>NC_140580.1:333477557-333905057 GCF_964204655.1 Triturus cristatus
ACAGGAACAACTTTTGTGGGCATTAAAACGGAAGAACGGATCTCCAAGGATACTGGTAACCTGCATTGAGTTGGAACCCAAGGTGTGGAGAAATCAAAAGCAGAGTATGCATGGTAAGAAAAAAGGCTTTAGATGCTTTATTTACCTGCTGGACAAGGGAGAGATAAGAGACTATGGTGTCCCCCAAGTACCTCACTTTGGTTGACATGTCAGTGGGGGTTTTCAGCCAAGTTGCCCTAGTCTGACAACTGGATGATATGCAACATTAATGAACATTGGACATACCACATAGAAGAACTCTGCTTTCTGATGAGACTGCACTGACCCCTCGGTCTGCCCCAGGTGCAACTGCTCTGCCTTTACCTTCTAATGTGGCACTGGGACTTTGACCCAATAATGGACAAAGTGTGAAATCGTTAGAGCTTGCTACAACTCATTGTGAATTTGGTTCAGTACCTGTGCTCCCCATTTGATTCCTGGAGAAACTGTAGGGGTTCCCCTTGGGTTCCCCTTGTTCTTCTGAGATGCCCAGGGTGATCTTTTTGTTTGATTCCATCAAGCTGAATTCAGAATCATTTGAACTTTCCTTCTATCAGTTGTGGTTCTCAGGTTACCATTTTTAAAGATATTAGTGCCTCCTAACAATAAACCTGAATTCCTCTGGGCCAGGGCCGGACTTGGAACCCAAAGCAGCCCTGGCAATTAAGTAGGACCCGTCCCCCCAACCCCCACCACCAGGGGAGCGGGTCAGGGTGCAAGTGTGAAGCACTGCTGCTTTTGATACTGGCGGCCGATATTGCAGCAATGCTGCAAAACTGACCCCCAGTAAAATAAACGGCCCCCACTTCTGCAAAACGGGCCCCCACCCTTCCAGCCTCCCGGGTAAATGCACGATGCCCACTATGGCCAGTCCGGCCCTGCTCAGGTCCATGGAGACTTGCTGACAGCAAAAACGACACTACAGGTGACTGTTGTGACATAGAGACCTCTAATGTTTACAGATACCCTACATTACAAGAGTTGGTAGCAATCTGTTCCAGGGCTCCAGGTACATCCATCAATGTGGGCTAGAACCAAGTTGAGTCCCAAGTCATTCAGTAAACTGAGATCGTGCGCTCCAATAATACAGAAGCAGGCGCCTACTTGAGGCTTTTTACAATTTCCCTTTTCAAAATGTTAGCACCTCCCCACTTCAGAAGTAATGGATCCTCGGTACACTTTGGGGCTGGGATATTTGAAGTTTAGAGCAGATGCAGAACAGCTGGCACAGACAAACTCAGTAACATGGCCTAAATCCTTGGAATGGAAATAACTCCAACCAAGTACATACTTACAACTATCACAATCACGGAGCTCTGATGTGTGACGTTTGAGTGCAATTCCTCGTTCTCTGCCTGAGGAGTCCACTTACCCCACTGGTAAGGTCTCAAAGGTTTTAAAGAGGACCCTGATTTAGGGGAAGAGGTGGTAGGAGAAAGAAGGAAATATATGATCCTGCAGGTGGGTTGTCAGAATATCTGGAATGGATGACACACAGGGATCGCAGTTAGAGCTGACTGGGTATCCACCTATGGGTCAGAAGACACACATCAGTGAAGGTATCATGCCAATGGGAAATGGCCAACTTATACTCAGAGGATACACATATGGAATTACCCGTTGATTGCAGGAGATACGCAGTAACTAGACCCCGGGCATACCAGGAGCCCCTCTCAGGAGCTGAACAAGTCTGGATTGTCATTGCAGCACCAGAAAGGAGAGAGCCTGGTAGAGGGAAGATAAATGACACACAAAGGTCACAATGAAGAATACAGGTAGTCACTGATTAGGGAGACATATGGGGACCGAATAGGGAGAAAAGAATAAATGCACGGGAGTAGAAAAGCCAGGTGTGAACTATAGCAAGGTGTTGAGAGAGTCAACATAACCAATGTTGTCAGACTACTTGCCCCTATATTAGCAAGGGTTTATAAGCAGCCTGACATTAGAACCTGGAAGTGTACCTGTTGGTAACATTCCATCCATGGCTGGGGCTGCATGTGTGTAGTTCTGGTGACATAATTCCCTATCTCCATTGTTCCAACTTTCACCTTCTCCATGTTACCTGTCTCCTTAACCTCTTATGCCCTAATCGCTCTGGTGACCTGACAGTACCGTCGCACATCGGCCTCCTCCTTCATTGTAGAGACAAATCGGGGAGCTAGAACAGAGGAGACTGGTTCCCAAGAGTTATTGGAAGCTTTGTATCCTTTCCACGCAACAAGATACTTCAGGTGTCCCTTAGTCCATAACAGACTTTACCTTGTACTCTGGGGTTTCCACCACAAAGGGGGAGGGATGGCTGGAGACGTTAAAAAATGTCTTCTTAACTTGAAAAATATGGAACAAAGGAAGTACCTTCCAAGGACTAGGAAACCCCCACCTGACACCTGCTGAGCCAATGATCTTATCAATGCAGAATGGTATCAGCGCCATAATACCCTCCTAGGTGAGTCGTAAGCTCTACAAATACACATGACATAACATAACATAACGTAACATAATATTGTACCTACATAAGTGTATAATCAACTGTTCATATTTTATTTTAATTTCATTTTACAAAGGCAGCAGACACAAAGCATGTTTCATGCGCTTTTTTAAGGCTGCAATGAGTAATAATTATGAGAATATATATTGTAAACCCCTATTTAAAACCGAACTTCATAGACAAAGAAAAATCCACTATTTAATTTCTGTTCATTTTGAAGACTAGTGCTGTTTGTTCTTGCTGTCATATTGATAAAATGTACCCCAAGGTTGCACCAGCTAATCATGTTAGAAAAGAAAACAAATCAAATTCGCACTTAAATGACATTTGTACGGCAAGAGTACAACACTTTGGGCCTTCAATAAAACGTGCAGTCAAATCATAATCTTGGATGTAGATATGCATATTCAAAATGTATTCTCACCTTAACTCAAACTGGATTGAGTGCACCACTCTGTTCTCGACAATGTCTAATTTAATTATTGTAGCACGGATGTGCTTTGAGGGATATAACAGTCTTGTTATCTAATCTTCAACAAGATGACTAGTCTGGTCAAACTTGAGTTATGGATCACCTTTTAGACGCCCCGTTCTGTAACCATTCTGCATGGTGTGTTACATGATATTAACTTCAAGAATATATATTGCATGTCTCATTTGTTTAATTCCTATTCAACTTGAGTCCAAAGATTCAATTTAAAACGCATTATTGACATTTTTATAATGAAATGGAAAGAGAGCACGCTTTCAAGCCAAGAGTTAATAGACGTTCTCTAATTCCCATTTACACTATGTCCTAAGTTAATTAATCAGAAAGGCTAAACCAATGCGACCTGGTGATGAGCTTTTCCCTGGGTATTATATCATCTCATAAATCAAAATGGAGACATTTGGACTTCTGTACATTAAAGCCTGTTCTATCATCTAGGCCTTAATTAGCATTGGTGAGTTAATACTAGTGGCTGGGTGACAGGAAATATTTATAATTATACTAAAAAGTCTCCCAATTTATGGTCAGAATGAAGATCATTTGCTGCTGAACTTAAAAGGTTAATCAAGCAGGAGTCCCGGCATCTCAGAGGAAGATTATTTTTGCCAGCACGTGTATGAATAAAGGAAAGGTTTTTGTTTTTGGAACTATGGGGTATAGAGTCTTCTAGTTTAAAGAGCACACCCATAGAATATTTCGAATCAGATATTTATAATTGTCCGACAATTTTCTTTGAATCGCTCTTTTAATGGTTTAAGTGTACACCTTACATGAGTATTTCACAGATGGTCTCAAATCGCAGTGTCACCTTTAATGACAGATTTAACCTTGTGCTGTCATGTGTGATTATACATAAAACATATACTTTGTCCAAGCGGCATATACAATAATCCAATTATTTATTTACTTAGTCATTTAGTAACTGTATTTATATAGCACCAACGTCCTGTGGTCCAGTGAGGAGTTCATGAATTAAAATGTAGGGCATTCCATAGAGTTTGATGGATGAGATACTCTGTCGCAAATGTTTCAGAAACCTTGCACTCTGTATTACAAGTGCCAAATCAAGTGACTGAATAATTCGGCATTAAAGTTTCAACTTAATGATAGCAGAGTGTTGTTAAACTGGACATCTCCCACTTGATTGTTTATGAGCAAAACAAGGGAACGCTTTTCAGTGTTTTGCTTGGTCTTACTTTTTCTTGTGTCAGTAACAATCTTTTTTCAGTGTTTCTCTTTCCTCCAGTATTTATGTGCTGGGCTTTCGATAGAAGGCTTGGTCTAGTTGAAGAACTTTGTGGGTGATACATACCATTTTAAAATGAATTCTGTTATACAGGAGTAGCCAGTGGACATCTTTCGTAAAGAGGAAGATATGTGTTGATTTCTCAGCGCCCTTCCCAAGACAGCAGCTGCTTGTAGCACAGCTCTGAGGGCAACTAGTGTGTTTTTTTTCGGAAGGCTTGTGAGTATTTGTGAGTGATTGGTTTGTTGGTTGACTAGGGTGTGCACCCTGGTGAAGAAACAGCCACTATCCCTTGCAGGGTGAACCACAAAAAGGCACTAAATTCACCTGTGCTTAACCCTGGGTAGCGTGGCACAAAAAACAGTCAGGCTTAACTCAGAGGCAATGTGTAAAGTATTTATGGAGCGCACATACAGTTTTAAAGAGAAAACAAGACAAGAAAAATTCCAAACCAATTTAGGAAAAAAAGTAAATTTTAATCAGTCCTTTTGTGTTCTGGTTTAGGGAGACCAGGCCGGGCAGTTCGGGCTGGACTGTCACCACGAGAAGGAGATTCAAGATTGATTTTCATATGGCTAGATCCGTACTGAGGTGGCATGGTGGCCTAAAAATGGATTGGAATACGGTACGAGCGATTGCCAGTGGTCGAGATTAATTCAAACATTCCAAAACTCATCTTGTTGGTTTTGCATTTGGCACCCTAAGTGTGTTGGATATGCCCAGACTTGGGTCTCGGCTCACCATGTCACTAGAACCAAGCTCTACCTGTCTGAAGAATCCTAACTAGGGTGAAACCAGTCCTAGGTTACTTGTGTTCTAGTTCAGGAAGGACCTCTCCTGGCAGTTCAGGCAGGACTGTTCACATGAGGAGCAGGGTCAAGACTGATTTGCATATGGCTGGGTTTAACCAGAGGTGGCATGGTGGGCATAAAATGATGGATTGGGCTGCGGCTTGAGCGATTGCCAGTGGCAGAGACTAATTTAATCATTCCATCTATCACCTTGTTGTTTTTGTATTTGATGACCTTAGTGCGCCGGGTATACCCAGACATGGGTCCCGGGCTCTTTGTAAACACAAAAGATTCTGCTGTACCTATATGTTTTGACAACACGCAATTAAGTCGATAGTTGAAAAAGACCACTCTTGCTAGACCATGCAAAAAGATTATAACACAAATCTGGTTATCACCTTAATTTTTTGACTTTTTTGATTATTATTTTCAAATTAATTGAAACAGATTATAAATGCATACATCATGTGTTGAAAAAAGATACTCAAATAGCAAAAAACATTAGGAACCTGTTAGAGCATGATTCCCATGGACAATCTAGGACACTAATCATTCAAACATTCTCTCTTTCACTCGGATCCAATCAAACCATGAACACACATTAAACAAACATACATCCTAAAATCCGGAAAGTAATAATTCAGATGCCCAAAAGCAACTGGCATATATTGTTTTAGTCCCTAAGAAAACGAAAAATATACTGTTGATGATTATTTATGATCAAAGAAGTTCAAAAAGAAGGGGCCAAAAGTTATCCTTTGATTGAGTATATATAAATTATATACAAAATCTAAATATGTCTATAGAACTGACATCAATGTATTGAGATACTAAGGAACACATTAATTCAAGACGCCAACGCGCGTTTCGGTGTGACACCCCCTTTCCTGGGGTAACACCTTCTTCAGGGCGTGAACTTATTCGATTCCGATGTCCACGGGACTTGTTGGATGATAAACAGAGTTGACAAGCAATCTACTTCATGTTTTAAGTCAGACTAGCTAAATAACATGAAATACAATAAGGAATAACTTTTTATCCCTACTAGGTATATGCACTGGTCTGGGCGCAAGAGTGGTAAAGACAGGATAAGTAGGCTAAACGAAATAGCTGCACACATATAACAAATAAGAATTCAGAGAGATAAGAGAAATATATACTATAAAGACAACTTATAGGAGTCTGAGAGTTCTCACACATCTTTAAAGAGCTGATGGTTTCTAAGATTCCTAATGATAATGTTCAACAGTTGCCGTGTGTATAACTAATAAGTCAAAAAAGTGAAAATCATTATAAACCAAGAATCAAAATATCTTCCATCAGTTTTCAAGAAAAACAGTTCGAACAAAAATCCAGGCTAACAGAGGGTATCTATTCACACTTGAAACATATGGCATAAGAATAGAAATTTAGCAAAGTTAATAGTTCATTATGAAGCTCACCGTAAGGAGAAGGATGTTGATGGGCCGAGTTAACAAACTGTTACAGGCTAGATGAATTAGGTAGGCAATGATAATACTTCCGTCCACTAGAGGGGGATGTTGATCTGAATCGAAGGACAAAAGCGATAGTAACTCTGACTTGCTGTATATATGAGCTTGAGTAGCACCAAAAGGCAAAAAAAGAGAATTCCCCAATGCAAGAGTTGATATCTACCTTTGGTGCAATGATTCGACGATCTCTTTGGAGAGGGTTTCCAAACAGTAATAATTGAGAAAATGAATCTACAAGGAACACGTGAAAATCAGTGAGTCTTAAGTC
The DNA here is from genome assembly GCF_964204655.1 of Triturus cristatus. Classification (NCBI taxonomy): domain Eukaryota; kingdom Metazoa; phylum Chordata; class Amphibia; order Caudata; family Salamandridae; genus Triturus; species Triturus cristatus. The sequence continues at coordinate 333,484,376 of NC_140580.1, forward strand.
ACAAGTTTTTCTAGGACAAACAATTTACGCTACTAGGAAAGTGATCAAAAAAAGGAGGTTGAATCTAAAAGACACCTACTTTATAGATGGATGTTTATAGAAATCAGCTCTAATCCAATGACGGACGTGCTCCAGATATTGAGCAGATCTAGTAATCGGTCATGCGATCCTAAAGGTCTAAGATGAAAATAAATATAAATATAAAATCAGCGATTGCAGAATATGCATCAAGCCAGATTGGCTCAAATTTCAGGGGTTTCGAACGCTGCTAGAACTCACCGTTGGAGTAGCCTGACGCCAAAGTGGAGAACCACCTCTTCTTCCGACTTGACTTTCCCGAATACAAGGAAGCTTAGGAACAAACAGCCAGAGCGCATTCAGCTGTTTAAAAACTGCTGGTATGACGAGCTACGGACGTCACGGTGGTGAGTTAAAAAAGGCGGTAATGGCTCGGGTTGGATAGACCGAAGCTATCTGGATTAGAAAATGGTTCACAATGTTTAACAGCGAAAACGGCTCAGATATATGAATCTACACGTTATGTGCTGTAGAGACAAGAAAAAATCAGAGAGGTTTGCCATAAGCCCCGCTAGGAATAGGCATAAGAATGTTAAAAGAAGGAGGGGGGAAAGAAAAGAAGGGATGATCATGGTCAAGTCGAGCATAAGAAGTCCGAATGCTACGGGATACTGGTAAAACACGAAATATATTTGTTAAATGATCGTGTTTGCCCATGGTAAATCCTCATTTAAACCCTTTGTCTTAGAGTTCAAAAAGAAAATCCAAAAAACTTCCCGTTTTTTTGCGGATAATGTTACTGTCAGTCCCTTTACGTGGCAGCATACCATTCAGTCAGTTTCTGCACTTGCGCAGAAACTGTACATCTGTTCAAGATTACCTCTTCCACTCTGAGGTGATGAAACAAAAATTCATCCAGAGAGGGTACCCGAACAGGCTTGTTAGGGATGCTCTTAAAAGAGCACGATATTACAATCGTGATGCATTATTCACCCCAAAGGAAAAGGGAAAGACTGAAAAATTGGTATGTGTCATCAAACATTCATCCATTAATCATAAAATTCGACAAATTGTCAATTCACAATGGCATTTACTCAATCTAGATAATCAGATACCCAGAATTCCTAAACCCCTTTTTACGTTTCGGAGAAACAAGAACTTGAAAAATCTGCTGGTCAGGGCCAAATTGTCAGAACACAACATCGCTGTACAGAGATCCATCACAGGAAATGTTCCTGTCCGGGGACATCATAAATGTGGGGGATGCCAGGCATGCCCCAATACCATTGAAGACGATATCATCACAATTAACAACCGGACTATCAATCTGGTTGAAATGACAAATTGTAAAACATCCAATTGCGTGTATGTAATTTTATGTCCCTGCAATATCCCCTATGTGGGAGAGACTGCTAGGGAATGTAAGATCCGCATAGGGGAACACAATTCCAACATTAGGCGCAATAACCTGTCAGCCCCATTGGTTACACACTGGATGGAGGCTAAACACACTGAGAAGGACTTGCGCTGGACCATACTAGAAAAAATTCGGACTGACAGTAACATTATCCGCAAAAAACGGGAAGTCTTTTTGAACTCTAAGACAAAGGGTTTAAATGAGGATTTACCATGGGCAAACGCGATCATTTAACAAATATATTAGTGTTTTACCAGTGTCCCATAGCATTCGGACTTCTTATGCTCGACTTGACCATGATCATCCCTTCTTTTCTTTCCCCCCTCCTTCTTTTAACATTCTTGTGCCTATTCCTAGCGGGGCTTATGGCAAACCTCTCTGATTTTTTCTTGTCTCTACAGCACATAACGTGTAGATCCATTTTCTAATCCAGATAGCTTCGGTCTATCCAACCCGATCCATTACCGCCTTTTTTAACTCACCACCAAGACGTCCGTAGCTCGTCATACCAGCAGTATTTAAACAGCTGAATGCACTCTGGCTGTTTGTTCCTAAGCTTCCTTGTATTCGGGAAAGTCAAGTCGGAAGAAAAGGTGGTTCTCCACTTTGGCGTCAGGCTACTCCAACGGTGAGTTCTAGCAGCGTTCGAAACCCCTGAAATTTGAGCCAATCTGGCTTGATGCATGTTCTGCAGTCGCTGATTTTATATTTATATTTATTTTTATTTTCATCTTAGACCTTTAGGATCGCATGACCGATTACTAGATCTGCTCAATATCTGGAGCACGTCCGTCATTGGATTACAGCTGATTTCTATAAACATCGATCTATAAAGTAGGTGTCTTTTAGATTCTGCCTCCTTTTTTTGATCACTTTCCTAGTAGCGTATATTGTTTGTCCTAGAAAAACTTGTGACTTAAGACTCACTGATTTTCACGTGTTCCTTGTAGATTCCTTTTCTCTATTATTACTGTTTGGAAACCCTCTCCAAAGAGATCGTCGAATCATTGCACCAAAGGTAGATATCAACTCTTGCATTGGGGAATTCTCTTTTTTTGCCTTTTGGTGCTACTCAAGCTCATATATACAGCAAGTCAGAGTTACTATCGCTTTTGTCCTTAGATTCAGATCAACATCCCCCTCTAGTGGACGGAAGTATTATCATTGCCTACCTAATTCATCTAGCCTGTAACAGTTTGTTAACTCGGCCCATCAACATCCTTCTCCTTACGGTGAGCTTCATAATGAACTATTAACTTTGCTAAATTTCTATTCTTACGCCATATGTTTCAAGTGTGAATAGATACCCTCTGTTAGCCTGGATTTTTGTTCTAACTGTTTTTCTTGAAAACTGATTGAAGATATTTTGATTCTTGGTTTATAATGATTTTCACTTTTTTGACTTATTAGTTATACACACGGTAACTGTTGAACATTATCATTAGGAATCTTAGAAACCATCAGCTCTTTAAAGATGTGTGAGAACTCTCAGACTCCTATAAGTTGTCTTTATAGTATATATTTCTCTTATCTCTCTGAATTCTTATTTGTTATATGTGTGCAGCTATTTCGTTTAGCCTACTTATCCTGTCTTTACCACTCTTGCGCCCAGACCAGTGCATATATCTAGTAGGGATAAAAAGTTATTCCTTATTGTATTTCATGTTATTTAGCTAGTCTGACTTAAAACATTAAGTAGATTGCTTGTCAACTCTGTTTATCATCCAACAGGTCCCGTGGACATCGGACTCGAATAAGTTCAAGCCCTGAAGAAGGTGTTACCCCGGGAAAGGGGGTGTCACACCGAAACGCGCATTGGCGTCTTGAATTAATGTGTTCCTTAGTATCTCAATACATTGATGTCCGTTCTATAGACATATTGAGATTTTGTGTATAATTTATATATACTCAATCAAAGGATAACTTTTGGCCCCTTCTTTTTGAACTTCTTTGATCATAAATAATCATCACCAGTATATTTTTCGTTTTCTTAGGGACTAAAACAAGATATGCCAGTTGCTTTTGGGCATCTGAATTATTACTTTCCAGATTTTAGGATGTATGTTTGTTTAATGTGTGTTCATGGTTTGATTGGATCCGAGTGAAAGAGAGAATGTTTGAATGATTTGTGTCCTAGATTGTCCATGGGAATCATGCTCTAACAGGTTCCTAATGTTTTTTGCTATTTGAGTATCTTTTTTCAACACATGATGTATGCATTTATAATCTGTTTCAATTAATTTGAAAATAATAATAAAAAAAGTTAAAAAATTAAGGTGATAACCAGATTTGTGTTATAATCTTTTTGCATGGTCTAGCAAGAGTGGTCTTTTTCAACTATCGACTTAATTGCGTGGTGTCAAAACATATAGGTACAGCAGAATCTTTTGTGTTAATATGTGACTTATCCCCTGCTGCTCTACCTTTATCCAAATAGGGGTTCCCCTTTTTGTAGTGGTTGTTCCCGGGCTCTCTGTGCCACTGAAACTAAGCTAATCCTGACTGAAGAGCCCTATCTAGGGTTGCTTGGGTTCCAGTTTAGTGAGAACCTGACCTGGCAGTTTCGGCTGGATTGTTCTAATGAGGAGCAGGGTCACAACAGATTTGCATATGGCTGGGTCCAAACTGAGGTGGCATAGTGGGTGAAAAATTATGGATTGGGATGCAGCCCCCAGTGATTGCGAGAGGCTGCGATTAATTCAAGCGTTTTGTTGGCCCAGGGCTCTCTGTGCCTTGAACCATCTATACCTGCCTGAAGAGCCCTATCTAGGGTGAAACTGGTCCTAGGTTGCTTGTGCTTCAGTTCAGGGAGAACCTGACCTGGCAGTTTGGGCTGGATCATTCCAATGAGTAGCAGGGTCAAGACTGATTTGCATATGGCTGGGTCCAAACTGAGGTGGCATAGTGGGCAAAAAGCATGGATTGGGGTGCAACCCGAGCGATTACCAGAGGCTGACATTAATTCAAGCGTTCCATCCATCACGTTGTTGCTTTTGTAACTTTCTAAAAGTGGCATTTACACAATTGTAATTCAAAATTCGATTTTACCATTAGAGAGGATTTTTTATTACAATTTCATAGATACCAAACATGAACGAGATACCTGGTCCCAATTAAAAGTGAGCACTTAGTAAGTGTAATAAGGCAAACCAATTTTATCCTATGGTACAGGCAGGCCTCAGAGTTGTGAAAAACAAATTTAGGATTTTTTCACTACTAGGAAATGTAAAACTTAAAAGCACGTCTCACCATTTAATTACAATGCACCCTGCCCTGTGAGGGGTGGCCTATATGCAGGGTGTGTTTGACAAAGCAACGGGGCCCCTACTGACTTATTATATAGCCCATGTAGGGAATAAACTATTGTGGGAAAAAGGTTAACACCGGGCACAGTGTTGGATAAAAACTACTTGCAATTTGACTCCCAATAAACATGCATATCACTCATTCTATTAACAACCTACTAGTAATGTGCAACAAATACGAATTGTGAAATAGATAAACATACAGGCTAATGAATATGTGATATATCTTTTTTATTTTTACAAAATATACATATCTATTTTTTACGTTTTCTGTTTTTCAATTTTCTTTTTTTTCCACGATATATTCTTTTTTTCAACAACAATACATATGGACAATAATATATTTACAAGTGATCCTCTGTGCAAATTGATTCTTATTTATACAGTACAAACTTATGATAGATTCATAATTAATTGATCATAGGAATTGTCCTTAGCCTGCTAGTATTGATCATATTAATAGTTCATTTTTACTACTATGATTGTTTTTCCTCACATACACTATATACAAGAACTAAAATCAGAAAAACCAGTGAAAAACGTTCTTTGTTTGTCTCTACTATATACTCAATTGTGAAGCAATGGGCACATAGGCGGTCGATTGACACAACGCGTTTCGGCTAGGCCTTCGTCAGGAATCCGCTCTGAGTTTAACACTATATATATAAAAAAAATTATAACAACAAGGAAAAAAAACACATATATATCAATTAAAACCCATTTTATGAATTGTTTACGGGAGTCAAAATAGCAATGATAATTCATTAACATAAACCATGATGAGCTAATTCATTTGAACTATGCAATCCCCTCCCAATGTCCCTGAGCTGCGCACCGATCCAAACAAACATGAGATAGAAATTCAGTTACCCTACTTCTTAGTGGTCCAAAAATAGGGAGAAACGATCCCATATGACTGTAGCTATACTAAGCAAAAACCATTCTGATAGCAACCATGGGAAGTATTGGAATAGGGTGCTAACAAGTGTTCTTTTTTGTTACACAGGGCAAGTATCTCTCCTAATACAAAAAGTGTGGAGAGCCAATGACAGTTTACGTGAGCTATATCTACCTCGATCAATCTAATGGATACCTGGGCTATACTGGAGTTGGATACTATCAAGTATTCTTTTATAGACGAATTTCTCTACTCTTACAAGGGGTGTTGATAGGCGATGTTTTTGTAAGTAAAAGCCAATTGAATTGAAGATAAGAATACTAGATATAAGATCTTAATTATATATAATTATGGGATATAAGAAAACCATACTGACCCTTGTTATTCCAATAGACTATTTTTCGTGTGTAGCTCGAAGTAATCGGTTGAACCCAGTTTATATCCTTATTAAGGGGGACGAATAGTATACAATGATTCTAAAGAAAGACAGAGATGTGCCACTTAGACTGAGGGATGGGAGATAACTGATTATACTCTATTTATAACAATATGTTAGTCTAACCTGTGGCTCGCTTAGCTCAAGTACTTACTTGCTTGAAAAGTGTTGCGCCGATTAAACAGCTGATTTCTTGCCAAACATGGATGTCAATAGGGCGCACCTGTATGTTTCTGTCTTCGCAGATAAGGGTAGACCTAAGGAAGTGGATATATAAGCGAGTGTACTATAGCTGCTCATTTTAATCTGCAGTTAGTAGTGTGAACGAAAAAGAATCTGATACCATAACTAATTTGTATCGTCCGTAATAAGGTCTATTATTTTCCCATTTATTATCTGTCTAAGTAACCCAATATCTGCACAGATAGCATTGTAATTATTTCATGTGTATATAATACACATACCTTGTTTTTGTTATTCTGTTCTCTATGTTGTTGGCGTCTGTCTTTGTTACGTCTGTTGTTTCCCCTTCATATCGGGCTCTATTGAATCGTCCTGTTGAGTAGCATAAATGGTTGTCTATAAGTTTTGAAGCAATTTCACCACAGAACGTGATAACTCTCCTTTGCAAAACACTCTATAGTATGAAGATCTGCACCTCAAACTGGTAAAATTCCCTATCTGCAATCGATATTCATCTGCCAGAGAGCTTTTATCAAATAAGTTAAGTAACGCTAGTTTGATATAATCACCAGCGTTCGTGTCAGCAAGTACACAGACCGCATGTCTGTTGGTTTTAGTCTAACTCAAAACAACTGTTAGCACTCCGTATGATGTTTCCTTACCCGGTCGGATCTCGAATGGGTAGAAGTCTCGTCTCTGTTTGGCTCAGCGTCCTCTCCTAGTTCGTCCGTGGTCATAATTGCCGCCCTAATGGGTCTATTTACATACGCTCGGTTTACGTACGTTGTGCGGGCGTCCTCGGTCATGCGTATGGAAATAGGACTAGCGGTCTGGTCGAATTAACAACCTGCGCCATGTTAGAATGGTGATTATATAACTTTATTGTTCCTGTCTGGTTAATAGATATATGTCTCACTATCTCCGTGATTAATTCAATTTAAATGATTACAAAAGTTGCCACGATTTTTTGTTTATTTTAGCAACTTATATATGTGTTATATTTTGTATATATCTCCTTTAGTTTTAGGAAATATATGTTGTAGACAGTGATAGAGTTGGTTTTTTGATTTGAGACTTATAACGTAAAAAAGAGCGACCATTCTTTCCATGATATTAAGATGTTATAGCCTGGATCTCCAGAGCTAGAATGGTTACACATTTCTCAACAACAATCCTATATGCAATGACCTCTTTATTCTGCTTATGAACTACTTTATGTTAGATCAGTATAGCCAATTTTATTTCTTTAACTGTTATGTTTCTTAACCTAGACTTAAAGAATAGTATAAACGTGACTAACTTGACTGTCCTCATATGTCTCAATTATCCATTGTTTTTTATTGCTTGATCCCAAGGTATTTCTTGGTTCAAACCTAATGTAGCTGTATTTAGGATATACATCCAATAAACCTCTCTCATCTTTCTGATCTTATCCATCTGTACTCCTACGCGGGGCCAAATCTTTTCTAGTATATACCACTTGATGTCTTCTGGTGTATGTCCCAGATCTAGGAAGTGTTGTACCATGGGTGCCGATGTTTTCTGTGTTCTAATTGCTGATTTGTGCTCGGTAAGTCTGACATTGAACGCTCTCCCTGTTTCTCCCACATATCCCTTGTGGCACGGACAAATGATCAGATAGATGACATTTGTTGATTTACAGTTGTTTAATGTTTTTGGTGTGATATTTACACCATTAAAAGTAAATGTCGTTGCTTCGATGGCCATGGGGCAAGATTTGCACATGGTGCATTTGAAATTCCCAACCACTTTTTTAGTGCCTTCTAGATCAATTTGATGAAAGTTTGTCTCATTTTTCATTCTGGAGTGTACTATGTGGTCTCTCAAGCTTTTGTTACGCTTGTATGCGAATAGAGGTTTAGGTATTATTTCCTCTCTCTTGGATTTCTCCACATTTAATATGTGCCAACTGGAGCATATCGCTTGTCGAATTCTAGAGTTCAGCATGGAATGACGTGTAGCAAAAACTAAAGGTGGATTTGATGTAGTTTTGATATTTGTAAGTAGATGTTGTCTATCATAGTAACGTGCCCGTTTGTAGGCCTCCCTTACAGTTTTGTTCGGATACCCTCTAGCCTGAAATTTTTTCTTCATGACCTCTGATTTCTCATCGAAGTCACTGATGTTCGTACAGTTTCGCCTTAGGCGTAAAAACTCGCCGAACGGAATATTGTCCTTTTGGCTTTTAGGGTGATAACTGTCATAATGCAATAGGGTGTTTCTTGCTGTTGTCTTAGTATATAGCACAACCATTAATGCTCCTTGTTGGTACTTAATGAGGATATCTAAATATTCTACCTGTTCTGAACTGATGTTATGAGTAAAGCGGATATTTTCATCGCATAAATTAATCCACTCTATGAATTCAAGTAACTTTTCATATGTGTCCGACCAGATGAAAAAAACATCATCAATGAATCGTGACCATTTGGTCACTGATTCGTAGAAAGGTGCTATCTCATTATAGATGTAGTTTTTTTCAAAAAGGCTCATATAGATATTAGCGACCGTGGGGGCACAAGACGCCCCCATACTGACGCCTTGATTCTGTTTGTATAGTTGTTGATTGAACTCGAACACATTATCCTCTAATACAATTTTAAGGCATTCTAGCACAAAGATAGAAGGACAATCGATGTTATATGTCTTTATGAACCAATGCACGGCCGCAATGGCTCCTCCAATTGGAATGTTGCTATATAAGGCCTCTATGTCCATAGTGACCATATATTGATTGTCTGGGCAGAAAGGTGTGTTCTCCACGAGGTTAATGATGTGTCTAGTGTCCTTTACAAAAGCTGGAGTTTTAGGTATGTGTTTGCATAGTAAAGCATCCACGTATTTAGCCAATGGTTCGGTCGCTGATCCGATAGTGGTGACTATCGGTCTCAGTGGCGGATCACTGGCGTTCTTATGCACTTTTGGTATGCCGTAGATGCTGGCCATTTTAGGTTTTTCTTTATTAAGGAATGTCCATTCCTTAATGCATATGTCTCCATTTTTCAGTGCCTTGTTTGTTATTTTGAGTATTTGTTTAACGATTTGTGCTGTGGGGTCTCTGGTGATAGTACGATAGTATCTAGTATCTCCCAACATTTGGTTCATTTTTGTGACATATGTGGGAGTGTCGTATACGACTATTCCCCCTCCTTTATCGCAGGCTTTAACTGTTAAATGTGATGCCTGTTTAAGGGTTTGCATTGCTGTATATTCCTCTTTTTTTAGGTTAAACGGTGTTGCCGGAACATATTTAATGATATTCTGGACTTTGTTATAAACTACCTTTTCGAATACCGCTACTTCTGGTGGTAGTTGATCTAAGGTAGGTGTGAATACAGATATTGGAGCAAGACCCGATAAATTAGGGGTTTCTTGTTGAGGGTCTACGCCTGCAAAAAAAACCTTCAATCTTATTTTTCTGAAGAGGGCTACAAGATCTCTCACCAGCTCAAATTTGTTAAGGCCTGAATGAGGGGCAAACGTCAATCCTTTGGACAATAAGGCAACAGTGGAGTCAGATAGGGGCATGTGACTTAAATTGAATACAGGTAGAGTATCTATTCTCTCCAATATTGCGCATTCCGGGTTACCAGATATTGATCGTAATCCATCGGTGGATTGCCCTGGAAGCGCGGTTGGAATTGTGGAGTGGGATAACGTGGTTGATATCGGGGTCTCCAATTTTGGCGTCTGGTGTAACGCCTCCCTAAAAAATTAGATTGTCTTCCTCTTGATCTTCCTGCATTTATTCCGTTATCTCTGAGCTCTTGGGCTCGTTCTTCCTGATCCGAATCTGTTGTGTCTGAGAATGTGGTAACTTTCCTACTGGCAAATGTTGGTCTATTCATAAATGTATCGTATTGCATCTCTCCTGCTTGATTGTAAAATTGTTCCGCTAAGTATGGGTATGTACCTTCCTTGCTGAAATACCTTATATCTTTTCTTAATTTCTCTATCTTACGCTTGTTAAGGTATTCTGTGTAGGAGTGTAGGTCTTTATCTATTTCTTCTAATTTCTTTTTTGCTATCTCCACTGCACAAGAGGCTTTAATTTTATTCTCTAATTCTGCGATTTCTGAGGCTAGTTGTTCAATTACCTCCTTTGCTGTTTCCACAATCAGCATCATATAGTCACGGGAGCAGCGATTGGAAATCATTGCCCATCGTTCAAGAAATTGTTTAACTTGAACAAACAATCCTGGGATGTTCCTGACTTTTAAACCTTGCGGTATGACTCCTGCCTTTAAGTATTCCAACATATATTGGCCATGTAGTTCAATGCGTTTGATCTTTTTTCTCAATGCTAGAAGTGATGTTATATCTTCATTTTTATCTGTACCCGTGAGAGTTTGATGTCCAAAATTACTTGAACTGCCTACCATATTGGCAAACTGTTCATCTGTAAATCCAAATGTTTGGAGATTGGCCATATTAGGGTTATGTACTTAACGTGGTAATCTATCTCTGTGTGTTGTAATCAGTGCGGACCCAGAGTCTATTGGGTCGGGAATCCAAGCTCAAACCAATAAATCTATAAAGAACGTCAATTGATAATCTTAAAACGAACCCCTCACAGACAGGCTGCGAGATAATGTGTTTGACAAAGCAACGGGGCCCCTACTGACTTATTATATAGCCCATGTAGGGAATAAACTATTGTGGGAAAAAGGTTAACACCGGGCACAGTGTTGGATAAAAACTACTTGCAATTTGACTCCCAATAAACATGCATATCACTCATTCTATTAACAACCTACTAGTAATGTGCAACAAATACGAATTGTGAAATAGATAAACATACAGGCTAATGAATATGTGATATATCTTTTTTATTTTTACAAAATATACATATCTATTTTTTACGTTTTCTGTTTTTCAATTTTCTTTTTTTTCCACGATATATTCTTTTTTTCAACAACAATACATATGGACAATAATATATTTACAAGTGATCCTCTGTGCAAATTGATTCTTATTTATACAGTACAAACTTATGATAGATTCATAATTAATTGATCATAGGAATTGTCCTTAGCCTGCTAGTATTGATCATATTAATAGTTCATTTTTACTACTATGATTGTTTTTCCTCACATACACTATATACAAGAACTAAAATCAGAAAAACCAGTGAAAAACGTTCTTTGTTTGTCTCTACTATATACTCAATTGTGAAGCAATGGGCACATAGGCGGTCGATTGACACAACGCGTTTCGGCTAGGCCTTCGTCAGGAATCCGCTCTGAGTTTAACACTATATATATAAAAAAAATTATAACAACAAGGAAAAAAACACATATATATCAATTAAAACCCATTTTATGAATTGTTTACGGGAGTCAAAATAGCAATGATAATTCATTAACATAAACCATGATGAGCTAATTCATTTGAACTATGCAATCCCCTCCCAATGTCCCTGAGCTGCGCACCGATCCAAACAAACATGAGATAGAAATTCAGTTACCCTACTTCTTAGTGGTCCAAAAATAGGGAGAAACGATCCCATATGACTGTAGCTATACTAAGCAAAAACCATTCTGATAGCAACCATGGGAAGTATTGGAATAGGGTGCTAACAAGTGTTCTTTTTTGTTACACAGGGCAAGTATCTCTCCTAATACAAAAAGTGTGGAGAGCCAATGACAGTTTACGTGAGCTATATCTACCTCGATCAATCTAATGGATACCTGGGCTATACTGGAGTTGGATACTATCAAGTATTCTTTTATAGACGAATTTCTCTACTCTTACAAGGGGTGTTGATAGGCGATGTTTTTGTAAGTAAAAGCCAATTGAATTGAAGATAAGAATACTAGATATAAGATCTTAATTATATATAATTATGGGATATAAGAAAACCATACTGACCCTTGTTATTCCAATAGACTATTTTTCGTGTGTAGCTCGAAGTAATCGGTTGAACCCAGTTTATATCCTTATTAAGGGGGACGAATAGTATACAATGATTCTAAAGAAAGACAGAGATGTGCCACTTAGACTGAGGGATGGGAGATAACTGATTATACTCTATTTATAACAATATGTTAGTCTAACCTGTGGCTCGCTTAGCTCAAGTACTTACTTGCTTGAAAAGTGTTGCGCCGATTAAACAGCTGATTTCTTGCCAAACATGGATGTCAATAGGGCGCACCTGTATGTTTCTGTCTTAGCAGATAAGGGTAGACCTAAGGAAGTGGATATATAAGCGAGTGTACTATAGCTGCTCATTTTAATCTGCAGTTAGTAGTGTGAACGAAAAAGAATCTGATACCATAACTAATTTGTATCGTCCGTAATAAGGTCTATTATTTTCCCATTTATTATCTGTCTAAGTAACCCAATATCTGCACAGATAGCATTGTAATTATTTCATGTGTATATAATACACATACCTTGTTTTTGTTATTCTGTTCTCTATGTTGTTGGCGTCTGTCTTTGTTACGTCTGTTGTTTCCCCTTCATATCGGGCTCTATTGAATCGTCCTGTTGAGTAGCATAAATGGTTGTCTATAAGTTTTGAAGCAATTTCACCACAGAACGTGATAACTCTCCTTTGCAAAACACTCTATAGTATGAAGATCTGCACCTCAAACTGGTAAAATTCCCTATCTGCAATCGATATTCATCTGCCAGAGAGCTTTTATCAAATAAGTTAAGTAACGCTAGTTTGATATAATCACCAGCGTTCGTGTCAGCAAGTACACAGACCGCATGTCTGTTGGTTTTAGTCTAACTCAAAACAACTGTTAGCACTCCGTATGATGTTTCCTTACCTGGTCGGATCTCGAATGGGTAGAAGTCTCGTCTCTGTTTGGCTCAGCGTCCTCTCCTAGTTCGTCCGTGGTCATAATTGCCGCCCTAATGGGTCTATTTACATACGCTCGGTTTACGTACGTTGTGCGGGCGTCCTCGGTCATGCGTATGGAAATAGGACTAGCGGTCTGGTCGAATTAACAACCTGCGCCATGTTAGAATGGTGATTATATAACTTTATTGTTCCTGTCTGGTTAATAGATATATGTCTCACTATCTCCGTGATTAATTCAATTTAAATGATTACAAAAGTTGCCACGATTTTTTGTTTATTTTAGCAACTTATATATGTGTTATATTTTGTATATATCTCCTTTAGTTTTAGGAAATATATGTTGTAGACAGTGATAGAGTTGGTTTTTTGATTTGAGACTTATAACGTAAAAAAGAGCGACCATTCTTTCCATGATATTAAGATGTTATAGCCTGGATCTCCAGAGCTAGAATGGTTACACATTTCTCAACAACAATCCTATATGCAATGACCTCTTTATTCTGCTTATGAACTACTTTATGTTAGATCAGTATAGCCAATTTTATTTCTTTAACTGTTATGTTTCTTAACCTAGACTTAAAGAATAGTATAAACGTGACTAACTTGACTGTCCTCATATGTCTCAATTATCCATTGTTTTTTATTGCTTGATCCCAAGGTATTTCTTGGTTCAAACCTAATGTAGCTGTATTTAGGATATACATCCAATAAACCTCTCTCATCTTTCTGATCTTATCCATCTGTACTCCTACGCGGGGCCAAATCTTTTCTAGTATATACCACTTGATGTCTTCTGGTGTATGTCCCAGATCTAGGAAGTGTTGTACCATGGGTGCCGATGTTTTCTGTGTTCTAATTGCTGATTTGTGCTCGGTAAGTCTGACATTGAACGCTCTCCCTGTTTCTCCCACATATCCCTTGTGGCACGGACAAATGATCAGATAGATGACATTTGTTGATTTACAGTTGTTTAATGTTTTTGGTGTGATATTTACACCATTAAAAGTAAATGTCGTTGCTTCGATGGCCATGGGGCAAGATTTGCACATGGTGCATTTGAAATTCCCAACCACTTTTTTAGTGCCTTCTAGATCAATTTGATGAAAGTTTGTCTCATTTTTCATTCTGGAGTGTACTATGTGGTCTCTCAAGCTTTTGTTACGCTTGTATGCGAATAGAGGTTTAGGTATTATTTCCTCTCTCTTGGATTTCTCCACATTTAATATGTGCCAACTGGAGCATATCGCTTGTCGAATTCTAGAGTTCAGCATGGAATGACGTGTAGCAAAAACTAAAGGTGGATTTGATGTAGTTTTGATATTTGTAAGTAGATGTTGTCTATCATAGTAACGTGCCCGTTTGTAGGCCTCCCTTACAGTTTTGTTCGGATACCCTCTAGCCTGAAATTTTTTCTTCATGACCTCTGATTTCTCATCGAAGTCACTGATGTTCGTACAGTTTCGCCTTAGGCGTAAAAACTCGCCGAACGGAATATTGTCCTTTTGGCTTTTAGGGTGATAACTGTCATAATGCAATAGGGTGTTTCTTGCTGTTGTCTTAGTATATAGCACAACCATTAATGCTCCTTGTTGGTACTTAATGAGGATATCTAAATATTCTACCTGTTCTGAACTGATGTTATGAGTAAAGCGGATATTTTCATCGCATAAATTAATCCACTCTATGAATTCAAGTAACTTTTCATATGTGTCCGACCAGATGAAAAAAACATCATCAATGAATCGTGACCATTTGGTCACTGATTCGTAGAAAGGTGCTATCTCATTATAGATGTAGTTTTTTTCAAAAAGGCTCATATAGATATTAGCGACCGTGGGGGCACAAGACGCCCCCATACTGACGCCTTGATTCTGTTTGTATAGTTGTTGATTGAACTCGAACACATTATCCTCTAATACAATTTTAAGGCATTCTAGCACAAAGATAGAAGGACAATCGATGTTATATGTCTTTATGAACCAATGCACGGCCGCAATGGCTCCTCCAATTGGAATGTTGCTATATAAGGCCTCTATGTCCATAGTGACCATATATTGATTGTCTGGGCAGAAAGGTGTGTTCTCCACGAGGTTAATGATGTGTCTAGTGTCCTTTACAAAAGCTGGAGTTTTAGGTATGTGTTTGCATAGTAAAGCATCCACGTATTTAGCCAATGGTTCGGTCGCTGATCCGATAGTGGTGACTATCGGTCTCAGTGGCGGATCACTGGCGTTCTTATGCACTTTTGGTATGCCGTAGATGCTGGCCATTTTAGGTTTTTCTTTATTAAGGAATGTCCATTCCTTAATGCATATGTCTCCATTTTTCAGTGCCTTGTTTGTTATTTTGAGTATTTGTTTAACGATTTGTGCTGTGGGGTCTCTGGTGATAGTACGATAGTATCTAGTATCTCCCAACATTTGGTTCATTTTTGTGACATATGTGGGAGTGTCGTATACGACTATTCCCCCTCCTTTATCGCAGGCTTTAACTGTTAAATGTGATGCCTGTTTAAGGGTTTGCATTGCTGTATATTCCTCTTTTTTTAGGTTAAACGGTGTTGCCGGAACATATTTAATGATATTCTGGACTTTGTTATAAACTACCTTTTCGAATACCGCTACTTCTGGTGGTAGTTGATCTAAGGTAGGTGTGAATACAGATATTGGAGCAAGACCCGATAAATTAGGGGTTTCTTGTTGAGGGTCTACGCCTGCAAAAAAAACCTTCAATCTTATTTTTCTGAAGAGGGCTACAAGATCTCTCACCAGCTCAAATTTGTTAAGGCCTGAATGAGGGGCAAACGTCAATCCTTTGGACAATAAGGCAACAGTGGAGTCAGATAGGGGCATGTGACTTAAATTGAATACAGGTAGAGTATCTATTCTCTCCAATATTGCGCATTCCGGGTTACCAGATATTGATCGTAATCCATCGGTGGATTGCCCTGGAAGCGCGGTTGGAATTGTGGAGTGGGATAACGTGGTTGATATCGGGGTCTCCAATTTTGGCGTCTGGTGTAACGCCTCCCTAAAAAATTAGATTGTCTTCCTCTTGATCTTCCTGCATTTATTCCGTTATCTCTGAGCTCTTGGGCTCGTTCTTCCTGATCCGAATCTGTTGTGTCTGAGAATGTGGTAACTTTCCTACTGGCAAATGTTGGTCTATTCATAAATGTATCGTATTGCATCTCTCCTGCTTGATTGTAAAATTGTTCAGCTAAGTATGGGTATGTACCTTCCTTGCTGAAATACCTTATATCTTTTCTTAATTTCTCTATCTTACGCTTGTTAAGGTATTCTGTGTAGGAGTGTAGGTCTTTATCTATTTCTTCTAATTTCTTTTTTGCTATCTCCACTGCACAAGAGGCTTTAATTTTATTCTCTAATTCTGCGATTTCTGAGGCTAGTTGTTCAATTACCTCCTTTGCTGTTTCCACAATCAGCATCATATAGTCACGGGAGCAGCGATTGGAAATCATTGCCCATCGTTCAAGAAATTGTTTAACTTGAACAAACAATCCTGGGATGTTCCTGACTTTTAAACCTTGCGGTATGACTCCTGCCTTTAAGTATTCCAACATATATTGGCCATGTAGTTCAATGCGTTTGATCTTTTTTCTCAATGCTAGAAGTGATGTTATATCTTCATTTTTATCTGTACCCGTGAGAGTTTGATGTCCAAAATTACTTGAACTGCCTACCATATTGGCAAACTGTTCATCTGTAAATCCAAATGTTTGGAGATTGGCCATATTAGGGTTATGTACTTAACGTGGTAATCTATCTCTGTGTGTTGTAATCAGTGCGGACCCAGAGTCTATTGGGTCGGGAATCCAAGCTCAAACCAATAAATCTATAAAGAACGTCAATTGATAATCTTAAAACGAACCCCTCACAGACAGGCTGCGAGATAATGTGTTTGACAAAGCAACGGGGCCCCTACTGACTTATTATATAGCCCATGTAGGGAATAAACTATTGTGGGAAAAAGGTTAACACCGGGCACAGTGTTGGATAAAAACTACTTGCAATTTGACTCCCAATAAACATGCATATCACTCATTCTATTAACAACCTACTAGTAATGTGCAACAAATACGAATTGTGAAATAGATAAACATACAGGCTAATGAATATGTGATATATCTTTTTTATTTTTACAAAATATACATATCTATTTTTTACGTTTTCTGTTTTTCAATTTTCTTTTTTTTCCACGATATATTCTTTTTTTCAACAACAATACATATGGACAATAATATATTTACAAGTGATCCTCTGTGCAAATTGATTCTTATTTATACAGTACAAACTTATGATAGATTCATAATTAATTGATCATAGGAATTGTCCTTAGCCTGCTAGTATTGATCATATTAATAGTTCATTTTTACTACTATGATTGTTTTTCCTCACATACACTATATACAAGAACTAAAATCAGAAAAACCAGTGAAAAACGTTCTTTGTTTGTCTCTACTATATACTCAATTGTGAAGCAATGGGCACATAGGCGGTCGATTGACACAACGCGTTTCGGCTAGGCCTTCGTCAGGAATCCGCTCTGAGTTTAACACTATATATATAAAAAAAATTATAACAACAAGGAAAAAAAACACATATATATCAATTAAAACCCATTTTATGAATTGTTTACGGGAGTCAAAATAGCAATGATAATTCATTAACATAAACCATGATGAGCTAATTCATTTGAACTATGCAATCCCCTCCCAATGTCCCTGAGCTGCGCACCGATCCAAACAAACATGAGATAGAAATTCAGTTACCCTACTTCTTAGTGGTCCAAAAATAGGGAGAAACGATCCCATATGACTGTAGCTATACTAAGCAAAAACCATTCTGATAGCAACCATGGGAAGTATTGGAATAGGGTGCTAACAAGTGTTCTTTTTTGTTACACAGGGCAAGTATCTCTCCTAATACAAAAAGTGTGGAGAGCCAATGACAGTTTACGTGAGCTATATCTACCTCGATCAATCTAATGGATACCTGGGCTATACTGGAGTTGGATACTATCAAGTATTCTTTTATAGACGAATTTCTCTACTCTTACAAGGGGTGTTGATAGGCGATGTTTTTGTAAGTAAAAGCCAATTGAATTGAAGATAAGAATACTAGATATAAGATCTTAATTATATATAATTATGGGATATAAGAAAACCATACTGACCCTTGTTATTCCAATAGACTATTTTTCGTGTGTAGCTCGAAGTAATCGGTTGAACCCAGTTTATATCCTTATTAAGGGGGACGAATAGTATACAATGATTCTAAAGAAAGACAGAGATGTGCCACTTAGACTGAGGGATGGGAGATAACTGATTATACTCTATTTATAACAATATGTTAGTCTAACCTGTGGCTCGCTTAGCTCAAGTACTTACTTGCTTGAAAAGTGTTGCGCCGATTAAACAGCTGATTTCTTGCCAAACATGGATGTCAATAGGGCGCACCTGTATGTTTCTGTCTTAGCAGATAAGGGTAGACCTAAGGAAGTGGATATATAAGCGAGTGTACTATAGCTGCTCATTTTAATCTGCAGTTAGTAGTGTGAACGAAAAAGAATCTGATACCATAACTAATTTGTATCGTCCGTAATAAGGTCTATTATTTTCCCATTTATTATCTGTCTAAGTAACCCAATATCTGCACAGATAGCATTGTAATTATTTCATGTGTATATAATACACATACCTTGTTTTTGTTATTCTGTTCTCTATGTTGTTGGCGTCTGTCTTTGTTACGTCTGTTGTTTCCCCTTCATATCGGGCTCTATTGAATCGTCCTGTTGAGTAGCATAAATGGTTGTCTATAAGTTTTGAAGCAATTTCACCACAGAACGTGATAACTCTCCTTTGCAAAACACTCTATAGTATGAAGATCTGCACCTCAAACTGGTAAAATTCCCTATCTGCAATGGATATTCATCTGCCAGAGAGCTTTTATCAAATAAGTTAAGTAACGCTAGTTTGATATAATCACCAGCGTTCGTGTCAGCAAGTACACAGACCGCATGTCTGTTGGTTTTAGTCTAACTCAAAACAACTGTTAGCACTCCGTATGATGTTTCCTTACCCGGTCGGATCTCGAATGGGTAGAAGTCTCGTCTCTGTTTGGCTCAGCGTCCTCTCCTAGTTCGTCCGTGGTCATAATTGCCGCCCTAATGGGTCTATTTACATACGCTCGGTTTACGTACGTTGTGCGGGCGTCCTCGGTCATGCGTATGGAAATAGGACTAGCGGTCTGGTCGAATTAACAACCTGCGCCATGTTAGAATGGTGATTATATAACTTTATTGTTCCTGTCTGGTTAATAGATATATGTCTCACTATCTCCGTGATAAATTCAATTTAAATGATTACAAAAGTTGCCACGATTTTTTGTTTATTTTAGCAACTTATATATGTGTTATATTTTGTATATATCTCCTTTAGTTTTAGGAAATATATGTTGTAGACAGTGATAGAGTTGGTTTTTTGATTTGAGACTTATAACGTAAAAAAGAGCGACCATTCTTTCCATGATATTAAGATGTTATAGCCTGGATCTCCAGAGCTAGAATGGTTACACATTTCTCAACAACAATCCTATATGCAATGACCTCTTTATTCTGCTTATGAACTACTTTATGTTAGATCAGTATAGCCAATTTTATTTCTTTAACTGTTATGTTTCTTAACCTAGACTTAAAGAATAGTATAAACGTGACTAACTTGACTGTCCTCATATGTCTCAATTATCCATTGTTTTTTATTGCTTGATCCCAAGGTATTTCTTGGTTCAAACCTAATGTAGCTGTATTTAGGATATACATCCAATAAACCTCTCTCATCTTTCTGATCTTATCCATCTGTACTCCTACGCGGGGCCAAATCTTTTCTAGTATATACCACTTGATGTCTTCTGGTGTATGTCCCAGATCTAGGAAGTGTTGTACCATGGGTGCCGATGTTTTCTGTGTTCTAATTGCTGATTTGTGCTCGGTAAGTCTGACATTGAACGCTCTCCCTGTTTCTCCCACATATCCCTTGTGGCACGGACAAATGATCAGATAGATGACATTTGTTGATTTACAGTTGTTTAATGTTTTTGGTGTGATATTTACACCATTAAAAGTAAATGTCGTTGCTTCGATGGCCATGGGGCAAGATTTGCACATGGTGCATTTGAAATTCCCAACCACTTTTTTAGTGCCTTCTAGATCAATTTGATGAAAGTTTGTCTCATTTTTCATTCTGGAGTGTACTATGTGGTCTCTCAAGCTTTTGTTACGCTTGTATGCGAATAGAGGTTTAGGTATTATTTCCTCTCTCTTGGATTTCTCCACATTTAATATGTGCCAACTGGAGCATATCGCTTGTCGAATTCTAGAGTTCAGCATCGAATGACGTGTAGCAAAAACTAAAGGTGGATTTGATGTAGTTTTGATATTTGTAAGTAGATGTTGTCTATCATAGTAACGTGCCCGTTTGTAGGCCTCCCTTACAGTTTTGTTCGGATACCCTCTAGCCTGAAATTTTTTCTTCATGACCTCTGATTTCTCATCGAAGTCACTGATGTTCGTACAGTTTCGCCTTAGGCGTAAAAACTCGCCGAACGGAATATTGTCCTTTTGGCTTTTAGGGTGATAACTGTCATAATGCAATAGGGTGTTTCTTGCTGTTGTCTTAGTATATAGCACAACCATTAATGCTCCTTGTTGGTACTTAATGAGGATATCTAAATATTCTACCTGTTCTGAACTGATGTTATGAGTAAAGCGGATATTTTCATCGCATAAATTAATCCACTCTATGAATTCAAGTAACTTTTCATATGTGTCCGACCAGATGAAAAAAACATCATCAATGAATCGTGACCATTTGGTCACTGATTCGTAGAAAGGTGCTATCTCATTATAGATGTAGTTTTTTTCAAAAAGGCTCATATAGATATTAGCGACCGTGGGGGCACAAGACGCCCCCATACTGACGCCTTGATTCTGTTTGTACAGTTGTTGATTGAACTCGAACACATTATCCTCTAATACAATTTTAAGGCATTCTAGCACAAAGATAGAAGGACAATCGATGTTATATGTCTTTATGAACCAATGCACGGCCGCAATGGCTCCTCCAATTGGAATGTTGCTATATAAGGCCTCTATGTCCATAGTGACCATATATTGATTGTCTGGGCAGAAAGGTGTGTTCTCCACGAGGTTAATGATGTGTCTAGTGTCCTTTACAAAAGCTGGAGTTTTAGGTATGTGTTTGCATAGTAAAGCATCCACGTATTTAGCCAATGGTTCGGTCGCTGATCCGATAGTGGTGACTATCGGTCTCAGTGGCGGATCACTGGCGTTCTTATGCACTTTTGGTATGCCGTAGATGCTGGCCATTTTAGGTTTTTCTTTATTAAGGAATGTCCATTCCTTAATGCATATGTCTCCATTTTTCAGTGCCTTGTTTGTTATTTTGAGTATTTGTTTAACGATTTGTGCTGTGGGGTCTCTGGTGATAGTACGATAGTATCTAGTATCTCCCAACATTTGGTTCATTTTTGTGACATATGTGGGAGTGTCGTATACGACTATTCCCCCTCCTTTATCGCAGGCTTTAACTGTTAAATGTGATGCCTGTTTAAGGGTTTGCATTGCTGTATATTCCTCTTTTTTTAGGTTAAACGGTGTTGCCGGAACATATTTAATGATATTCTGGACTTTGTTATAAACTACCTTTTCGAATACCGCTACTTCTGGTGGTAGTTGATCTAAGGTAGGTGTGAATACAGATATTGGAGCAAGACCCGATAAATTAGGGGTTTCTTGTTGAGGGTCTACGCCTGCAAAAAAAACCTTCAATCTTATTTTTCTGAAGAGGGCTACAAGATCTCTCACCAGCTCAAATTTGTTAAGGCCTGAATGAGGGGCAAACGTCAATCCTTTGGACAATAAGGCAACAGTGGAGTCAGATAGGGGCATGTGACTTAAATTGAATACAGGTAGAGTATCTATTCTCTCCAATATTGCGCATTCCGGGTTACCAGATATTGATCGTAATCCATCGGTGGATTGCCCTGGAAGCGCGGTTGGAATTGTGGAGTGGGATAACGTGGTTGATATCGGGGTCTCCAATTTTGGCGTCTGGTGTAACGCCTCCCTAAAAAATTAGATTGTCTTCCTCTTGATCTTCCTGCATTTATTCCGTTATCTCTGAGCTCTTGGGCTCGTTCTTCCTGATCCGAATCTGTTGTGTCTGAGAATGTGGTAACTTTCCTACTGGCAAATGTTGGTCTATTCATAAATGTATCGTATTGCATCTCTCCTGCTTGATTGTAAAATTGTTCAGCTAAGTATGGGTATGTACCTTCCTTGCTGAAATACCTTATATCTTTTCTTAATTTCTCTATCTTACGCTTGTTAAGGTATTCTGTGTAGGAGTGTAGGTCTTTATCTATTTCTTCTAATTTCTTTTTTGCTATCTCCACTGCACAAGAGGCTTTAATTTTATTCTCTAATTCTGCGATTTCTGAGGCTAGTTGTTCAATTACCTCCTTTGCTGTTTCCACAATCAGCATCATATAGTCACGGGAGCAGCGATTGGAAATCATTGCCCATCGTTCAAGAAATTGTTTAACTTGAACAAACAATCCTGGGATGTTCCTGACTTTTAAACCTTGCGGTATGACTCCTGCCTTTAAGTATTCCAACATATATTGGCCATGTAGTTCAATGCGTTTGATCTTTTTTCTCAATGCTAGAAGTGATGTTATATCTTCATTTTTATCTGTACCTGTGAGAGTTTGATGTCCAAAATTACTTGAACTGCCTACCATATTGGCAAACTGTTCATCTGTAAATCCAAATGTTTGGAGATTGGCCATATTAGGGTTATGTACTTAACGTGGTAATCTATCTCTGTGTGTTGTAATCAGTGCGGACCCAGAGTCTATTGGGTCGGGAATCCAAGCTCAAACCAATAAATCTATAAAGAACGTCAATTGATAATCTTATATGCAGGGTGGCCAGACGTCTCGGAGTTCCCTGGACAGTCCTGGTTTTACAAAGATTTTCTCTGTGCCCCAACGCTTTTGTTAATTTTAAATATATATGTTCCGGTTTTTAGGACAAAGTTCAGATCATCTTGCGATGCAGAATGAAAGGTATGCTCTCCTTTCAGAAGCACCTCGGAAGTCTGAAATAATTGAAATAATGTATCTTTTTTTTGCCATGCAGCACAGAAGGTGTGCTATCTGCTCCCATCAGAGAGACAGAGTGGGAAGGAGGGCAGAAGGGCACAGGGTGGAGGTCCAGCCACATCTGATGTTATTTAAAGGTAGCCTTGTAAATGTGTGGGTGAGTGTGTATATATATATTACCTACTGGCGGTCGCCAGTAGGTAGCTATAGTTGCGACCTCTTTTCTATTCAAATAGCGTTTTTTCTTTTGCCAGTATCTTTGGCGCCATTTTGACAAATCTTTGCTAAATTTTCAAAACTAGTGGGGCGCTCCGGTCAGCTACTGTCTTGAAAGTTTCAGGGTGATTCGTCAAACGAGGGCCGAAAAAAAGGGGGGTCCCAAAACGCGTTTTCCCCATGTTCATTTCCATAGGAACTTCAGACAAAGCTACAGCCCGAACTGCTGAACGGAATTACACCAAATTTGGCAAAAAGGTAGGTCTTGGTTCTGAAAGAGCCCTTTTTGTTGAATGGTGTAAATCTGTTCAGTAGTTTCAGAGAAATTAGAAAAAGAAAAGTTTTGATATCTGAGCACCGAGAAGGGTTTGAGAACCCTACCGGGCTCGAGCTTCACTCTGATTGGCTGCCAACACTCCAAACCAGGAAGTGTTGGCAGCCATCTTGTGACTCGGTAACCGAGTCACAAGAAAAGAGTAACAAAAAGGTGATAAACAAGAAAAGGGGGCAGGGTACAAACACAAAGACCCCCTAGGCCTGCTCAGGGGGTCCCACAAGGACCCCAGCGCCAAAAAAATCATTTTTTTAAAAAAACAATTCGCCGAATTCGCTCCGGGGTTGCGAATCCGGCCGGTAGAATTAAAAAAAACAAAGCGTGGGCTCCCATGCTTTGTTATTCTTAAGCCCCAAGGTGGGCCAGGTCCCGGGGCAATGCCTATTTAATTAGAGGAGGCCTGCCACCTCCCCGGGGCTTAGTTTATTGAATGTGGGGGAACTCACGGCCCCCCCAAGCCCCGGGGACCACCACCTCCCTGGGCCTTTGTACTTGATGGGAGGGGGGCCGCGCGCCCCCCTCCAGGAGCCCTTGATGGCCCTGGGGACCGCCACCCCCCAGGGCGGCCCCTGCAATGTCCCGGGATGCCCACCCCCGGGACATTGCCGTTTGCTATGACAGGGCGCCCTGCCATAGCAAACCCTGCTTTGCTTCATTGAAGCGAGAGCAGGAAAACCTGCTCTTGCTTCAAGGAAGCAAAGCAGAATTGCTTTTGAGCAGGGGGAGCATGTAAGCAGCTCCCCTTGCTCAAAAGCAATGCCAGCTCCCTCAGGAAGCGGGGAGCCGGGGGTACCATGGAGGCATTGGGGCTCCCCCCACGGTCCCCAACGCAAAGGGCCGGCCCCGGTTGATGGGGTCCCTGGGGACAGGAGTGGCCCAGGAGGGGGGCCACACGGCCCCTCTTCCCTGCAATTATTTTTAAAAAAATTAAACCTAAAGGCTGGCCCCGGGGGATTGGATCCACAGGTCATAATTGGCCTAAGGAGGGGGGCCACGCGACCCCCCTCTCCAAAAAATGAATAAAAAAAAACTAGGCTAACAGGCCCCGGGAGATGGGGTCTCCGGGGCCAAAACTGTCACAGGGAAGGGGGGACATGCAGCCCCCCTTCCATAACATAAAAAGTCTCAAAAAAAGAAAAAAGTAACCGGGAACTCGCCTGAAGCCCGCTCCCTCCCTGCATCACTGTGCAAACGCCCCCCCGGCACGTTGTAAATTGGGGAATTAAGTCCCCTTCAATCCTGAGGGTCCCTGGGGGCCAACTAGCCCATGAGGTACCTCCAGTAAGCACCACAGAGCTGCATAGCAGAGAGGTGGTCTGAGGCCACTCCCCTTTTTACACCTCTTAATGACGCTACCCCGGGAGAAGAGCGGGTTGACAGTTCCGGATTTTATGCTGTATTATTACAGCTGTATTCTTCAGAAAATGCAAATTTTATTAACGGGAGAAGGGGTTTCTAATTTTGCTGAATTACCATCTTTCTATCAAATGCTGTTTTGTGCTGATGCTAAGAGCCGACTATTTGTGATGTTGGAATGCAGCTACTATAAGGTTTGGAAGGCTATCCAGAAATGTTATCAAATCGAGGGGGTCTCTTACTACACTCCCACATCTGCCTCGGGTTTACTCCTGGCAATCTTTTGGAATAGAACTATGGATAGATGGAGAAGCAAAGGGATCCTGCATGTGGGGGATTTTTATACTAATGGGAGTTTAGCATCATATGCTATGCTAGCAGATAAATATCAGTTGCCCAAGACTGATTTTTTTAAGTTTCTGCAAATTCGTGACTTTTTATGTAAAAAGCGGCGGATACTTGGGCCAAATCCTGCTGTAGAGGCTATTAGGACAAACTCCCGCATAGGGACCTTATACAATATCTTGCTTGATATTCAGAAGGATGATTTAGAGGCCCAAAATCTCAAATGGGACAACAGGCTAGGATGCCAGGGCACTCATGTTGAGCAATCTATTGATGTGGCAGGGAAGATATTAATATCGGCTAATTTACGGTCACAGCACTATAAGACGGTGTTCAGTCTGTACCAAACCCCGCCAAAATGCTTAAATGGGGGGGATTAAGGATAGGAAGTGTTTTCGGTGTTGGGTAGATGTGGCAGATATTGTACACATATTTTATACATGTGGTTGCTTGTCCAAGTTTGTGGAGCATATTGAGAAATTCCTCAGGGAAATAACTGGGGCACTCATAAATATCTCAGCCTCTGCCATGCTTTTAGGGAGGTAGTAGAACGTGCGGGTGGGACACCCAACATACGAGCATCGCTACATAATCTTCCTGGTGATGGTGGTAGCTATGCTCTGTATTGCTTCTATGTGGCTTCAGAAGGATGCCCCTACCTTTGAGCAATGGAGAGCCAGATTTTATACCATTTTCAATCTTGAATATAGTTTATATGCTCTCAAATGCTCTGGTAGGAGAAAGTTGGGTATGCAGATATGGGGCCCCATGGTTGCACATATGAAGGACTGAGTACCTATTGTTAATAGCTATGTATGGTGTATTTATTTATATACATGTAACATCCTTTTTTGTCTACTTTTAAGCGTCAGAGGAATTTTAGTCTTTGTATTGTCTTTTACCAGCTTTTACTAAGACTGTGTTAATGAATTATGATGTGTACTTGTCTTATCATGGATTGAAATTAAAAAAAAATTAAAAGAAAAAAGCACATGTTTTAAGGGACGTTATAGTTGGACATTTCACTTGTACAAAACCAGTGAAATTCGGCCGTTATAGTTAGTTCAGATAACTATAACTCGCTCCCCCACAATGCACTGCTGATGACGTCGAATACTACTTCATCCTTGACATGGTCAGTGACATCACTGATGACATCACTGATGACATCTCAAATGACATCACTGATGACATCGTCCACGTCATAATCTGATGCACCTCCTCAAACCCTAATATAACCTTTGATACACCCACTCTAAAATACAGACTACCATTTTCGAAATCATACACACACCAACACCAGTTACTACATACTCACTCACTGATTCCTAGGTCTACACACACATCCACTCATTCACCCATACAGTCACTCATACATGCAGTCACTCATTAATACAGCACTGTCATATGCACTCATACACCTATATACCTATACAGACACTCACACACTGCCACTCACCACATAGAGTTACTCACACAACTAGTCAGTCATGTAAATAATCAACTCCCATTTACTCACCTATACAGTTATACACACACCACCTCACCTATTCATACAGATACTAACACATACTTACTCTCTTATACAATCAGTGACACAAGCACACACTCACTCATATAGCCACTCTCACAATCACTCACTCTCACATATAGTCATTTATATACTCCAACACTCATATATACTGCCTTTCACATATGTAGTTACTCAGACATACACCACTAAGACATCCATTCACTCACCAACACAGCCATACACACACTCACTCACCCATACAGCCCTTCACAGACATACTCTTGAACCCATACACTCAGTGAATCACCCACTCACACATCTATGCACAAAGTCACTTACCCCCCAACCACCTACACAGACACTCAGGCACCCATACAAATACTCAGGCAACCAATCAATAACCCATATAGACACTGATGTAGCTACTCACCAACCCATGCAGCAGCTTACACAACAACAGACAGACTGATACAGACATTCACACAGTTTAGTCACTAACCCATGCATTCAGTAAGACATATTTAATCACCCACCTTTACTGTCAGTCACGCACCTACTAAATTCTCCATCCAGACACTTATCCACCCACTCATTCTTCAATACACCTTAGCATATATATAAAACATATTTAAACTTTATAGAAACACACAGTCACTGGATGATGTCATCAGTGATGCCATTTGAGATGTCATCAGTGATGTCATTGACCATGTCATGAATGATGTAATAATTGACGTCATCAGTAGTGCATTGCAGGGGCGCGAGTTATAGTTAGCTGAACTAACTAAACAGCCGGATTTCACTGGTTTTGTGCTGATAAATTTGACATTTATCAGCAGGTATGTGTACGGCTTGTATGCTAACTTGTATGGCTGTGGAGGACTTGGCGCGTGAAGCTGGTGTTTGAGTGGGACATGAATCAGCACGATTTTCAAAAGGAATTGAATGTCACGAGAGCAGTGGCTAACAGATATTAAGAAAAAGGTATTCATGAGTGGGTTAAATACGCTATTATAACTCCAATCTAACAAACATCAGGGAAGTGCTGTAAGTCTGGTGTAGGAACAGTAAATCTGTCACCCACTTTCAGTCTATGAAACTGAGAGTGGGGGTCAGATTTACTGTTCTAACTCCAGACTAACAGAAGATGGGGAACGTGCACACATTTGGGGATGGGTGGTAAGATTTACTATTGTAGTTTCAATCTTATGAACACTAGAAAAATACCTTCGTTGTGTAATAACATTTACTATTCAATCTCCAGTCTAAGACACATTGGGGGAAATGCATATGTTGGGGTGGGACATGTTTATATTCTAATTCCAATCTACCAAAAATTAGGGAAAGGGTGGGAGGGTCACATTTTCTATTCTAATTCCAATCTTACAAACAAACATTGGGTGAAGATTATACATTGAATGCATCATATTTACTATTCTAACTCCTGTCTGATAAAAATTGGAAAAAAGGCATGCTATGGGAGTGCTGGGGGTCTAACATATATTCTAATGCCAGTCCAAAAAACACTGAAAAAAGTGCACGTATTGGGGGTGAAGGGGAAGATGTACGTAAGCTTAACAAACGTTGAGGAAGGATCATACAAGGTGTCAGTGGGCCGGTCAGATTTACCATTATAATTCCATTCCAATCAAATGTTGGGTAAAGTGCATACATTTGAGGGGGGGTGTTGTAGTTACTTTTCTAACTCCAGCCTAA
The DNA here is from genome assembly GCF_964204655.1 of Triturus cristatus. Taxonomy (NCBI): domain Eukaryota; kingdom Metazoa; phylum Chordata; class Amphibia; order Caudata; family Salamandridae; genus Triturus; species Triturus cristatus. The sequence goes on from NC_140580.1 coordinate 333,513,150, forward strand.
CACAATTTGGGGAAAGTGCATACATTGGGGGTAAGATTTACTGTTGAAACTAGGGGTGGGCTGAATTTGCGTAGTTGTGCTACGCAAAGCTCCACGAAACGATAAAAAATCTCTGCGAGCACGCAAGAATTCCGCGAACACGCGGAATTGCTTGTTCCGCCTGTTCCCGATGCTTTTTTCCTGTTCGCAAACGCTGTTTGAGTGCTCGGAGAGAAATATCTCACAAACACGCATTTTGAAAGCACAGACAAGCAAAAAATTCCACGGATCGCGGAATTTTTGGCAATTCTGCGCACTCTGCAAAACGCAAAATTACCCAAATTCCACGCATTCCGCAAGCAAAACAGAATTTACCGCCCAGGCCTAGTTGAAACTCCAATATAACAAAAATTGAGGAAAGTGCATACAATGGAGGGTCAGATTTACTACTCTAACTCAAATCTAACAAACATTGGGGAAATTGCTTACATTAGAAAGGTGGAGGGTAATTTATGCCTTTCTAACGGGAGGGGGTAATTTATACCATTCTAACTCCAGTTTAAAAAAGTTGTGGTAAGCACAGAAATTTGGGATGGGTGGTCAAATTTACTATTTAAGTTCACCAAATAATATAATTTTCCTTTAAAAATATTATGAAAATAAAAAACCTAAATATTATTATATATTTTTTCAAGGAAATTTACTTGATAAAAATAATATAAATTAAAAACAAATAATATAAAATAATTTTAAATTATATTAAAATGAACAGTACACCTCAAACCCACACATAAAATACACACATTAAAACAATTTTTTTACCATAAAATAATGATTTAAAATTTAACACATTGAAATAGTATGCTAATAATGACAGAAAGACAATTAAACCCAGAAAATAGCATAAAACCTCTTACAAATAACAATTTCATTAAAAAGTATATAAAATAATTTTATCAATTAAAACGTATTAAAAGATGCATTTAAATGGTTTCAAATTTAGAAACATTTTTTAGAAATGTAGTGAGAGTATGAGTCTGGCTTCTGAGTTTGGTATGGTCTCGTGTCTTATGATCAGTTGTGTGTTGATTGTGATGTAGAGTGACTTGCCGTAGTCCATCTTACTGGTAATGAGAGCCTGGGTGATGGTTCTGTATGTGTTGATTGGAAGCCACTTGAAGATTTGTTTGGGCATCTTGAGTGTGTAGAACAGGTGAAGTTCCATTGCTGAAGATTACTGCTTCCATTTTGGCAGTGTTGAGTTTAAGACAGTTGGTTTTCTTCCATCTGGCGACTTTGGACATGCAGGAAGAGAAGTTGGTACGGGTGCTAAGTATTGTGTCGGAGACGGGGAGGATAAGCTGGTTGTGTTCTGCATAAGATATGATGTTGACTCCTTGGACATGGATGATGCCGGTGAGACAGGTCATGTATGTTTTGAACAGTGTGGGGCTGAGCGATAATCCTTGGTCAACTCCGCAGATGAGGTTGGTGGCATCCTGTTAGGCCACTCACCTGGAGCACTTGTCCGCAGAGGCAATGCTGGACCCCCACAAAATCCTGATGCCATGTCGAAACAAGGGTGTGACCTTGCGTCAGCTCCTATCCCAGAGGGGAAGGGGGATGTGACAAAAGACAGAGAGAAGAGCGTGACTTGCATCTCTGGTGCGACGCCTGATTCAGATGCACCATTGTTTCTACCTGTGTTCTGGATGTCTGGTTCTAAATGTGCGTGTTGGATGTCACACCTGTAACTGCGAGCAAGGAAAAGAAACACAGTTTAACTGCAAATCTATGGAGTGATTTAGCACTAACATATGTAGTTATTAAAAATGTCTAATCATGTATCTTTTAGTTCAACGCTATCATGCACTTTATACATATACATTAATAGCGTTTTTATGCTCTCAGAAGCTACATTCATGAGGGAACTGCCCTACCAGAAGCCTCCCCACTGCTGACGGAATCACTAACCTCCAAAGCCATTTCACTCATATACAAAAACATCCTTAGTAACTCACCAGACTCATTAGGGGGATTGAGAGTCCACTGGGAGAATGACTTGGGAAAACTAGAAGATGACAAATGGGTAGAAGCTATTCAGGAAACAAGAGAGGTCGCAATTCGAGCCAGGTTTCGACTAATCCAGTTGAAGATCCTACACAGGGTATACTACCCCTGGGCCACACTGCATAGGATTGGACACATTCAAACCAGTCAGTGCCACAGACAGTGTGGTCAAGAGGGCATCTTCTTTCACCTAATCTGGGAATGCCCTAAGATACAAATGTATTGGTAGGAGATAGGGAAGGTCATGGTTGAGGTGGTGGGAATGGATGTTCCAGTTGACCCAAAGTGGCTCTTGCTGCTGATACCGACCGAACAGGTCCGGCCTAAAAGCAAACCGCAATGGCTCAAAGTGGCGGCAGTGGTTGCCAAACGCAATATTGCTAAACAGTGGGGAGAGGTTGCCCCTCCCAACGAGGCAGACTGGGTGCCCGATCTAGATTGGTGTTAGCAAGCGGAATATACCATCTATTTAAGCAGAGGTTGCCTGAAAAAATGGGAGAAAATATGGGGGAACTGGAGAGCATATAGAGGCATGTAGTAGGTAGCTGAAGAGAACAGAGGTGGGGTGGGGAGGCAGCGGGTAACTTAAATTGTAAAATGAATAATAAATGTACCAAATGGGAATGATGCAACTTGCAAAGATTAACAAAATATGAGGTTGACGTGAAATATTGAGCACGGTTAATAAAAAGAATGTATTAAAAAAAAATGTGTTTTATACATATAGATATCCTGCACTCATTACAACCCTCACAATGAATTCTTATCTTTAAATTTAATTAATCTTATGTTCTTCATCAAAAGACGAGTCCAAAATCAACTGAACCTGGTTGTACTAGTTTTGTAGCTGTAATCACTACGAAACAAACAAGAAAAATGCAAAATACGTGACACTACAAAATAAAGCCAAATCAGAAATTAGCACAATTCCCCCCCCCCCCATACAGAATACAAGCATAGACACAGAATGGTGAAACATAAAATGTTCTCCTAACATTGAGGTCCAAGGATCCAAGGAGTGGTGACATGATTAATGGCAGTACCTACTGCAGCACAAATGATACAGCGGTTGGTATTGGAATCTATGGTCATGACAGCCAAGGTGAAAGGAGTCAGGATGACTGACTAGGTGTGGTCTGTTAGGAAGGAGCAGTTCCAGTGGAGTGCAGGTCCTTAGAAGTCAGCACTGATGTAGTTGAAAAACTACTCAACATTTTAAATGACACATAACCAAATTTTACACCGTTTTAAAGGAATTTTGACAACCGTGCACAAGTTACACGTTAGAGAAATTCTTGAGAAATAATAGTTACTGCATCGTAAAAGCATGCAGAAGAGTGTAGACTTGATTAAATTATTCATTTGACTAACATAGGTTCATGTTTTACTAAATTGCACTGGTGTATTCTTGGATACCTATTAGAAATGTGAATGTGGTAGCTCACGTTATCGAGATTTCATTAACCATCCTTTCAAGTAATGGTGTTTGTAAGGAACTAACGAAATCTAAATGTAAATTAGATGACATTATGAATGTTTATTGAAGAGTTTCATTTACAACTCTATCTTTACTCAAAGTTAAAATATGAGCCAAGAGAGAAAAGAGAAAATGGTGCTGCACACTCTTAATTAACTCAATTAGCTTGAAATTTTCACAGAATGATCTTCATATATGTACTAATACCTATCACCTGAAACAACATTAGTTATTAGGAATTTGAAATAAATGTATACCTTGGTACTTTGAAATGCAGTAATATATATAGTTACACGTGCAATTTACAAGGAAATTAACTTGCTTTCTAAGTGCATTTAAGTTGAAAACAAAATCTGAATGTCATATTTTTCTCAATGAAAATGTATATTTCAATAATTTATAGATTACTTATATTAGCTTAAATTCAATGCAGGCCTACCTGCCTGCACATATTTTTTTTTTCTTTGCTTTGCGCGACTTCGTTCTCATGGAAAATTGTCTAAAAATTGAAAAGTAAATTGAAACTATCTTTTATTTTGAGGACTATTTGACACAGTTTCTGTTACATTGGAAACATATGCCTGAGAAATTGTCTTTTCAAGTTTGCTCATGAGCTTCTTTTTTTTTTTTTTTTAATTTAAAAAAAAATTTATTGAGATTTTTGCATAAAAAAAGGAAACACAAAAACATACGCACACAAAACTAAACATTTAGTCATACAAAAACGTAAAACATGCACAAAATCTGCGATTTCTAAGATCTACAGTACCTTCCGTTTCCCTCTATTTTCTTTATAGTCTGCCTTCCCCTTCTGTTCTAATAAAAGGTCTCGGGTATGTAGGAGGGGGAAAGCTACTTGATCTGCGGTGAGTGTATAGGAGCACAGTGAGAGAGAGAGGGAGCTTGGTGGGTTGTTCTAAAAGCTAGGCGCCAGGTGTCAGTCTCACCTTCTTCGGGGGGTTCATATGGGTCCAGGTACTTATCGATAGATGTCCACATCCCTCTGTTAGGCTGTCTCCACGGTGAGTCTCGTAGGGACATTGCGTCTGCCCCCCTAATGTATGTTACCCAGTTGAGCCACCCTTTGAACGATGCCTTGGATGTGTCCTTCCACTTGTTTAGAATCAGTTTAATCCCGGCAGTTAGCAAAAGGTCAAGTAGATCCATATCTCTTTGAGACAATGGGTCTGTCGTGATAGGTGTAGTTACTAGGGTTGCGAACTCTGGATTAAGGGAACACCCTAGCATGTCTGTTAGAAAGGTAAAAGTTTTCCCCCCAGTAGGTTTTAACTTTAGGGCAGTAAAAGATGAGGTGTGCCAGATCTCCCTTCTCGCTATTACAGTTCCAACATAGGTCATTTGTGTTTATGCCCAGTTTCGCCCGGGGGAGGGGGGGCCTTGTAATAGTCAATGCTGAAGGTATCTCCTCACCTCTGTAGAGCAGCGCAGCGGCAGGCAGAGGTGAGGAGATACCTTCAGCATTGACTGTTACAAGGCCCCCCCTTCCCCCGGTTCAAGCTCATGAAGCAGGATAACTATTCCTAACAATATACTGAATATGTACTATTTCAAAATGATAAGGGTCATTGTACCCTTCACAACCTTTTACAGACTTGCATAATTTTTTGGAGGTCTTGATTTTGAGTAATAGGCATACAATTTATTCAATTAAATTTTTTGAGTGTAGTAGGGACGTATTTAGGTCCTGATGAGTAAAGCAGTGGGGACTGCTTACGAAACATGTTGACCCAGTAGGGAGTATCAGATTAAGTACACCCCCTACACAACCCCCATTTTTTAACATTCTCAGACAGGGAATTGAATACATTTGTTTTTTCCACTAGCCAGAGAATTTTTAATACTTTTTTGTAACTATTCACTAACCCTACCGCTCTCACCATCACAGCCTACACATAGCCTATTCCTTCACAAACAACAGTGCTCCCATATATTTATCGGTCGCAGCACGCCCCGCCCCGTAGAAGGACGGGAAGACCCCTATGATGAAGCATGACACCATGGGATTCATAGTGTGTAAGGGGTATTTTAAAAGCACTTAGCGCCTTCCCATGACATCTCATGGAGCACTTTTTTATTCACTGAAAAATTACAAATTAAAATTAAAAAAATTCTCACTACTATAGGGTAGAATCACATTGTTTATAAAAAGCTTGACAGGAGGAAGGTTCTACCGACAATCCTCTTAACTCCCTCCTTTTGTTAATATTTTCTTTCTATTTTCAGCCACGCCGGTGTGTATTCCTGGTCTGGTAGAATCCAGTAGCTACCTTGTTTTGCTAGGGAGGCTGTTTGAAAAGTCTTGAAGTCTGCCAAGTTTAACCACCCTAGAATTTTTGTCAATCTTAATTTTTTAAGGCTCATCCTTGGTTTTTTGTCTCGCCAGTTAAAGTTATTTAGCATCTTGTCTATTTTACGGTGGAAGTCGACACTGAGGGTTAGGGGGAGCATGTTAGTAAGATAGTTGATCATAGGTGTGACCATCATTTTAATTGTTTCAATCCTCTCCCACCATGTGATGAATTTCAGTGACCACCCCTCCAGCAGCTTCTTAATCTTGGTTAAAAACATTTTCTCATTGTATTCTAGCATGTTTTTAAGATCTTTGTCGAAGTAAACGCCGAGGTATTTGATGAACCCAGTTTGCCAAGTGAGGCCCGAGTTTCCCAATATGAGAGGTTTACATTCCGACTTATCTCTGTTGACCTTATAGCTGGAGTACGCCGAGTATCTGTTTATGGAGTCCATGAGAGCTAATAGGGAGGTTTCCGTGCTCTCGGTGACGACAAGAATGTCGTCCGCATATGCAGCTAGTTTCATTGTAGTGTTGTTAATGGCAAAACCCTTCATCTGATTGTTTGAGTCAATGTCTCTGATTAGTGGTTCTAGTGCGAGTAGGAATAGTGAGGGGGATAATGGGCATCCTTGTCTTGTACCTCTGTGGAGTCTAAGGGGTTCGGAGATGGCCCCGTTGATCACTATGCGGGCCGTAGGTTTGTCATATAGAGCCATAACTTTCTTTATGAAGGCGTTGCCTAGGTTGAAGCTTCGCATGCAGTGTTCTAGAAAATGCCATGAAACACTGTTGAAAGCCTTCTCTGCGTCAAGTGTGATCGCCACTGCTGGGTTTGTTTGCCTGGCTGCCCTGTCGATAATATGGCATAAGAGTCTGGTGTTGTCGTGTGACATGCGTGATTTGAGGAAGCCCACTTGTGTGTTCCCTATCAGTTTTGGGAGTACCTCGTTCAGCCTTACTGCCAGAATTTTTGCAAATATCTTGCAATCCACGTTAATCAGGGATATAGGCCTATAATTTTGTGGGAGTTGGGTGTTTTTACCCTCCTTGGGTATGACTATAATATTCGCTTCTGTCATTGTTTGCGTGACCATCCCTGTCTCTTCGCAGTGGTTGAAAGCTTTTTTCAACATTGGCTGTGATAGCGTGATAAATGTTTTATAGAAGGTGGCTGTATACCCATCTGGTCCGGGAGCCTTATTAGTTTTAAGAGACTTAACTGTCATTTCTATTTCCGCTGTGCTAATCTCTTTCGCCAAGCTAAGTGCGTCTTCTGATGTTATTTTTGGGAGGTTCGGGTTGTTAAGGTATTCGAAGCTGCCGTTTTCATCTAGTGTTCGGTCCTTGTTATAGAGCTCCTGGTAAAAACCAGTAAATGTCCGTAGGTTTTCTTTATGATGTGTGTGTGTGTGATGTTATGGGAATCAGTGATCGCGGAGATGGTGTGTTGTCTTTGTTTGTGTTTTAGGTATGATGCCAGGATTTCCCCCGATTTGTTGGCTTCGCACAGGTTAATTGCCTTGTGGAGGAGTGTGGCTCAATGGTTAGAGCGGCAGACCCTGAAGCAGAGTTCTGGCCAGAGACAAGGGTTCGATTCCCGCCTCGGCGGGGCTCGGGCTCAATTTCCTCGGACCTGTCTATTCTCGCCTCGTGCCTATTCTAATCACGGGCCCCACGCTGCAACTCTGGGCAATAGCTTGCTTAGCCTCCACACCGGCCCCAACAGCGCAAAGGATGCCTGGCTTCACCCTGGGGTTGCCCAGGAGTGGACACTTCACAGGGAAAGCCAGGAGGGGTTCCACAGCGGTATGAGTATCAGCGCCAGGAAACCACAAAGGCAACACCGCAAGGTGGCCGTCTGGTGACATGCGCTCTATAAGTACCTTGACATTTACATTTACATTTGTTTACCCACAGACCTGCTTTCTCGCTTAAAATTCTGTTGAATTCATATTTCTTCCTTGCGAGTTCTGTGAGTGCCCCTACGTTCTTTATGTCTGAGATGTGCGTTGATTTTAGTTTTTGAATATCTTGCTCTAGTTGGTCTAATTGGGCCTTGGCATTTTTGTTCATCTTGCCTTTGATGTCCATGATCGTTCCCCTAATTGTGGCTTTCAGGGCATCCCAAACTATTTTGGGGTCCGAATCTGGTATGTTGTTACAGTAGATGTATTCCTTTATGGCCTGTTCTATTCTGGTTCTATTACTTTGGTCTTTTAAGACATCGCTGTTGAATCTCCACCTACGCGGATGGTCTTCATTATGTCTACCATTTAGTATTAGGCTGATACAGGAATGATCTGAGATTGTTCTCGTGGATATATCCGTGTTCTCTATCAGATGTGTATGAGAGCCAGGGATCAATATGTAGTCAATCCTGCTATATGAGTTGTGTGGGTTTGAGTAAAAGGTGTAATCTCTAGTGTCTGGGTGTTGAAGCCTCCAGGTGTCTTTCAGGTTGTACTTGGTACATAGATTTTTAAGTACTTTATGACCCCCCGGCGGTAGTGTGTGGCATTGTGATTGTCTATCTAATGTGTAGTCTAGTGCCATATTAAAGTCGCCTGCCAGCACTGTTAGCTCATTTTGTGGGAGTGCATCCATTCTCTCTGATACGTTCTCCCAGAAGGTGGTATCATACGTGTTAGGGCCATAGATATTGATTATATGAAATTTTTCGTCACCCCTTTTCAGGTGTGTCAATAGGACTCTTCCTTCTAGGTTGCATTTGTGGTCTTCTATGCTTATCTTGGAGTTCTAGTTTATCAAGGTGATCACTCCCTGCTTTTTCCCTGTGGCCTGTGAGCACACCATTTGCCTTACCCATCTAGCCCTAATCCTTCCTGTGTCATCTTGTGATAGTCTAGTTTCCTGGAGGAGAAATATGTCTGCTTTAGTTTTAGCTAAGTAGTCTAGTACTTTTTTCCTTTTGACTGGGTGGTTAAGGCCTTTGACATTTAGGGATACAATCTTCAGGTTGGATAAAAGTGATAGTGCATTAGCTTGTTTCGGTGTCATTGTGGTTGTAAAGATCAGGCCCTGATCCCTTTCCTTTTGATAGTATTCACGTTGGTTCCTGAGTGTTGTCCTTATCTCCGATCTCTCTCTGTGACTATCTCCATCTTTACCCGTGCTCTGATCACACTCCTCCTGTGCGTGAATGTGTCGGTGGAAAAAATGGGGAGCCAGAGGGCACATGGTGTAGATACTAAATACGAGTGCTTGACAAAACAGTGCTAGTACTAGACTGACATACAAAACAGATACCCCCCTCCCGCAGAAACCCTCCCTCCCACCCCCGCGTCCTACATCTTGAAATTTGGACGTTTTACAGCAAAGCTCCCGCTCCATTTCCCCTGGGGTGTTATTAGTGTAATGCTTATCACCTACGCGCCACAAGTTACTTGCATCTTAATTACTCTATTAGCAACATAATTGGCTGCTAATTTGTGCTATAACATTGACTTAAAAATAGAAGGATATTATTTCTCTTTCTTCTCGCTACTAAACTTTAAAAAGGGAAAAAGGGTGTGACTGCGTCGGTGAGTTCGCGGGGTTGATCCTTCCAAATGCATATCCACTCCCAGTTAACTGTCCTTCTTGAAAGGTCAAATCCCGGCCTATGGTTATTGAGGTAGTAGATTGATTATATATAATACTCTGATTGAGGTAGATGTTGGCGATGAGGTAGATGTTCGAAGATATATATTTATGATCACTTTTAAAAAGGTGAAAGTAGTTTCATAAGTTCTCTCCCAGGTCTGGTGATGCTCTTCTCTTGTTCACGTTTATTTACGACAGTTCCATTACTTGTGTAGGTGGCCCTCGTAGGTAGGTGGTTAGATCGTTGGGGTCCTCGAAAATGTGCATTCTGCCCCTGTCTGTGATTTTAAATTTCATTGGACCTATGAAGGAGAAGAGGATGTTTTCCTTTCTCAGCTTTTCTCTTTGTACAAGGAACCGTTTTCTTATGTCCACCGTGTGTTTCGAGTAGTCCTGAGTAAGGATTATTTTTTGACCATTCCACATCAGGTTCTGTTTTTTCCTGGCCAAAGCAAATATGGCTTCCGTATGTTGGAGTCTCAATGGTTTGCATATAATGGGCCATGGCGCAATCATATTTGTTGGTCTGTAGGCCGAAACTCTGTAGGCTTTGTCTATCTCCAGAGGCACATCGAACTTCAGGTTGGTGAGTTTAGGTATTATATCCTGTAGAAAGGCCATGCAAGAACCGTTTTTCTCTTCTTCACCTTCTGCTATGCCTAGAATCCTGATGTTCCCCCTTCTATTGCAATCGTCCAGCTCCGCTGTTTGTTTTAGTAGTATTGCTGTTGTTTTTGAGAGTTCTTGTAGAGCTTTGTTGGATTTTAGTTCTTTATCTTCCACGTCGATTACCCTCTGCTCTACTTCCGCTAGTCTATTATTTGCTGCGTGTATGCCTGCCCTAACTGCAGCCAGTTCCAGATGGATAGCATCTGTGGTTTGTTTGGTCGATTTCGCTAGATCATGCACGTCTGCCAATTTTTTTAAGATCATGTCTAATGTGCTATTAATGTCTGGTTTTTGTTTGATCGGGGAATCCAGATTCTCACTCTTGTTTTTTTTTGCTTGTTGCGAGGGTTTCCCATCGTTACCAGCCATTGTTGCTCGTCCCCTCTTCTTCTGTTGTAGGGTGAGCTTTCCTCTGACCTTCCGCTCTATGATTGGTTCTCTTATGGGTCTTTTTCGGTTGTGAGTGTCTTTACCTATTTCGATTCTGCTCTCTGTTTTCGACTCGCCAATTGGTGTTGTGCTCTGATTTGGGTTTGTGACCCCTTGGTTTGTGTATGTAGGCTAGTTATAAGTTTGCTGAGCTGCTCGGTATGATCTGGTTATTCCACGTTATGCCTCCCGCTGGGTTAGGCTGTATTGCAGACCTTTTGGTGCTATGGTTCTGTGGTGTATTGATCCTTCGTTCTGGGTATGATCTGTGCTCTCCTTGGCTGCGACCTGGGTCTCTCCTGGAATCACTTGGGCTGTGTTCCCATGCCGATCTTACACTGGGCTTTAGCCGGTTGGGTGGTATGCCTAGATAACACTGTAGACTGGCGCGAGTAGAGCCTGTGGGGCGGATCGGGCGAAAGGTTTTACTTTGACTCCTTTCTACCTGGGAGGCTTACTTTGTTCTTTCCGTTCGGTGTTAGCGGTATGTCGCCCTTCACATGTTATGGTTGGTGGGTGCGTTGTCCCTTGCTTAGCTTTGTCTGTTAGCCAATTATCGCTGTTGTTGTGTGTTACAAAGATGGTGACGCCCAGCCAAAAGCTTCGGTTTCGCTCTGGCTGATTTGGAGCGTTGGACGCACCTCTGATCTTTCTCTAGGCTTCGGTGCACTGTAATGACCCTGTTTATGATATTAGCCCTCTCCTATGTGCTAGACTTATTCCTCTCTTCCTCGCCGTCTGTGCAAGTCTTAGGTTGTTGTTAGCCGTGAGTGTCGCGTTGTTGTTGCTTCCCTAAAAGATGGCTGTCCCCGTCAGCCAGTGTCTGTTTGGAGTGTTAGGCGCACCACCGATCTCCACTAGGCTTCGGTGCTTAACTTTGTTTGTTCGTAGTTTATCTCTGATGTAGTGCGTTACAAAGATGGCGATACAAAGATGGCGACCCCCAGCAGAAAGTTTCGGTTTCGCTCAGGCCGAATTGGAGCGTTGGGCGTACCTCCGATCTATCCCTAGGCTTCGGTGCACCGTAATGACCCAGTTTATGATATTAGCCCTCTCCTATGTGCTAGGCTTACTCCTCTCTCCCTCGCCGTCTATGCAAGTCTTAGGTTGTTGTTCGCCGTGGGTGTCACGTTGTTGTTGCCTCCCTAAAAGATGGCGGTCCCCGTCAGCCTGTGTCCGGTTGGAGTGTTTAGGCGCACCACCGATCTCCCCTAGGCTTCGGTGCTTGACTTTGTTTGTTCGTAGTTTATCTCTGTTATAATGCGTTACAAGGATGGCGATACAAAGATGGCGGCCCCCCAGTCAAAAGTTTCGGCTTCACTCAGGCCGATTTGGAGTGTTGGGCGCACCTCCGATCTTTCCCTAGGCTGCGGTGCACCGTAATGACCCAGTTTATGATATTAGCCCTCTCCTATGTGCTAGGCTTACTCCTCTCTCCCTCGCCGTCTATGCAAGTCTTAGGTTGTTGTTCGCCGTGGGTGTCACGTTGTTGTTGCCTCCCTAAAAGATGGCGGTCCCCGTCAGCCTGTGTCCGATTGGAGTGTTTAGGCGCACCACCGATCTCCCCTAGGCTTCGGTGCTTGACTTTGTTTGTTCGTAGTTTATCTCTGTTATAATGCGTTACAAGGATGACGATACAAAGATGGCGGCCCCCCAGTCAAAAGTTTCGGCTTCGCTCAGGCCGATTTGGAGTGTTGGGCGCACCTCCGATCTTTCCCTAGGCTGCGGTGCACCGTAATGACCCAGTTTATGATATTAGCCCTCTCCTATGTGCTAGACTTACTCCTCTCTCCTCCGCCATCTGTGCAAGTCTTAGGTTGTTGTTCGCTGTGAGTGTCACGTTGTTGCTTCCCTAAAAGATGGCGGTCCCCGTCAGCCAGTATCTGTTTGGAGTGTTAGGCGCACCACCGATCTCCCCTAGGCTTCGGTGCTTAACTTTGTTTTTTTCATAGTTTATCTCTGTTGTAGTGCGTTACCAAGATGGCGATACAAAGATGGCGTCCCACAGTCGAGAGTTTCGATTTCGCTCGGGCCGATTTGGAGCGTTGTTCGCGCCGCCGATCTTTCCCTAGGCTTCGGTGCACCATAATGACCCAGTTTATGATATTGGCCCTCTCCTATTTGCTAGACTTACTCCTCTCTCCCCCTCCGTTTGTGCATCTTAGGTAGTTGTTCGCCGTGAGTGTCGCGTTGTTGTTGCTTCCCTAAAAGAGATGGCGGCCCCCATCAGCCAGTGACTGTTTCAGTTTCGGTTTCGCCTTTGCCCGTTGATTTTATCGCACCTCCGTTTCTGGCTTGGCGCTGTCAAATCCGCGATATCGCATGAAGTTCCCAGCAGTACTGACCTTGCGTGCGATTCTACAGGTTGTTTGCAGGGGAACACTGTGTGCGTGTCTGAAACACTGGTTTCTGCCTCGGGGTAGTTCAGCTTGCGGCCACCATCTTGGATCCTGTTCTCATCCCCTCTCCGATCCCGGGTCTCTCCCTCCCACGTTGCTTGCCCGGTTGCTTTGCTCAGCCCAGCCGGCTCTCTGCTTGTTCCGACGTCCTCTGGTGTAACCGCCTTCCTGGGAGATCGGTCTGTAGTTGGCCAGCTCCTTCTAGTCAGCTAAAGGTTTCTTCAGGACAGGGATGACTGTGGTGTGTTTCCAGGCATCCGGGATGGTGGCTGTGTTGATCTAATCAGTCAAAATCAGTCTGAAGGCAGCGCTATTGTGCTCCAGTCCTTTTGAGAAGATGTGGTATGAGTAGGAGCCGAAGGTGCACTGGAGTATGCAGACACATAGTTGTTGTGGTTTCTTGTGTGGTGATGATGGACAGGTGGTGAAGGTGGCCTTCTGGGTGTTGTAGAGGCATATTATCTATCTATCTATCTATCTATCTATCTATCTATCTATCTATCTATCTATCTATCTATCTATCTATCTATCTATCTATCAACTAGCTCATATTTAATGTGATATCAATGTCTAATCAACAGTTTTAGACACAGTGAGGGAAATTAGACCACTGTGGAGAGTCTGATGCTTTATAATAAACGTATATTTAAATTGAAAATTGACATGAGGTCAATTTCAAATGTTTTAACTGCATTTTCATATTTCTTAGGGAAGTACATGCACATGACAATAGTTCTAAATTGCAATCACTACATTTTGTCTGAGATGTCTTTACATATTACAGTTATTTACTGCATGTCCTTATCCACATGAAGAAAGTAGTGTTTACCCTCACCTCCAAGGCACTAAAACAGTATCCCTCTATGTATTATATACCCCTTTTCCTATGATCATCTAACTGTGAGCCTCAAGTTTTTGTGTTGGTGGACTTTCAATCACACATTATAGAAGTGCGCTCTATAGGGTTCCATTTTAAATGTTCCAATAAAATTAGTGTGAGGATTAATATGTTATTGCCATTAGCTTTATTTTCATAATATGGTGAGGCAATTGATTGCCAGCAAGATTATCAAGCTACAGGGATGTCTATATGGGTCATAAAAACACGCCTTCTCAGTCCCCACTTACATCTCCAATTACATTAACTCAAACCTATTAAATGTCATAAAGTGACTCTTCAGTTCCCCTTTTTTATTAGTCAGTGGTACTGTTTGTAAATGCTACAAGAAAAGGGGATTTCCCTCTTTCATCTTTGCTGAGATTAAGTCCACCTGAGTCCTTATCATTGTAAATTTATAGTTATAGTTATATCAAATTACCTAGCAGGTAAAATGCAAATATAAACTTGATAGAACTTCTTATTTCAGAAAACTCTCGAAGTGAGTGTAATAATGAACAAAGACATAATTCTCTCCAATTATGCTCTAAAAGGTCAGTTAGCAATAAAAGACGGTCACACTTGTATGGGTGTATAGCATTCCAATTGTGCCATAGAAAACATAACTATGTATGCAGTGGAAGTTATTATTTGCCAGACATTTGGTACCATCCTTACATATAATAAGCTGTAATTTACAGTTGGGAGCACATATGTATGTCATGTTTGGTATCTATGGAATTGAAGTGATAAACCGTCTTTAATAGTAAAGTCTGATTTTTCATTAGTTTGAAAATGCCATTTTTAGAAGGTTGTCATTTTCCTGTCCTTAACCCTTTGCGCCTGCAGCCTGTCTTGGGTTACATGACTGGGTATAGCTGATAGTTAGACCTTGTGAATTCCTCCTAGACAGTCACACAATAGAGGGATTAGTTGTGCCTCAATGGGCCATCTGCTGGCAGGATGGGGTTGCGGAGCTTAGCACAGCCCCACCCGCAACTGAATAGGGTGTGCTCTGCCTTCACACCAAGTTCCTAACAACCTCACATTGTCACTGCAGCCAGCTTGGAGCTATGGCAGGGGACTCATTACATTCCATGCATTTCAAAGAACCTTTCTAGAATCTTTACCCACTTTCTAATAGAATGGTACAGGGTGTAAAAAGACCCACTCTTTAATTCACTACTGGACCTGTGGAAGTATTCTCAGAAGACTGCCTGTTGCTGTGACCTGCTGTGCAGTCCTGTTGTACCTAGAACGGCTGCATTGCTGTCTGGAGCCTTCCTTGAACCCTCAGAGGCCAGCCCTGCTGTTGATCCCTGCATCTTCACCTTCACCCATGACTACCAGAGTTACTCCCAGGGCTAGTTTGCTGGCCTCCTCTTCAGAGCCACAGGGACACAAAAGCTCCCACCATCTTGAACTCGCACATGGAGTCCTGAACCTCCAAGTGGTGGCACACCAGTCCTGAACCCTTAGTTGTGGTGCTACAGGTGGCCAGATGGCCAAAGTCCTAAACTGAGGACTAAAATATTTAGCCAAAAACTGCTAAGAGAACCAGGAGGAAACTGGGACCAACCAAAGGTGCATCTCTGGTTGGATTGACTTTTCGGTTTCTACCGCCATATTTTTCTCCGCAGCAGCAAATCCTTCTTGCTATCCTTCGCCAAAGGGGTATCCAGCCTTGTGGAACTGTCTTTGGCTACAACCCTCTGCCTCGTCCAGCTATATATTTTTGACTTCCATTATTGAGACATAGAAATCTTTACCTTGGCTTTGACCCAAAGCCATCAGACTCCGACGCTCCCTCCCTGGACACCTCCTGCAGCCTTGCCTTGCCCTGCTGAATTTTACCTTCCCAGACACTTTTTCTTAAAATTCCTTCTAAGTCTGAAGGTAAGTGCTGACCGGGCCCAATCCAAAATTAGATGTGTGCGGTTGGTACTTTGATCGTTTAGGCACTATTTTTTACTAAAACCTTTAAAAATGCATAACTCCAGTTCTAGTGTTTGGATTTTTGTTGTTTTGGTGTCAAATATATTATTAAAATTTACTCTATTGATCAAAATTGGTTTGGGATTTTTCTTGTGTTGTGTTTTCATTTTATTACTGTTTGTGTGCTGCATAAATACTTTACATATTGCCTCCAAGTTAAGTCTAATTGCTTTTTGTGTCAAGCTAGCCAGGGTTAAGCGCAGGTTAATTTAGACACTTTTTGTGGTTTACCCCAAAAGGGATTATGACTGTTGCTTGACCAGGGCTCACACCGAGTCAACCAACAGCCCATTTCTCACAAGAACCTAATGCATTATAGTTGCAAAGATTATCTGAGTTATACCCAGTCAGTTTTGTAACATTCTAAAAAGTAGAAAAAAAACATATTAGCATATGAAATATAAATCTTAATTGCCCCCTATGGATGTCTCATGAACCATCACTCTCACTCAATGCACAATAAATAACTGTCAGTATGTTTCCCCTGTGATTTTAGTGGCAATCTGTTCTTAGGAATTTAATCACAGGCATAAAGTGCCTTCATTCCCTCTTATTCCCATTCACCATTAGCAAAAGTTTAACCAAACTCGCAATATAGCACAAAGTTGGATCCTGATGGTCTGCTTTGTTACTAATTGCTCAGTGTCCATCTCCCCAAACCTGCCTTTGCACTGAAGTATTCTCGGTTTCCTTGATTTATCCTCTGTCATGTGGAGCCTGGAGTCCTTCTCAGTATAAACCTGAGAGAGGAAAACGAAAGCTAACTGAGAGCGAGCTGGATGAAAGCATCTTGAAGAGAACTGGCAAACGCCATCTCCTGGCTCCTAACTGTCCATTGTCCTAAACTGGATCTTAATGTTTTCCCTTCTGCTGCTCAGATCACCCCCACTACCGCTAAGCCACAATTCTATAATAACAAGCACAAAGTGCCTCAGGTCTTTCTGTCTCTAGCACATTTTGACCAAACAGTCATACACATATACACATTCTGTTATACAGAAACAACACAGAAATACCATAGTTAAAGGTACTCCTAATACATAGTTAAAAGGTCATATGCTATCACAACGCCTATGCAGGCTAAATAAAACCACAAACATAGTGGATTGAGAGTACTGATGTTACTACATCTTACTCAGGATGGTGCCAAACAATGACACAAGAGGATGGTCCATTTTATGTTGCTAGTATCAGTTCTTTTTCCCTTACGTTTGGGACCACAAGATTATCTAGGGTCTCAATCGAACCCCTATGGTCTGTGTCTCCCTGGAAAATTAATTTAGAGTAAGGAGGCTCTCATAAACTCTATTGAGAGGTTGGCATGTTAAATGAAGGACATGGAGTTAAATAAACCCTGTCAAGTTTAAAGCAGTGCCTATTTTGAAGAAGTGGTGCTTAAGTCTGCCATCAATCTTAAAAGCATTTTTAGCGACATCTTTAGGGAAATGAGAAAATGTAAAGGAATACAGGTGAAACTTTCATTGTATTGGGAGGAATTGAAAGCAATAAATATATCATGCATATGGGTCAAATCATGGGTTGGTTCTGAAATCTCATTGAAAAGTACATGGCAAAGAGGTGTGAAATGCACAGTTGCAACTCTCTCTTTGTTTTCTGGGGTCATTATTTTACCACTATTTATGTGAGAGCATGACTTCAAATACTGCAGTTCAAGGCCATAGAGCCCTTGTTGAATGTAAGTAAGCTATTGGCAGTACACACTGGAAGTGTGCAAATGCCAGGAAATCTACAAAAGTATATGGGGAAAGCCTACAGGTTCCACTGGTGGTTTTGGATTGCACTGTAACCTCAGAAAGACACTTTCTCCTAGCTGACACTTTTCACTTCATATTTTATGTGTTCCCTAAGGGCTGTTACTCACTTTATGGGTCCATGTGAAAGCCTCACTTGAAACAGTCTACTACTGCATCCTGTTTGACAGTTTGGGCCCGATACAAAATCTGCATTTTGCAGTACATAAAGTAGTGCTAAAGTAGTGATATGCAAGCGTTACCAATTGCAATGCACAACTCTAGAGCCAGAGGCCTATGTCTCAGCCTCTCATATCTGTTTTATTTTTTCAGTGGAGAGATCTCTGCCACTTCGGTTGATATCTCCACACATGTAGGAATACGTTTTGGTAGTAAATGTGGGAGCCACACATGGCAGTGGCAGGAAAATGGGGAGTAACTTACTGTGGAAACCATCTTTATGAGTTGATACCAAATGTGTGATCATTGCAATCATTTCTATGGAAAAGTACTAAGGCTGGTACATTTCATTAGGCTGGACAGCCCCAAAAGTGTCACGTAGTCAGGACACGTGTTCAGCAACAGTATATCTCAGACCATAAAAGATATCACGCAGCTTAGGCCTCCCCTGATTGGACACATTTTCAATGCTTAATCTGTAGTACATGCATAATGATGTTCTTTCCTCTTGTGGTTTGTGTCAATAAAAGCTGTCAGAAACTTCCCTTCTTCGGACACTCAGTGGCTATGCCGACTGTCTTCGTGCTGCACATATCGCCTTATCTTGTTGACTCATAATACATTCTATTCATCTTATATGCTGACAGAGAGTTGGTATTATTTGTTTATGACTTTGTTTTATGCTTCTACATTACTAATAGGGGCCGGATTACAATGCGGTTTGGAAATCTTCGATACCTAATGGGTTTGGGAATGGTTTCCAACCGACTCAGATCTGGAGAGTCCAACCGACCAAGTACTATGCATCCGGATGCTTCCATATACGATTCGGTCGGACTCCCATTGACTTCAATGGCAGCCTATGTTCCAACTGAATGCATAGTCTCCCATTGAAGAAAGGGTTGGCTCGGGGAAATCGGGCACCCAGTGGCGGGCACCCCCAGGTGCCAGCCACACTGTGCATGGCTGGTAAGGGGGGACCCCTGCCACACTGTGCATGGCTGGTAAGGGTGGACCCATGGTTACCCCCTTGGGCCCGATTGGGAAGCCCCGGGTGCAAGGAGGCCCTCTAAGGGCCCCCAAAGTCTTATTCCGACTGCCAATTTGAGTCGGACGGCACGATTTGGAAACGCTGTCCGAATCCAGCATCGTACTGGGTCGTTAGGAAACGCAGACCGTAGAGACATATGATTCTGCTCCGTACGGCTCGGTCATTCCCAATGCCGTTGGGTTCGGACTGGGACATTCCTAATGCCTAACTCGCATCGTACAAGGTTGGTAGGAAACCTTTCCGAGTCGGTTGGGAAGACACGTTCTCGATCCGATTCGGACAGAGCAAATGCCGTTAGGAGGCCTCCCTAACCGCATCGTAATCGGGCCCTAAATAGGAGGAGTTAGGAAAATTTAAGAGGAGTTTGGGAGGCACATGCTAATGCAAAACAGACATCAATAAATGATTAAGACACTTACAATTCATAAAATGCACTTCAAATGTTATTACAGATCTAAATATGTCAAAACAAGTGTAAATATACTCCAGCCTAGCTTTGAAGTAAGGCAAGTACCACACATGACCAACCACTGGTGCTAAGCACACTCCCATAGAAGCAATGTAGACATAAAATTAAAATAGCACACAACAGGAACTTATTTTAAATGAATGAAGAGAATTCAACAGTTAAAATCTTTCTCTCTCGCTCTCTCTAGCCATATATTTTTTATATATATATATATATATATATATATATATATATATATATATTATCTACTGGCGGTCGCCAGTAGATAGTTATAGTTAGGACTGTGTTTCCATAGGGAATCTGAAAATTCTGGTTTGAATAACTTTGGCGCCGGTTGACGAATCCTCGCGAAATTTTCCAACCTTTTGGCCAGCTCCACTCCGCTCCTACCCTGAAAGTTTTGTGGTGATCCGTCAAGCGGGGGCCGAGAAAAAAGGGAGGTCCCCAAACGCGTTTTCCCCATGCAATTTCCCATAGGATCTGTTGTCGCAGCTACAGCCCGAACCACTGAACGGAATGACACCAAATTTGGCAAAGAGGTAGTCCTCAGTTTGGACTCGTGCCTTTTGCATATATGGTGTGAATCTGTTCAGTAGTTCCTGAGAAAATTAGGGTAAAAAAGTTAGTGATATCTATGGCCGCGGAGGATCCACGGACCGTACCCGCACCGTAAGCGCACCCTCCCCGAACCGAGCGCGCACCTTCCCGATCGCGCGCTGAATGCTAATTGGCTGTCGAGTGTCTCTCTACATTCGAAACCAGGAACTGTTGGCGGCCATTTTCTGCCTCGGTAGAAGCGAGGCTGAAGATGCAAGGGGAATAAGTGTGTAAAACATATAAAGGGGGCAGAGTGGAAATACTCTGACCCTCTAGAGGTGGTTAGGGGGTCCCAGAAGGACCACCTGGGGCACCCTGTTTAAAAAAAAAAAACACGGGCATCCTATCACATTGGATGCACGGATTCTCTCGCGGTGGGTGCGCGGATCCACGGCAACGTTTTTTTAAAAACGACAAGAAATCATTGGTTGTATGACAACTTTCTACACTGAAAGATAGGGTGTATATTTCTGTTTTTTAAAGGTATGATTGTTATTGGTTAACAAAAACAGATTGTAAGGAACATTATATATGATAAGCTGATATGTTGAAAAGTCAAGCACACTTCCTGTCTTGTGTAGGAACATTGTGTGCTGAACTTGTGACCTGTGAGCTCAGTGCAGTGTTCCATGACCTGTTTCTATGGTAACAGGCAGAAGGCAGATTGGGGGAAGGGTTGAAATGTATTTCAGTTGGAAAAGGTTTAAATGTTTAACCAATAGAATTGTGTGTTTGCTTTTGAGTTTATGTGCGAAGGATTGTGATTTGACGTGTACATGTATATGTGTGGAAAATGAAAGGGAAACTTTTTCATTCTTTGCTTTTGCTGAGAGGTGCACAGTGCAGAGATTCTGTAAAAGAAAATATGGTGAGTGATTGATATACTTCTTAATCTACAAAAGAACTTGAAAGATGAGTTATTTAATTGTGAGGGGATGTATGTAGACTATTTTGATTTTAATCAGACTAATGTATTTTTCCTGCTAAAGTGTAGGGAGTACTTTTTTTCTCTACAATGTGTGTGCATGTAGAAACCATTCTGTGATAAGCGTTTGTGTTTTTCATGTGTTTGTAAACAGATAACTGTGCAGTTTTTATATTTTGGTAGAATTAGAAACCAGTCATTGTTTATGAATTTGTGAAATGAGTAATGTTATGTTTCTATACTAAAATGTAGTACTACTTCTAGATGAAGAAATGTGTTTTGGTATAGTGCAAGGGATAGTGTTGTTTGTCTAGAATCACACAGTGAGTCTGTGTGCATTTGGGAACCACTGTGAGAGAAGCATTTGGTAACATCGTGTATTTGCTGACAGATAACTGTTTTAACTTGTCATGTTGTGAAGTTTTAGTAGCATTAGAAGACAGTTATGGCTTATGATTTGATTAAATGAGTCAGGCTTTGACAGAAAAGTGCCGTCCTGAAATATGTAGATTGTGTGCAGTTCCCTTACCAGTTGCACTGTAGTGAATGAGTTTTGGTAAACTCCTAGGGATAGTGGTGCATGTCTAGAATCACAGTGTGAGTTAGTGTGTATTTGGGATCAGTGTGAGAGAAGCATTTGGTGATATCATGTATTTGCTTACAGATAACTTTTTTAAAACCTGTCATGTTGTGAAGTTTTAGTAGCATTAGAATCCAGTCTTTGCTTATGCGTTGATTAAATGAGTCATGCTTTGACACTGATGTGCTGTACTTAAATATGTAGATTGTGTTCAATACCATTAACTCTTCCAGACTAGTGAATGAGTTTTGGTAAACTCCTAGGATAGTGTTGATTTTCTAAAATCACACTGAGT
The DNA here is from genome assembly GCF_964204655.1 of Triturus cristatus. Classification (NCBI taxonomy): domain Eukaryota; kingdom Metazoa; phylum Chordata; class Amphibia; order Caudata; family Salamandridae; genus Triturus; species Triturus cristatus. The sequence continues at coordinate 333,534,810 of NC_140580.1, forward strand.
CTGTGTGCATTTGGGTAAGGATTGTGAGAGAAGCATTTGGTAACATCGTGTATTTGCTGACAGATAACTGTTGTAAAACATGTCATGAGGTCAAGTTTTAGTAGCATTAGAAGACAGTTATGGCTTATGCTTTCATTATATGAGTCAGGCATTGACAGTAAATTGCAGTTGTGAAATATGTAGATTGTGTGCAGTTCCCTTACCACTTGCAATGTAGTGAATGAGTTTTGGTAAACTCATAGGGATAGTGGTGCTTGTCTAGACTCACACTGTGAGTTAGTGTGTATTTGGGATCACTGTGAGAGAAGCATTTGGTAACATCATGTATTTGCTGACAGATAACTGTTTTAAAACCTGTCATGTTGTGAAGTTTTAGTAGGATTAGAATCCATTCTTTGCTTATGCGTTGATTAAATGAGTCATGCTTTGACACTGATGTGGTGTACTTAAATATGTAGTAGTGAATGAGTTTTGGTAAACTCCTAGGATAGTGTTGCTTGTCTAAAATCACACTCTGAGTCTGTGTGCATTTGGGTAAGGATTGTGAGAGAAGCATTTGGTAACATCGTGTATTTGCTGACATATACCTGTTTTAAAACCGGTCATGTTGTGAAGTTTTAGTAGCATTAGAAGCCAGTCTTTGCTTATGCTTTGACGCGCACTAAATCTACCTGCTGCTTTCCTGCCAAGGCTGTTGGTCCTGCCGTGAGGGGAACGGCCCTTTCACCTTCGAATCTCGGCTGGAGGGCTGAGTCTCTCTCGCATTGCCGTGAGGGGAACGGCCAGCGAAACTTCAATTCCCATAATCCCCGGGTCCCGGCGCTTGTCATCCACGTCATCAGGCTGCGCCGGGGGGATTAAAGGACGCCTACACGACCGCAGCGCGGGACGCGCACTAAATCTACCTGCTGCTTTCCTGCCAAGGCTGTTGGTCCTGCCGTGAGGGGAACGGCCCTTTCACCTTCGAATCTCGGCTGGAGGGCTGAGTCTCTCTCGCATTGCCGTGAGGGGAACGGCCAGCGAAACTTCAATTCCCATAATCCCCGGATCCCGGCGCTTGTCATCCACGTCATCAGGCTGCGCCGGGGGGATTAAAGGACGCCTACACGACCGCAGCGCGGGACGCGCACTAAATCTACCTGCTGCTTTCCTGCCAAGGCTGTTGGTCCTGCCGTGAGGGGAACGGCCCTTTCACCTTCGAATCTCGGCTGGAGGGCTGAGTCTCTCTCGCATTGCCGTGAGGGGAACGGCCAGCGAAACTTCAATTCCCATAATCCCCGGGTCCCGGCGCTTGTCATCCACGTCATCAGGCTGCGCCAGGGGGATTAAAGGACGCCTACACGACCGCAGCGCGGGACGCGCGCGGGCGAAGCCCGGGCAAAGGGTGGGCCGTCTGTGGCCGTCCGGGGCTGGAAGAGGCTGGGCTGGGCCACCCCCCTAAAACGTTGGTATTTCCATACCCGTCACCATACAGGTACTGTTGCTGACTGCTGTGAATATCTGCCTATTACAGTGGTTGTGGACCGGGTTTGTGTCTATTGGATCAATACCCATGATAATCTTTGGTATCCTTTCCCGTTTCTAAGCACGATAGAGCGTGGGATATACTGCTCTAATATTGGACTGTTGTTAACTCCTATTCCCCAGTGTTACGCATCACTTAATTTTGTCACAGGGCTTTGTTGTGTCTTTATGTAAAGCTTTGTTTAGTAACAGCAATGTCAACTCGCTCTGGGAAAAGTTTGAGGGGGAATGAGGGGGGTATGGCAGGTACTATGGATCAGTTTATCACCCGTGTGGCCAATGTTATTGATAAGGAAATCACTATGGCTGAACGGCGGCTATCCCAAAGCCCGTTTTCCGATAGACGTTCTTCGATTGGCCAGCTAGCCCAGATACCCTCCCCGGACCGAACTTTGGTCTCACACCCCCATGTCCCCCACTCCTTGAACCACCCTCGAGTTGTGGCCTTGAGAGCCAACATAGAAGGCCTTGAAAGCCTGTCGGCCACGACACTTAGTACCCAAAATCAAGTAGCCCCTATCTTAGCAGTAACTAAGTTAGCCACTTCTTCCCCTTCTTTACAGTTGGCGGATCCCACTATTCTCCTAACATCGCCCCCCACGGTGGTTACTGGGGTACAGGCAGAAATCCATCCTGCCTCTACTAAGAGGACTAGACTCGACACCCCCCGGACAACCAGACTGTCAAAAAATTTTAAGAACAAAAGGCGGGTAGGCGTTAGGAGGGGTGATCCCAATAAAGTAGTGGGGGGGGGCGATTAGACCGTTCCAGGAAGAGAATATTATCGAGGGGCGTGCAGATTCTGTGTCCAAAAACCAGACTGCGAGTAGTGCAGCGACTTTCCCCCTAGATTCTCCCCTCACCAAAAAAATGGAGGATATAATGAAATCTTTACTCCTTCCAGTACTAGACAGAATTAGAGGGTTAACTGAGCGTGTGGACAAAATGGAACAGACAACTTTAGACAACTTTTTCTCTTTAAAATCTTTCATAAAAGTGCAGTTAAAGACGAGGGATGAAGGATCAGGGGGGGGACATGGTGGCAAGGCACTGTCTACCGCTCAACATAGTTTAATTACCACCGTCGACAGCTTACCAGTTGGGTTGGAAGTACCTAACTGTAACTTGTATCCTACTGTGTTGGTGGAGGACACTGCCAATAATCCAGCCCACCCCTCCCACAAGCCCGTGGTGAAACACAAGACCCCTAAGGTTCCCAGCCTTATCGAAGGGAAAAAGACGACACGCCCCTTAGCCCCGGTTTGTTCAGGCGACGAAAACTCAACTATCATACTTACCACGCCAGTAGTACATAGCTTTCACGAGACCCCAACCGTTAGCTCAACTGAAATTGCAAAGGCCAACATGGTGCAGCCTGGTGAGGCCCCTTCTCGAACGCGGGACCTCAACATAAATCTTCCTCCTGATTGCCAGCCCTATGTGGTTGTGCTGACCGGCGTACCGGCGCTTAGTCCGGGCAAGAGTGAGCCTTATACTGATTTGTTTAACAAGACTCTATTTTGGCTCAAAGAGAATAGACCCTTGCCCGAGTTTTGGGAGGGCCGGATAATTCATGTACGTAGAGTTGGTTGGCTCGGTAGCAGGGCAAAATCCATCAATGGGGATTGTATCATAGTGAACTTTGAAGACCCAAGGGTTGCCAGCTATATTTGTAGGGGATTTAGCAAGGCACATAGCCCAGTAGGCAGCATGGGCTCAATTGATACTCGCGACCTTAGTTATTTCTATCCTCCAATCCCGCTCGCAAGACAAGATGGACTCTACATGAGGGAGGGCTGGGACAGCTGCCATTTTCGTGGTTATACTTCTAAATCTAGCCTATTCAATATTAACCTCAACCAGCCACAGGGCTGTCCTTGGCAAGGTTATTGACAGGCAATCTGCCCTAGACAGGAGCACAATATTGAAGCATCTGGGGAATTTGACATCGACAACTCCCCTCTTGGAGATCAAATGGGGAATCCTTCCACCCCCATTCTCCCCTCCTCATTCATCCCTTGGGAACATCCTCAGACTATGCCCGAACCCAGTAGGGATTCGCCCGTTAAAAGCTTCCTAACTACTTATGATGTGGCACCACTTTTTGGTGAAACAAACAATACCATCAATACTACTCCCACTATAAGTGCACCAGCCCTAGGGCAGGGAGGGGACCCTATTACGCCCCTGAAGGTAGCTAGCTGGAATATTGCCGGCCTAGCTCGAAACTTAGGTATCCCTGACTGGAATGCATTTATTGAAACCCTTGGGATTTGCTTGTTCCAGGAAACTTGGTGCCTGGAACCACAGTACAAGCTGGGCTTTACCACCTATTTCGTTCCAGCTGTTCGACCTAAGGAAGGTAAGGGGCGTCCTTCCGGTGGTCTCTTAATTTGGGTAAGCATCTCCCTGCGGTATTCTATTAAATGCATTGCCATTAATTCCCCGGATTTACAGAGACTTTCAGTTCGAGGCCCGTGTGGAGGGCGGGCACTCGAAATATTTAATATTTATGCTAGAGGCACTAGGGGTGGTGCATCTATTCTTTCTCCGAAGGGCATTGATGAGGAACTTAAGAACTGTGGCCCAGATTCCCTTGTTTTATTAGCCGGGGATTTTAACTGCACATTCGAACCTCTTGCAGTGGACGATGTACTGGGCCTCAGAGACGACGATGCAAGAAGAGGCATCCCGTCGCTGTCAATAGCTCCAATCAAAAGATGGTCCCAAAACGCAATTGACCTTAATGCGCTCTGTCTGCAACACGGATTAAGAGCTACCAATGGCAGATCTAAGTCAGACCAAATGGGGCACATACATTCAATAGAATAGGCCATTCCTCCAGGATTGACTACATCATGTTGAATTTTCGTTTGTGGTCTTTCCTGGTGGATATGGAGGTCCGTCCATCCATAGACAGTGATCATAACCCTTTGCTCTTATCTTTGTCCCCCTTGTGGAAGGGTAGCCCCCCTCTTCCAACTCCCCATGTGTGGAAATCATCACACGAAGTGTGTCCATCTAACTGTGGAAGGCGCCTGAAATGGAAGAACTTTATTGGCAATGAGGACAAGATGCGGGAGGCACAATCTATAATGGCTAACATTTTACCTCGCCTAGACTCCCCCTCTATCAGTGCGTCAGAGGTATCCGCAGTTTTCGCACAAACCACAAAGGCTATAGGCGAGTTATTCATAGCCAAGAATGTGGGAAAGGGGGCTAAGAGAGATGCCAGGAAGGGCCCACCCGGGTGGTTCTCAGGTGCATGTCGAGCGGCCAAATGGGAACTACTAAAAGCAGTAAAAGTAAAGAACAGAGCCCTAGTATGCGCTGCTAGGGGTAATTATAGGAGGGCCTTAATAAAAGCAAAGGCAGACTGGGAAGACCAGTTCTGGTGCGACCTCAAAGCCGCAAGCTTAAGGAAGGATGCAAAGGGTTTTTGGGACCTACTGAGATCCAGGGAGAAACCTGTGGACACAATGATTACATGCAATGTCCCAGAGTGTGCGTGGGTTGACCATTTCTCTCAACTTTATTCAATGGCTCAGGAAGTGGGGGATAGTTTGAGTGTACGTTATCATTATGATTCTCCCCTATCTAAGGACGAGCTTCTGTTCACATCTAAGGAAGTGGAGGGGGCGATAAATAGTCTTGTGCCCAACAAAGCAGCAGGTCTGGAAGGCATTCCCGGAGATTTGTTACGCACCAATCCGGAATTCTGGGGGAAACTTATTTCTGCCCTACTAAATTCTAGCTTTGAAGAGGCAACTTTCCCGACTTCATGGAAGGGCGCCGAGGTCGTCCCTATTTTTAAGAAAGGCTGCCGGAACGACCCAGCTAATTACCGCCCAATAAGTCTCTTAGACACTTCACAAAAGGTGGCTGGAAAGGTAGTCTTGACCAGGATACTGCAGTGGGTGGAGGAAAAGGGCATTCTCTCAGACTTCCAGGCTGGCTTTAGATCAGGCACGGGGACAATAGAGCAATCCTTTCGACTTATGATGCTTTATTGGAAGGTTGTTGTTCTGGCCAAGGGCAGTCTGTACCTTGCTTTTATAGATTTGCGGACTGCCTTCGACCTAGTCCCCCGCAGCCAACTCTGGAGAGTGCTTGATGAACAGGGTATTCCACCCTATTTGTTAAACCTGTTAATAAATCTCCATGCGGACAATTTTGCACAGATCAGGTGGGGTAGCCAGGGGCAAAAAACAGCACGCATCCCTGTAAATAGAGGGGTACGCTAGGGATGTGTTCTTGCTCCCACCTTGTTCTCCTTGTATGTCAATGGAGTGGTGGAGCACCTGCTTCAACACCCTGCAGATGCACCATCCCTGGCTGGCAGAAGAATACCTACCCTTCTATTTGCAGATGACACCCTCCTGATCTCTAAATCCCCGGTTGGCTTGCAGAGTTTATTAACTAACTTTAAGTCTTTCTGCAATGCGAGAGGGCTAGTTATCAACACAGCGAAGACCAAGTATTTGGTCCTCAATCCCCCTAAAAAACTGGCCAAACCACCAACTTTAGATCTTGTCGCCCTGGAGAGAGTCTCAGAGTTCGACTACCTGGGTATTCGACTTTGCGACTCCATGAGCTGGAATTGCCATCTCCAAAAGATGTTGCTGACCCATAAGAGGGTGGTGGGTGCCCTGCTCAAGGAACATCGTGCTTCATCTATAAAACCCATCACTGCTGTTCTTGACATTTATAGGGCAAGGGCTGTTGGCGCTGCTCTATATGGGGCTGAACTTTGGGGGGTTCATAAGGTGGATCTTCTTTCCTGTTCGGAAAATAAATTCCTTAAAGATCTAATGGGGCTCCCCTATAGCACCCCGACCCTCCCTTTGTTTCTAGATACGGGTATTCGCCCATTGAGTGACCAAGTAAGGCTTCGCCCTCTTCTCCTATGGGCAAGAATATGGAGAACACCAGAATTATCCAGTTATGCGGATGGCTTAACTGATGTGTTGGGATCTTCAGCCTGGGCCAAGATCCCTTGGCTGAGGGAAGTCAAGCGTCTCCTCTTCAGCCTTGGCCTCGGCGAAGACTGGAATAATAGAACTGCACCTCCTAAGCTGGAGCTGAAAAAGATCTATTGGACATGGGTAGCTGGCACTAGAAGTAGTGATGCCAAACTGTGTAGGTCTTCTATGGATTTTCTTCTGATAAAGGAAGTGTATTTCTGTGAACCCTACCTGGACATCATTTCAAACCGTAAGGATAGGGCTTTATATTTCCAATTCAGAGTAGGCTTACTCCCCGTTGGAGAACTGACATCCAGGTGGAAGGTTCCTATGCAGACAACTCCTTCTTGTCCCTTCTGCGAAAAAAGGTCTGAGTCTGTACCCCACCTCCTGTTTGAATGCCCGGCCTATGCAGCCCCCCGGAGTAGATGGCTCAAGCCTCTTTGCAGAGTACTTGGAACTAGACTCCACGCAGAGGCCATGCGAATATTAAAAAATGATCCACGGCCCCTTTTTGCCTGTGGGCTAGCCAAGTTCCTAGGTTGGGCTTGGCGCATCAGATCAACTAGGCTTTCCTACCTTGTTTAATTTGTTTTTATGCAAAATATATTGGTTTTTACTTAATTTATTGACACCAGTAGCTGTTTTGAAATGTTTGTTCACTTTTTAATGTACTGATGTTTTTTAACATTTTATTGTGTATATTGTGTAATTCTGCTTTTTAAGATATATCTATATCGAAATAAAGCCTTCTTGACTGACTGGCTTTGATTATATGAGTCAGGCTTTGACATAAAAGTGCAGTCCTGAAATATGAAGATTGTGTGCAGTTCGCTTACCACTTCCACAGTAGTGAATGATTTTTGGTAAACTCCTAGGTATAGTGGTTGTTGTCTAGAATCACACTGTGAGTCTGTGTGCATTTGAGAACCACTGTGAGAGAAGCATTTGGTAACATCGTGTATTTGCTGACAGATAACTAATTTAAAACCTCTCATGTTGTCAAGTTTTAGTAGCATTAGAAGCTAGTCTTTGCTTATGCATTGATAAAATGACTCAGGGTTTGACACTAAGGTGCAGTACCATGTACTATTCTGTTCACTGTGGCAGAACTGAAAATTTAAAAGTTTTACCTAAGCACTGTCCTAGAAGTAGTCTGATTATTTAGTCAGTTTCTAAGTACCAAATAGACTGCTTCAAATGTCTATGCAGTATGCATGTAGTGTTCTAACATACTATACACTTGTCTTTTACACCTTCAATTCCCCAGTCAGTATCCGTTCACTTCCAGCAAACACCCTGTCACTCCATTTGCACTCCTCTAGTGACCCATTCAGCATCATGTACTAATCCATTCACTGCGCCAAACCCTAATAAATTCACCCAGGCACTCTTCTTGCAGTACTCTAATCATTCAGTCAGTACCCAAGTACTCATCCAGTGACCCAGGCCTCAGTATATGGACTGCCTCAAACCCTTATCCACTATGTATGCAGTACTCTAACCACCTACACAATTGTCTTTCTCACCTTCAATTCCCTAGTCAGTATCCATACACTTCCAGGAAATACCCTGTCACTCCCTTTGCAGTCCTCTAGTGACCCATTCAGGACCATGTACTAATCCAGTCACTGTGCTAAAACCCAAATACTTACGAATTCACCAAGTTACTATCTTTGCAGTACTCTAATCATTCAGTCAGTGCCTCAGTATTCATACACTGAGCCAGGCCTTAGCACATGGACTGCTTCAAACCCCTATGCACTATACATGCAATCTTCTAACCACCTAGACACTTGTCTTTCACACTTTCAATTTCCTAGTCAGAATCCATACAGTCCAGCACTTGTGACTGCCTTTGCACTCCTCTAGTGACCCATTCAGTACCAAGTACTAATCCATTCCCTGTGCGAAAAGCCTAGCACTTATAAATTAACCTAGGCACTCTCCTTGCTGTACTCTAATCATTCAGTCAGTACCCAAGTAGTCATGCAGTGAGCAAGGCCTTAGCACATGGACTGCTTTAAATGCCTATGCAGTATGGTTGCAGTCCTCTAATCACCTACACAGTTGTGTTTCACACCTTCAATTCCCTAGTTAGTATTCATACTCTTCTAGCAAACACCCTGTCACTCGCCCAGTGTGTATCCTTATAGTACTGTAATCATTTAGTCAGTTAGCATCTAGTCTTTTAGTGAGGTAGGCTTTAGGGCATGAACTGCTTCAAAGTAGTATGCACTATGCATGTAGTGTTTTAACGATCGTCACACTTGTGGTTCAGGGCTATAGTTTCTTAGTCAGTTTTTATATAAAATGTGTTTGTACAGTAATGGAATAGTATAAATTTGAAAGTTATTAATATACATTTATTTGTGATTCTTTTTTACAGATACAGAACAGGAGTGTTTCTCATCTGTTTGCACTCTTCTCGTGCAAGATTGTTTGGATGAAGGGTCCTTAGGTGTTTCATCATACTTGCTGTGCCGCACAAGTATTTTTTGTTAGGATCCCCTCATAAAAGAACCCTTTGGCAAATCTTGCGAATGAAGAAGGTGGCATTGGTCTTTGTTTGCCCCTTGGAAAAAGTTAAACATTTCTTCACCACTGAAGAAAAACATTGTGGGCGTGGTGCCTTCTGCAAAAAAATTTCCTCAGATTCGGTAAATATTTTAAAGCGGCAACATTTGCAGGTTTTGTAAGTTAAACATATAAAATTTTGTTAGCTGTATACATTTTATATATCTGTGATTTGTTTCTTGTGGTATTTTGTTGAGAATACCATGTTTTTTTTTTAACAATCTCTCTGATTTTTCAGGTCTGTCGTCGACATCCGTGGTTCCCACAGGAGTGTTCCGCCTTGTTGTTTTGTATTATTGTTGTTACATTTTGTTTATTAGTTTATTGTTTATATTTATGTTAATAAAAAAATAAAGTTTGAAAATAATTTCTCGTTTATATATTTATTATTATAAAAAATAAAGTTTGAAAAAAAAATTAATAATGTTTTTGGTTGTTCTCTTAACTGCTGTGTGACTCTTTCTTGTTCTTATTACTGTTATTTGATGGAGTCCACCATGGTGTTAAATTTTGGGGCACTTATCGCTGGAATACTGGTGATATCTGCAGTTTGCACCAACTTCTGAATAGTGTGTTAGATTTATCTCAACTTTACTTCCGTTAAAGTGCTGATAATGAAATGGAGAGTAGCCGTTCCCGTGCAAAAAGACACGAGGTGCACCTTTGCGATTTATTCTAAATACTAAAATCCTGTATTGTATTGCACTGAGGTATTGGCTGCACTTACAGTGTACACACAAAATCTATTAAGAAATCTCATTGTATTTCTATTGATTGGGAATAGTGCGTCAGGTGCTGGATCTTGACGAGATACACTGCTCAGTTCGTATATTGTTGTGCACACGAATAAAATCACATCACAACTTTCACACCAATTGCAATGCGAAACAAATTCCGACGATAAGACACGTTAGCACCAGGGATTTGACACCAGCTTTCTGCTGGTGTTAAGCAGGACAACTACCTGCACCATGAAAGGGAACACAGCCAAGAGCCACACCAGAAGACCCACAGGTGCCATAGAGTCAATGAGCATGATACAGGGATACCCATGAGGGCCAGAAGACTCATCTCAACAACTCCAGGACCGCCAATGCCCCCCAAACCCACATCTTAGTAAGTGTGTCCCTGTGGTCATTGTCTTAGCATGATAGGCACGAGCCCTGCAACATCACAGTGTGCTGCCACCTCAGCGTTGGCAGTCTGCCTGGATGTGTAGCTACGTACGCATCCTCCTGCATGCACAACTGGCGTGTGCTGGTCTGTCGTTCACAGGTCAGTGCAGGGGTGTGCCTATCCGGCAAGGGGAACAGGGTGTCTCGGACATGCCCGTGTACAGGAAGTGTGGTAAGTGTGTCTCTGTGTTCTGGTGTGGCCTGTTACAAGAGTCGCAGCAGTCGATGTTGTAAAGTGGCATGCACCACCTCCAAACGGCACAGTGATGTTGTAGTTGGAATGTAGCAGGACATGCGCAAATAGGCATTACAATGACGTGCCGTACGAGTGCACGAGATACAACAGCTCACCGTACAAAAGTGTGGGGGCTCGTGGGAGGGTGGAGCAGCCGTTTGGCAACATAACACACAGTGAACTCGACCATGTGCCACATGCTGGGCATCTCATCCATGATGACCACGGTCGCAGACATCCCACAACACCAACGACTGGCCTTTGTACACATCCTGTATGAATGCAGCGTGGTTTTCACTTCTATGCTCGTTCAGTGGTGTGATGTTGGCAGGTTGTGTGGCTTGTGCTCCTTGTTGGTGTGTTTCATTTTGGCCATTGTTAGTCTATATGTGTGTTGTACTTAATTGTGCATGTGTGCCATTCTGCCCATCTCCCCCCTCCACCCACTCCCTGCTTCTTCCTCTTCCTAGTGCTGTTGTGTCTATAATTGTGTTGCTGCACACATAAATACATGTAAAGAATAAATTAGAATAGTTCCTTGATTCTTTAAGGTTTCAAAACTTCTCTATTGGTTTCTTTTTAATTTTCCATATGAACCGTTTTTTTTAATATTCAACAACACATAGAAGTCAGAAGTGCAACGTATTCTATCAACACACTTTCTAGAACATTCTACAATATGTGCAGGTTAAAAGTTCATCAATTTTTTAAAACTTTACGATATTTTTTTGTAACATTTTCTTTAACATTTAACGACACGTGCAGGTTAAAAGTTGACGATTGTTTTAAGTTCGAACAGTGCCTTCCAAATGCAAGAAGCAGGTGTGGTTGAGCTGAGCAAATTCTAGCCTATGATATGTACTCCACGTTGAAACTGCTTTTTCTTAACCATTCACAAAGATGCTTTTCCACAAAACTAATGTGCACCCTACTTTTAAAAAAGAATGCTTTTCATGATATCTTCAGAGATAAGTTATAGATAGGAATTAGCATTTAAAAAACCTTTGAAATTCACTGAAAAAACCATGGGTTTCATGCACGTTATAGTTAGGAATTGGCATTTTAAAAACCTTTGAAATTCACTGAAAAAACCAAAGGTTTCAGGGGCGTTATAGTTAGGAATTGGCATTTAAAAAACCTTAGAAATTCACTGAAAAAAACATAGGTTTCAGGGGTGTTATAGTTAGCTGGACATTTCCCTCGTACAAAACCCTAGAAATTCCCCTGTTATAGTTAGTTCAGCTAACTATAACTCGCGCCCCCGCAATGCACTGCTGATGACGTCACATATTACATCACTCATGACATGGTCAGTGACATCACTGATGACATCACTGATGACATCTCAAATGACATCACTGATGACATCACTGATGACATCATCCATTGAGTATGTCTTTCTGAACAGTTTTATTATGTTTAATATATATAGGGAAAGGCCTGTTGAAAAATAAGTGGGAGTACAAGTGTGTGAATGGATGATTTTCTAGGTGCGTAACTGAGTCTGTAAGTGAGTCATTAAATGTATCTTACTACAGACTAGTGACTAAACTGTGTGAATGTCTATATGTGTCTGTGTGTTGGTGTAGAAGTGGCTGCATGGTTTTGTGAATAGCTATATGAGTGTCTATATGGGTTATTGATTGGTTGTCTGAGTATCTGTATGGGTGCCTGAGTGTTTGTGTGGGTAGGGTGTGTTTGACTCTGTGACTAGATGTGTGAGTGGGTGATTCAGTGGGTGCATGTTTTTAAGAGTGCATCTGTGATGGACTGTATGGTTGGGTGAGTGTATGTATGGGTGTGTTAGTGATTGAATGTAAATCTCAGTTGTACATGTATCAGTAACTACATATGTGAAACGCAGTGTATATGTGTGAAAGTGTATATAACTATCTATATGATATGTGAGAGTGTGTGATTTTGGGAGTGGCTGTATGCGCCATAGTGCAAGGATATCTGTGTCATGTGCTGTTTGTTTTCTGCAGGAAGACACAGAATTTGTTAGTATTTTTATGAGTAAGTGAACTTGAGTGTTTTTAACTGTATAGGTCAGTACATTTTACTGTGATTAATTATTTGCATGACTGACTAGATGTGTCAGTACCTCAATGGATGATTGGCAGTGTGTGAGTGTCTATATAGGTGTATAGATGCACAGAGTGACTGTAAGTATGAGTGACTGTACAGGTGAGTGAGTGGAGATGTATGTAGACCTAAAAGTCAATGAGTGGGTGAGTAGTTATTGGTATTGGAGTATCTATGGTTGTCAAAATGGCCATCTGAAATTTTGAGTCGGTGTATCAAAGGTTATATTACGGTGTGAGAAGATGCACTAATTTATCACATGGATGGCGTCATCAGTGATGTCATTTCAGATGTCATCAGTGATGTTACTGACCATGTCATGAGTGATGTAATATGTGACGTCATCAGCAGTGCATTGCGGGGGCGCGAGTTATAGTTAGCTGAACTAACTATAACGGGGGAATTTCTAGGGTTTTGTATGAGGGAAATGTCCAGCTAACTGTAACGCCCCTGAAACCTATGGTTTTTTCAGTGAATTTTTAAGGTTTTTTAAATGGCAATTCCTAACTATAACGCCCCGGAAACCTTTGTTTTTTTCAGTGAATTTCAAAGGTTTTGTACATGCTAATTCCTATCTATAACTTATCTCTAAAGATATCATGTTTAATGATTTTCATTGGATTTCTATATTTTCAATTTCAGTGTGTCAATTTCATTAATTATGTTTTTTTGAAATACTATTTTATCACCATTTTTTAACTTATTTTTTCAATTAATTCTTTTAAAAATAAAAAAAATATTTGTTTTTATTGGGTTTTTCAAACATATTTTGTTATATTTTAAAAAATATTTCTTTAACTAAACTATAAGTTCAAAACATTATTTTATATATTTTTTTTCCATGTTTTTGGATCCGCGCACCCTATGCGCACCGTTCTCGATCCCTACGCGTTAGCATCCGCGCATGGTATGCATTGGGTACGTGTTTAGTGCGCGATCGCACTGCGACAGGTACGCGACTCCTAGCCTATACACGACACGTTTGATGTATGTAACGCGGCGTTTACGCACTTCCGCGATGCGTCATCTGCGTCTATGACGCGATAGGTGCGCGGATCCCCCGAAATATTTAACTCTTAAAAAAACATATATATATGAATTTCATGTGAATATTAATTGAAGACAAACTCTAAACTAGTCTTAAAACTAATATATTTTTACATCTAATCCTATATTTTTTTTTAATTCAATTTCGCGGATGCGCACTGGGTGCGTGCTGCGTATGGGCAGGGTGCGCGGATCCCATGTGACCTGCAAAAAAAGAGATTTCATTGGTTCATTACACTTCCTATTCTAACTATTGAAAGACCCCACCCATTTCAATCATTCTTCTTTGAGCTTCTTTGGAGGAACATCTCACACCTTAGAACTAGAAGACACTTTTTGGGGAAGATTTCCACAGCTGCAATTTTTCTGAAGACAATGGCTTCTGCGCAGCAGCCACCATCAGAATCAGACCATTCGTCCGAGGAGGAATTTGTTGTGGAACCTCCACGCACAGAAAGATACACCTCTGTGGTGTGAAAATGTTTTACCTTCCCAGAAGGACAAAATAAAACTAATTCAACTAAAGTGACATATAAAATATGTCAAAGAGTGCTTTCCAGAGGAGGTCCATCAAAAAAGTACTCTTGTGGGACTGCGAGTATGTTAAAACACCTGAAGACTCTGCATCCCGTGAACCTGGCCAAGAAGGAATGCAGAAGACTCCGACAGCAGCCTCAGCCAGCAGTGGCAAGCACTTCTGCAGCACCACCATCGAGCACTCACCCGGATATACGTCCAGAATTTAGAAAACTAAAAATTAGTTGCATTAAATGCAACAAACTGCTATGTTACGGCGAGCAGTCAATTGAACTAATCTGCCGAGCGCAGCAAAACCACAAGTGCTAAACTTGTGTTTATTTTTTTTTTTGCAGAAGTTGCCTGTTTTCTTCCTCCTGTTGTCTTTTTTTCCTTTTGAAAAAAATAACAAAATTGTTCCAAAAAGTACAAAAAAATTAAAAAGAAAAAAAGAAGAAAAAAAAAGTTCTTCTAAGAACTAACTTTCCTGGTTTAAAAAAAGAGCTATATTTGTTTGTTTGTCTGTGAAAGTTTAGATGAATGTATGTGTAGCACGTAATTGACTGAACGAATGCATTAGTAGTGTATGGGGAATGTATGAGTGCAGAACTATGAGGAAGTGCTGCAGCATCACACAGTAACCTCTTTAACTACAGTGAGCTGTAGTACTTCCGAAGCACAGGGATGCAACATATGTACATAAATATGTTGCAAATCTATGCTTCTCTCTGCACGGCTGCTTAAACTGCAGCCATGTGGTGACACAGGCACCCTTGCACCATAGTGCAAGGATATCTGTGTCATGTGCTCTTTGTTTTTCTGCAGGAAGACACACCTTCCTGCACAAAAACAATGAGAAAAGGCATTTTTCTCCTTCAATGTATGCTGAGCATTTTAGCATGCATTAAAGATGTAAAAATGTGGAGAAATGAAAACAATTCTCCTTGTTGTGCTTTCCTACACCAATTTTAGAATGGTGCAGCATTCACACACATCGAGATTTATGATTTCTGATAAATCTAGACATGTGTCTTGTTCTATGAGTATTAAGTGCAACCATGCACAACAACACTTATAGAACACCCTTTCAACGCAAAGTGGTGTGCATGATGAGGTTGTATTTACATGCCTTTTCCTCTCTTTGTAAATATGAAAGAGTATCTTGCACAATAACTATGTTACAAAAAGTGACATATTTCCGTTTTTAAAATTCTTTGCAAATGATAGAAGGGAAGCACAGAGTTTTGTCTGCAAAGATGTTCAAAGAAGAATGATTGAAATGATTGCGGTCCTTCAATAGGTACAATGGGAAATATTATGAACCCCTCAAATCTCTTTTTTTGCAGGTCACATGATATCTGATTATGGTCAGATTTCAAAACTACATAGGTATAAACAGAGTGTTTTTAGAAACGTGTTTCAACTTTGTAGCTTCTTGCAGACCTCCTCATTCTGCATATTGAGACTTAGTTAAACTTACCTTCACAGTAATAGGAATAAAAAATGGTATACATTTTTTTCAGGTTTTCATTCCAATCTAAATTCATATAAATTGCTTATTTTAAAATTTGGATCTGTGAAAGAAAAGGAAAAAAAAATTATAACATGTAATAATACATTTTTTACAACACAGCATAATTTCCACAAAGTTATTTGTTTGCCTTTTTTGCTGTTCTCAGAATATATTAAATTACACAAAAAATAGTGATTTCAATCCTACTCATCACTTAACAGCGGGCAAAAAATAACAATCACAAAGGTTGTTAAAAAAACAACAACATGCTATTCTCAACAAAATACCACAAGATACAAATCACAGATTTATAAAATGCTTACAGCTAACAAAATTTTATAAGTTTAACTTACAAAAACTGTAAATGTTGTCGCTTTAAAATATTCACCGAATCTAAGGATGAATTTTTGGAGGACGCACCACGCCCACAACGTTTTCCTTCAGTGGTGTGGAAATTTTTTACTGTTCCCGAGGGGCAAACAAAGACCAATGCCACCTTGGTCACGTGCAAGATTTGCAAAAGAGTTCTGTTGCAAGGGGATAAAAAATTAGCTAGCATTCGCGCCAAGAATTTTCAATTCTATTAAGGACACGGAGGCGAGGATTATGCTTCTCTTTCTATTTATTGCTACTCACAGCAGCCAATGAAAACTTTTCTTATGTAAAACAAACTACATTTCCCATGATGCATATACCACATCACTTCCTGCAGGGCCCCATAAGAGCCAGTAACACCGGAACCAGTCCTCTTTCTTTGCTCCGAACAAAAGTCCAATAAGTATTAAAGTTCAACAACAGCTTCCAATGTGGAAGAACACCAGACCAGCTGGGAAGAACGTCAATCTGCACACCGGATTAATCCATCTTCTTGTCAGATCCTGAAAGAACAGAGATAAAACAACCCGTAACTTCTGTAAAATCAGAATATATACACAACGGGTGGGCAAAAATTACATTACAGTAATTTAACCGGGTGGGATAATTCTCGCCTTCGTGTCCTTAATAGAATTGAAAATTCTTGGCGCGAATGCTAGCTCATTTTTTATTCTATTACAGGACCGGATGCTTCGTATTATGCTAGTTTAACGCTGATTAAAAACAACAGAGGATATATCACCCACCGGTTTATAATAAAACTGCTTAAACGTTGATTCAGACGACCAGTCTGCAGAATGCATAATATCTTGCACCGTAGAACCCAGCATGAAAGTCTTAGAGGCCATGGCGCCTTGAACAGAATGTGCACCAAACACTTGGGTATCCACCCCTGCTTCATGCATAACATCTTTGAGCCATCTGGCTATGGTAGACGCAGTCACAGGTTTGGACGGTTTTTGCAGAGCTATTAACAATTGCGCCACACCATCAGGCCTAATAGACCTGGTACATTCTTCATAAGCATTGAGGTATTGAACCACACAAAGTTTAGTATTATCGGGAAAAGCATGATAATCCACACTACGTGACATTGTTTTGGTCCTAGCCGTAATAGAAAACGAAACTCCCTCTGAAGTAAATACTCTACCTGTAATATCCAGTGCTTTAACATCTGAGGAACGTCTGCAAGCCGCTAAGCAAAGCAACATGGCCAGTTTTGCCGACAATTGTTTCCCGGACAACCTGTTGTTGTCCGGCCAGTTATTAAACAGAGACAAAACCAGTGAGACATCCCACAATGAAGTGTACTTAGGTTTAGGTGGATTAGCTACTCTGATACCCTTTAGAAGTTTACATATTAAAGGATCCATTCCGACAGGCTTGCCCTCAATCTGAGAGTGGCCTGCCGAGATGGCGGAACGGAAGTTATTAACCGAGCGATACGCCAAACCCTCCGCCGCCTTTTCTGACAGAAAGTTTACAATATAGGGTAATCCTGCCCCCACGGGATCCACATGTTGTCCCATGCACCAACGAACCCAGCCTCCCCAGGCTGAAGCATACCGCTTCCTGGTAGAGGGGGCCCACGCTTGATTGATAAAGCTTGCAGCCTGGTCCGAAAATCCTGGCATTTGCCAACGTTGCCTGAAAGTCTCCAGGCCATCAGGGACAGGTGCCCCGATAGGACCATCGGGTGTCTCTCCCCCTGAGGGCCCTGGAGCATCGTCGAGGACCATGGGATCCTCCTGGGGAAGTCGCAGCTCGCCTCCAGCAACAATGGGAACCAAGGCTGCGACTTCCACAAGGGAGTCACTAAAATCACTTCTGCTTTCTGGCGCATCACTTGAGTGAATACGCGCGGAATGAGGATGAATGGTGGGAACGCGTAATTCAATTTCTGAGTCCACTCTTACGCAAAGGCATCCGTCGCCAGCGCCAGAGGGTCCGGCCTCCAGCTGAAAAAACTCGTCATCTGACGGTTCAGTCTGGAGGCAAACAGGTCTATCTCGCAAATCCCCCAAATCTCCTGTAGCCACAGGACCACTCGTGGGAGAAGTTGCCAATCGCTGTAGTCCCTGAGGTGGCGAGAATTCCAATCTGCCACCACATTGGACTGACCCGGAATGTATTCCGCTATCACCGAGATCTGTTGGTTCAGGCAATAATGCAAAAAGGCTTTCGCCTTGGTCTGAAGCGACAGTGACTCGAATATTAAAACCCAGTAAGGACCCCCAGACCGTTGAATCCTATCGGCCAATCTCGCTGTTGAATACTGACTATAAAATCTTTGCAGGTGTACTGGCAGCTAGATTGGCTAAGGTTATTAAATCAGTGGTTCACAGCGATCAGACGGGCTTTACGCCGGGTAGGCAGTTGAACGAGCTTACGTTTCAGGCTATTGCTGCTATTGATGTTGCTACTAATGAAAAATCTCCCCTGACCATTGTGGCCATTGATGCCGCAAATGCTTTCGACCAAGTTAATTGGTTCTATCTATGGGAAACATTAGCCGCATTCGGTATGCCATTGAACTTTATAGCCTCGATTCGATCCCTATATACTAGTCCCAAAGCTAAAATCTTAGTAAATGGCCTTCTTACCGACTGGGTACATATATCCCGTGGCACCAGACAGGGATGTCCCCTTTCTCCCCTTTTGTTTAATTTATACATTGAACCTTTTGTTATTAAGCTGAGAGCAGATCCTGTTTTCAAACCTTTTAATATTGCGAGTCTGGAGCTGAAGTTCGCTCTCTACGCTGACGACCTCTTAATGTTTACTTTGAATCCTGAAGAGGCTATCCCTAGACTTTTTGCTTGGGCAGAAGATTTTGGGGCAATCTCTGGCTACAAAATAAATAGAGAAAAGACCGAGCTTATGCAGTGGAACCAGGCTAAGAAGTATCCTGCTGTTAAACCTAAGATGAGGTACCTGGGAATTCATCTAGTTCAAGATATCAATCAGATATCTAAAATAAATTTGGATAGAGTTTATAAGGAGATTTGTCATCTCCTACAACGCTGGTCTGGTCTCTCGCTTAACATATTCGGCAGAGTGAACCTCATAAAAATGTTTATTTTACCAAAAATCACCTTCTTATTCAATTCTATCCCGTTAACTTTCAATCCGAAAGACATGGCTAAATTACAGGGGAAAATAGGTTCATTTATATGGAACTCTAAGTCTCCGAGAATATCTTGGAAGAAATTGACGAGGAAACTAAAAATTGGGGGTCTCGCCCTCCCAGATTTACTCATTTACTGTCACTCGTTCCAACTAAAAAACTTTTGACAAATGGCTGATAAGGCAGATACTTCTGTTTTAGGCTCTCTATTTCAGGCATTGTTACATGGATTACCCCAGGATCAGGAATACTTTCTGTTTAAATTCGGAGATCCCAGGTTTTATAAAAAAGTGAGACTAAAGATTTTAATAGCTGCCCAAAAAAATTGGGGTTTTTTCAGGAAAAAGCTGGGAATTCCCTATTATGCTCCTCAGGCCCCGATTTGGGACTCCCCAGGGACTCCCGAGTGTTTAAAGGATCAGCTAGCTCGCCCCTTGAGGTCGGCCGGTATAACACACTGGGGAGATCTTCTAAAGGATACGCAGCTCATGGATTGGGATTCTCTCGGTAGATTGACTGGGGGTACACTCACCAGGTTTAAATATTATCAACTATCGGGTTGGTGGGCAACTCTTGCGCCGTCGTCTTGTTCATCTAATCCAAAGTTTGATTTAGTAAATAGGAAAGGGACCTGGAAAAGAGAGCTGGCATTTTGGTATTGGGCCATGATGGGTGAAGAAGAAGTCCCGGAGGCCGAACTCTTAAAAATATGGGGTGAGCAGGTTGATTTAGATCATAACAATCTTCAGGAGCTGTGGGTGGATTCCTTTACAATGTTACACACTGTGGTTAAGTCAGCTACACTCAAAAGGAATCATCTGTTTACCCTATATAGAGTATACATCTCACCTAAGAAATTAGTAAGAATTACAAACCTAGAACATCGATGCCCTCGTTGCAGGTTCCTCGCCGCCGACGACATACACATGTATGTTGATTGTCCATTACTGGTGAGTTATTGGGCTAGAATAGGCGAATTTATCGCGGTAGTATTGAATATACAATTTACAATTACTCCAAGGATAATCTTGTTTGGGCTTGCTAAGGAATATCGACTTGGTGACATGGACTCCAAATTTATTTTTTATGTAATGTTGTTAGCTAGGCGAGAAATATGTAGGGCGTGGAAAAACGAGAAGGCACCTACTTTTTCAGACTGTTTGAAACACATCATCTTTACTTATGAGTCCGATATTGCTTGCGATCCTTCAAGTGGTGTAAAGATATGGGCAGCTTTAATGGCCTGGCGGAACAGATGAAGGTATTCCGATGATTTTACCTGGGCACTGTTGGGGCTCAATCTCTAACATCGTTAAGGGGCCTCTCAGTGAGAGAAGGTTGGAGTGGACAGAGCAAACAGTAAAATGCTAGTGGGGTTAGACCCTTCTCTTTCTCCCCCTGGGTTTTAAACATTGGAACCGTATAATACTTATTGGGGGTAGAGGGGAAGGAGCTCCCCATCCAGATTGCCCTTCCCATCTGGTGGCATATGAGGAATACAAAAAAAAAAAAAAAAAAAGGCTTTCCTTATCTCCACCAACATTGAGGACCTCGTGCCCCCCAGTTTGTTGATGTACCGTACCGCCGATATGTTGTCCATCCGAAGAAGGATGCAACATGAGATCCGTTTGGGAGCCAGCGTCCGGATCGCAAACGAACCTGCCAGGAGCTGTATTCAATTTATATGAAGATCTAACTCCCCTGGGGACCAACGTCCCCCTGTGAAAATATTTCCGCAGCGCGCTCCCCAACCCCAACGGCTGGCGTCGGATTCTATGACTACCTCTGGGAGAGAGCCAAAAATTGCTCTGCCGTTCCATGCCTCGACGTGGGCTAACCACCATTGCATCTTCTCCCTCACTTCTTGAGAAAGAGGGACTACGTCCGTGTAGGAAAGGCCCTTTTGTAAGTGCTGAATTTTGAGTCGTTGAAGGGCCCTGTAGTACAGGGGACCCGGAAATATCGCTTGAATGGACGATGCAACAAGTCCCACTATCCGGGCAATCCCCCTGAGCGAGACCATCTGTTTGGTCAGGAATGAGCGAAGCTCCTTCTTTATATCTCGAAGCTTGGAAGTTGAGAGACTGAGTTGGGCCGTCTGCGAGTCTATGACGAACCCGAGAAAATCTATCTTCTGTGTGGGAGACAAGACCGATTTCGGTTCGTTGACCACAAACCCCAGGTTCTGAAGAATATGAATGGTCATGCGCAAGTGGAGCGCTACTAACTCCTGAGATTGTGCCATGATGAGCATGTCGTCCAAATAGACAATCATGCAAACCCCTTGTTCTCTGAGGTAAGCAACGACCGGTTTCAGAACCTTGGTGAAGCACCACGGTGCTGAGGAAAGTCCAAAAGGAAGGACCAAATATTCGTACCATCGGTTCCGCCATTGCAATTGAAGGAAGCGGCGATGGGGGCGATATATGGGAACGGACAGATAGGCGTCCTTCAGGTCCAGCCGGACCAACCAGTCCCCCTGCTTTAGTAAGTCTGCCAGCAGATGGATGCCCTCCATCTTGAAGTGTTTGTAGGTCAGAAAGTGGTTAAAATCTTTCAAATTGAGTACCAACCTGTAACCACCGCCTTTCTTCTGCACCAGAAAAATATTGCTGCAGAAACCGCGAGGGCCCTCGTTGCAAGGAGCTATCGCGCGTTTCCGCAGCAACTCTTCTATTTCTGAATCTATAAAATCGCACTCGAGTTGGGAAAAAGAAAGCTGTCTGGGCCGATGTACCTGACAGGGAGTCTGAAAAAACTCTAGGTGGAACCCCTGCACTGTCTGTAACACCCATGCATCTTGTGAGATCTGAACCCAATTGTGATAGAAATGCCGAATACGCCCCCCCAAGGGAAGAGGAAGTAAATCTGGAGCGCTCACCTGAAGACTCGGTGGCTTGGAATCCTCCACGATAGGATCCCTTGTTAAAGCGCCGCTTGTTGAAGCGCTGCCTGGTGGGGTAGAAGGTGCCACCGCGGGTGGAGTCCCAGTCTCCTCTGCCGCGTCCGAAATCTCCTCGCTGAGGACCTTGGGAATGTTGACGGCCAAACGAGCGTCCGCGACCTCGTCCGGCCCTGTTGAAAACACCGGCGTGGAAAACGCGTTTAATCCCGGCCTGAGCCTTGTCCAGGGTCGTGAACGTGCCCACGTATTTTGCAACGTCCTTGACGAATCGGTCACCAAAAAGGTTGCCGTCGGCCAACGGCCCAGGTTCCGCCGCAGCCAACTCTGTAAGATTAGAGTCCATGCGCATCAATATTGACTTCCTTACGCTCCGTTAAAATCGCGCAGTTGGCATTCCCGAGCAGGCAGATAGCCCGTTGGGTCCAGCCTGCCAGCACATGGGAATCAATCGTGCTCCCCGATTCCTGTGCCTCCAGAGCCATCTCCAATATTTTCGCTAGGGGTCCGACCACGTCCAGGAGCTTATCTTGGCACCCTCGCCAAGCGCGATCTATCCCCTTCTTGGGGTCTTTGGCGAACTTTTTCAGGTATGTAAGCATACTAGGATCAATGTCCGGCGTCTCCGCCACTTTGTCCGAAAGGTCCGGTCTAGGACATTCGGACCGCAGCCTGTTGCGCACCTCCTTATCAAAACCCTTGCGCAAATTCTCGTGTAAATACGCAGCCACCTCGGGGGCAGGCAACCAGTCCAAGGATCTGGGGTGAACGATATCCGAGGGGTTGAATGTAAAGGGCGTGGGGGCCGGCGGAGAAGGCTCCACATGTTTGACCTTCAGAGACTTCTTCCTGGGAGGGGAGTCATCAGGGGTGTCAGAAGAGGTGGAAGTAGACTCCGAGTCAGTATCCTGTACCCTCTCTCGCTCCCTGGCGGGGCGCGGTAGTGACTTATAAGTATCGGAATGCGGCCAAGACCCCGTCTGGGGCTCTCCTGCCGGGCCCTCCGATGGGGCAGTGAAGCCATGCTGCTTCGCAAATCTCTCCAGCTGCTTAGTGATAGGCTTTAAAGCAGTCGCCAAAGCTTGCTGCACAGTTCCCGGAACTGCTTTTTCCAGGGCCTTGTTGACTGACTCCTGCACCGAAGCGTCCAGATATTATCCTCAATGGTAGGTCCCCCTACCTCCTCCTCATACAAGGTATCATCCTCCTCATAATGCACCCAATTCTCCATGGCAGAACCAAACTTGTACACGTATCTGCTCATAATGCAACAGCCAGGAGGGAAAATCCAAAGGGGGAGCCAACCCAAGCACAACAGCACCGGTACCTAGCTCCTCAGCAACAGCTGTGATTCTATTATTACAGCCCTTCAGGGCATCGTGGAGCCAGAGAGCAGGAATAAAGATTCAAGGAGGTGTGCTCCCTCCAGGCCCAGGTAGTTTTTTCAGCCAGCCAGGCGTCAGCAGTGCTCTCAGGTGAAAAACGCACCCTAAATGACTAAAAACGAAAGTAAAACACCTAAAACGGGCCGTTTCGACGTGCGTAGCCCAAATCCTACCAAAACAGCCCAATTGGGCTACGCACGTGGAAACACGATCTAAAACTGAAAGTAGCAGGCTCCCGGCATCACAGGCAGACCAGGGGAGCCTTTGCGCCAACAATCTGTGAAATATACACCCACCGAAGGCGGGGCGGTACCGTGTGCTGAGAGCATTAAATCAAGCGCAAATGCGCTGAAGGTGCCACCGATAAAGCGGCCGAGCGCCGCGTCTGTCACCCAACTACCGCGCTAAGCAGCGGTGCATTGCTCACATCAGAAATGCCCCCAAATCAACTCCGCTGTCAGCGGCAGCACAACGCGGTGCATAAACATACAAGCGCGTCCATAAGCGAAGATCGCATACCCCTCACACGCATCGCTTGCACAGTCAAAGCATTTAAATGCAATACAAATCACAATAATCAATAATGCAAGTAACGGAGCTCTCAACTTAACTATCTGCGTGAGCAGCAAGGAAAGAGGACTGGTTCCGGTGTTACTGGCTCTTATGGGCCCCTGCAGGAAGTGATGTGGTATATGCATCATGGGAAATGTAGTTTGTTTTACATAAGAAAAGTTTTCATTGGCTGCTGTGAGTAGCAATAAATAGAAAGAGAAGCATAATACGAAGCCTCCGGTCCTGTAATAGAATCTTAACAAGAAATACTCGTACGGCACGGCAAGTATGATGAAACACCGAAGGACCCTTCATCCAAACAATCTTGCACGAGAAGAGTGCAAACATATGAGAAACACTCCTGTTCTGTATCTGTAAAAAAGAATCACAAATAAATGTATATTAATAACTTTCAAATTTATACTATTCCATTACTGTACAAACAAATTTATATAAAAACTGACTAAGAAACTATAGCCCTGAACCACAAGTGTGACGATCGTTAAAACACTACATGCATAGTGCATACTACTTTGAAGCAGTTCATGCCCTAAAGCCTACCTCACTAAAAGACTACATGCTAACTGACTGAATGATTACAGTACTATAAGGAGACACACTGGGTGAGTGACAGGGTGTTTCCTAGAAGTGTCAGTCAGTCAGTCAATATAAGCTTTATTTCGATAAAAAATATCTTAAAAGCTATACAATCCCAAATAGACAATTACAGTACTCCTAAATAAATTTCTAGGTACAATGTACAATAAAACAATTGGTTAAAAGAGACATTTAAAAACAAGATCTTTAAAAGGATTTAAAATTTGTATATACATTGTACCTGTAGGGGGAAAGTGCTTGTGCTAAAAAGCAAGCTCCACTTGGGCGCTTAAGTTGTTTAGGAATTAATGCTCAAGTTTCTCGCTCTAATGCTCCATGCCCATCTAAGAAATTTGGCTATTACACAGGCATGGAGGTCCCTTGAGTCAGATCTTAAAATGCGTAATGCTACTTGGTGACTGCGGGTACCTAACTCCCTGCAAAGTGGTTTCAGCTAATGCCCCCTTGGTACTTTATAGGCTGGGAAAGCGAACATAAAGTGGGGGATTGACTCTATGGCAGCCTCACAGCTTGGGCAGGAGGGGAGAGTTTGGTGAGGTGGCTTCCACTGCGCGGTGAATCCTCGCAAGGGGAGGATACCTACCCTGAACTTGAAATACAAAGCTCTATCATATGGTTTTTGTATTAGGTCCAGGTAGGGTTCAAAATGCATTATGTGCTTGTGCTGCATGAATTCCTCTGTTAACCTTCCAACTCTAGGGTTAAGAAGGTCATTCATAGTAACCCACCGCCAGTACGCCTTCTTAATTTCTGCCTTTGGTGGGGAAGTTCTATTGATCCAAGCCTCTTTGAGGCCGAGATCATATAGAAGCTTTTTCACACCTTTTAACCAGTCACTCTTGTGCCACCCATCCATGTCCATTACCTCTCTAAGCCCTGCAGCATAATTGGCTAATTCGGGTGTCTGCCACAAGCGGGCCCACAACAAGAGAGGACGTAATCTTGCTATGTCTCCAAGCGAGTGGCAGCCAAGATCATATAAAAGGGGCTTAGTGGGTGTCCTCTGGGGGAGCATCAATAGATCCTTCAGGAACTTGTTTTCTGATCTGCAGATTTGGTCTGTATTGGATAGACCCCACAGTTCGGCACCATAAAGTGCCAAACTTACAGCTCTAGCCTTATAGATTGTTAGTGCCGGGGCAATTGGTTTACTTAATGAAGAACGATGTTCTTTAAGAATTGCCCTCACTCCCCTTTTATGGCTCAAGAGCATTTTCTGCACATGCGATCTCCAAAGCATGGAATCAGAAATACGAATTCCCAAATAATCGAATGTAGCGACCCTCTCCAGCGGTACACTATTGAGTAAAGGAGGGTTCCTAAATGTTTTAGGTGGATTTAGAATTAGGAACTTTGTTTTCTGGATATTGATGGACAGCCCTCTGATGTTACAAAACTGGTCGAAGCTATTTAGAAGAGTCTGCAGGCCCTTTGGGGTTTTTGAAATAAGGAGGGTATCGTCTGCGAACAGGAGAGTAGGGATTTTTTCCCCCGCCAGGGCTGGGGCAACAGATGGTATTTGCTGTAGGTGCTCAACCACCCCATAAAAAGAGAATAGGGTGGGGGCTAACACACAGCCCTGGCGGACTCCCCTATTCACCGGTATCCGTGCTGTTATTTGCCCTTGTGAACCCCATCTTATTTGTGCGTAATTGTCCTCATGCAGACGAATTAGCATATTAAGGATGTACCTGGGCACCCCCTGCTCTGACAGGACTTGCCACAGGCGCTCACGAGGGACCAGGTCAAAGGCAGTCTTTTAAATCAATGAATGCAAGGTAAAGACTGACTTTGCCTAGCTTGACCACCTTCCAATATAGGAGTAATAGCCTGAACGCCTGTTCGGTGGTTCCTGTACCCGCTCTAAAGCCAGCTTGGTAGTCGGAAAGGATCCTATTTTCGTCAGCCCATGCAAGGATCCTCTCTAGCAATACCCGACCAACTACTTTCTGGGTTGAATCGATCAAACTTATCGGGCGGTAGTTGGCAGGGTCGTCCCTACCCCCCTTTTTAAAAATAGACACAACTTCTGCTCCCTTCCAGGAGTCTGGGATGGAACAACCACGGTCAATAGCATCAATTAAAAGTGCAATACATTTTGCCCATTTTGCCGAATCTGCTCGGAAGAGGTCCCCTGGCAGACCATCAGGTCCTGCTGCCTTGGCCGGGACTATTCGCTGAATAGCAGCTTCAACCTCCAGATCGGAAAAAGGTTCTGTATTTGGTTCCTGGCCCGGAGCCCGAGGATCGATAATTGGGCCAACTAAGGTGGTTTCCTGTGGACCAGAGTATAGATTAAAAAAATGGTCATACCATCTCTTGCTAGGGATGTTAATCGTTATTAGCTCACTGTCAGGGCGAACCTTTCTTCTGACCAGATTCCAGAAAAGGCTAGCATCCTTCCCTATGCTGGCTGCTTTTAATGCTTGCCAGTGCTGTTCCTCCCACTCTCTCTTCGCTTTGAGGACTGTCAGGTTATAGTCCTTTATAGCAGTCTGGATCCTGTCAGGGGACTTGCCTTTAACGGCCATAATTAGGGCAGATTTTTTCCGTCTGCAAGTCCTCGTATACCATGGGTTGGTGGTGTTCCTACTCAAAGTACACGGTTTGCTTCCCGTAGTTGTACAAAATAAGGATCCCAAAGTATTGACCAGACCCTCATAGGTTGAAAATACCTTCTGGGTACCATCTAAATCTGTAGTGATCTCTTGTAGGTCACTCAGGGCCTCTGTCAGAGTCTCCCTTATAGCAGATAATTTCCCCTCGTCCATTGCTACCTTTTGCCATTTAAGGCGCCTTCCGCAATTCGAGGGGGTAACCTCCCTTGATGTCATATGGGCCTCTCTACTCGTATTTTCTGGGTTGGGGAGCCATAAGGGATTTAGCGTCAGGGACAGCAAATTATGGTCACTATCGGTAGTAGGTACAACCTCCATGTCTGTTAGATGTCTCCAAAGATTTTGATTTAGCAAGATGTAATCAATACGTGAGGAGAAGCCCACCCTATTATATGTATGTGCTCCTAAGGGGTCGGAGGGTGATCTTCCATTAGTAGTCCTAAGACCATACTCTAATGATATAGAATTTAGCTGGATGGCTAGCTGAGTCCACCTTTTTATCGGGGGTAGACTCAGCAGGGGGATTCCCTGCTTTACGTCATCCTCCTCTGAACCCAACAGGTCCTCGGTGGCGAGAGGTTCAAATGTGCAATTGAAATCTCCCGCCACCAGGATGCTGGAGTCAGGGGCGCAACGAGAAAGTTCTGCTTCCAAACAGCTGATTGTTGGAGACTGGGCTCCACCTTTTGTGCCACGTACATAGATGTTGAAAATTTCTAGAGACCTCCCTTCTTTATTATCCCTAAGGGTCAGTCTTAGAAGGTCTGGGCAGTTTCACTCAGTTATTTGTATCGTGCAATCCAGTGTAATGCTAACCCAAATAAGGAGGCCACCAGATGGCCGCCCCTTTCCTGATACTGGTAATACTGCAGGAATAAAATAGGAAGCAAAGCCAACTTTATGGTGGGGAATCATACTCCAAGTCTCTTGGAAGATACAAATGGTGTAGTTGTCAATGAGTTTGTTCCAATCAGGTATGGCTAGATTCTTAGAGAGACCGGCTATGTTCCAAGAGATAACTTTAAGATTGAGAATACTATCTCTGGGACACCCTTGTTCACCAATACTTGTATCTATATGCAGGGAATGTTGTTTACTAATAGATGTATGAGGTAGTTTAATGACAGATGGTAACGCCTGGTTAGATAAACTAGGCCATACAATAGACACATTAGAATGTTTGGCCAAAGTAGCACACTCCTGGATTATAATGTGCCCAAGAGAGTTTTGTGCAACTGGAGATAGTCAGTCCTTTTCTTCTAGTTGCGACTCCCTAGGTGATTTATATTTGGGAGCTGTGGCCCTCATGTTTGTGTTAGAATCGAATGGGGTAGATCTAAATTGGATATCGGATGGATCAGGGGCTAGAAGTGTATGAATACTGACTGGGGAATTGAAGGTGTGAAAGACAACTGTGTAGGTGGTTAGAGGCCTGCATGCATAGTGGATAGGCGTTTGAAGCAGTCTATGTCATAAGGCCTGGCTCACTGCATGAATACTTGGGTACTGACTGAATGATTAGAGTACAGCAAGGAGAGTGCATGGGTGAATTTATAAGTGTTTGGGTTTTGGCGCAGTGAATGGATTAGTACATGGTGCTGAATGGGTCACGAGAGGAGTGTAAGTGGAGTGACAGGGTGTTTGCGGGAACTGTATGAATACTGACTGGGGTATTGAAGGTGTGAAAGACAAGTGTGTAGGTGGATAAAAGACTGCATGCATACTACATAGACATTTGAAGCAATCTGTGTGGTAATGTATGGTTCACAACATGAGTACTTGGAAACTGACTAAATCATCAGACTACTGCTAGGTGAATGCCTGGGTAAAACTTTTAAATTTTCAGTTCTGGCACAGTGAAGAAAATAGTACATGGTACTGCACTTTAGTGTCAAACCCTGACTCATTTTATCAATGCATAAGCAAAGAATAGCTTCTAAAGCTACTAAAACTTGACAACGTGACAGGTTTTAAAAGAGTTATTTGCCAAAAAATACACAATGTTACCAAATGCTTCTCTCACAGTGGTTTCCAAATGCACACAGACTATCAGTGTGATTCTAGACAACAACCACTATACCTAGGAGTTTACCAAAAATCATTCACTACTGTGGAACTGATAAGGGAACTGCACACAATCTACATATTTCAGTACTGCACTTTACTGTCAAAGCATGAATCATTTTATCAATGCATAACCAAAGACTGGCTTCTAATGCTACTAAAACTTGACAACATGACAGGTTTTAAAAGAGTTATCTGTCAGAAAATACATGATGTTTCCAAATGCTTCTCTCACAATCCTTACCCAAATGCACACAGACTCACAGTGTGATTTTAGACAAGCAACACTATCCCTAGCAGCTTACCAAAACTCATTCACTACTGTGCAAGGGGTAAGGAGACTACACACAATCTACATATGAAAGTACAGCACATTAGTGTCAAAGCATGACTCATTTTATCAATGCATAACCAAAGACTGGCTTCTAATGCTACTAAAACTTGACAACATGATAGGTTTTAAAACAGTTATCTGTCAGCAAATACACAATGTTACCAAGTGCTTCTCACACAGTGGTTCCCAAATGCACACATACTCACAGTGTGATTCTAAACAAACAACACTATCCCTTGCACTATACCAAAACACATTTCTTCATCTGGAAGGAGTACTACATTTTAATATAGAAACATAACTCATTTCACAAATTCATAAACAATGACTGGTTTCTAATTCTACCAAAATATAAAAACAGCACAGTTATCTGTCTGCAAACACGTGAAAAACACAAATGCTTATCACAGAATGGTTTCTACATGCACACACATTGTAGAGAAAAAAGTACTCCCTACACTTTAGCAGGAGAAATACATTAGTCTGATTAAAATCAAATTAGTCTACATACATCCCCTCACAATTAAATAACTCACCTTTCAAGTTGTTTTGTAGATTAAGAAGTATATCAGTCACACACCAGATTTTCTTTTACAGAATCTCTGCACTGTGCACCTCTCACCAAAAACAAAGAATGGAAAAGTTTCCCTTTCATTTTCCACACATATACATGTAAACATCAAATCACAATCCTTCACACATAAATTCAAAAGCAAACACACATTTCTATTGGTTAAACATTTCAACCCTTTCCAACTGAAATACATTTCAACCCTTCCCCCAATCTGCCTTCTGCCTGTTACCATAGAAACAGGTCATGGAACACTGCACTGAGCACACAGGTCACAAGTTCAGCACACAAAGTTGCTAAACAAGACAGCAAGTGTGCTTGACTTTTCAACATATCAGCTTATCATATGTAATGTTCCTTACAATCTGTTTTTGTTAACCAATAAGACTCATACCTTTAAGAAACAGAAATATACACCCTACCTTTCAGTGTATAAAGTAGTCATACAACCAATGATTTAGTGTCTTTTTTCGATTTTTTTTTTCCATGGATCCGCGCACCCAACGCGAGAGAATCCGTGCACCGTGCGCGCATTTGCTGTTTAAAAAAAAAAATGGGGCACCAGGGGGCCCTTCTGGGTCCCCCTAAGCAACTCTAGAGGGTCAGAGTATTTCCACTCTGCCCCCTTTATATGTTTTACACACTTATTCCCCTTGCTTCTTCAGCCTCGCTTCTACCGAGGCAGAAAATGGCCGCCAACAGTTCCTGGTTTCGAATGTAGACAGACACTCGACAGCCAATTAGCATTCAGCGCGCGATCGGGAGGGTTTGCGCTTGGTTCGGGGAGGGTGCGCACACGGTGCGGGTAGGGTCCGCGGATCCTCCCCGGCCATAGATATATATGTACTTTTAACTCTAATTTTCTCAGGAACTACTGAACGGATTTATACCATTTAAGCAAAAGGCGCGGGTCTGAACTGAGGACTACCTCTTTGCCAAATTTGGTGTCATTCCGTTCAGCGGTTCGGGCTGTAGCTGCGACAACAGATCCTATGGGAAATTGCATGGGGAAAACGCGTTTTGGGACCCCCCTTTTTTCTCGGCTCCCGCTTGATGATTCACCACGAAACTTTCAGGGTAGGAGCGGAGCAGAGCTGGCCAAAAGTTTGGAAAATTTCCCGAGGATTCATCAACCGGCGCCAGACTTATTGGAAATAGAATGTTGCGGATTTCCTATGGAAAATAGGTCCTAACTATAACTATCTACTGGCGACCGCCAGTAGATAATAATTTATTTATTTATTTAAAGCGATTGCAAATTTTACATAATTATTGCAATTATGTTTTCAAAAATGACATTACACCTTTTAACATTTTGTAAATTTATTAAATATAGATCGTTTATCGAATTTACTACATATCAATTAAATATAAAAATGCTGGTGCAGGTAAGCACTTTTTAAATATCAGTGTTTCAAAATTATATTTTTACATTTAATTAATAGATTTATTTATTATTATTATTTAATACACGCTGACTGTGAGGAATTAATGTGCTGTAAATTTGTATTTTATTATTTCCAGGTTAATAATAAATATATAAAATTCATTTACATGTGTATTATGCATAAAATATTTGTATTTCTTAAAGTAATAAACTTTATTACATTTCCCTAGACTTTCCCAGAAGGAAATATATCCATCCTTGTCACTGAGGTCATCACTCCACTTGCGGGAATGCCTGCCAACTAGGCTCGACATCAAACATGGCTGTAAATGTACATGTCGTAACTTTACATTTGTAAAAATCATCTCAAAATGCTCGACTCACTGACTAGAATGGGTAGACACCTGTATGTCTACATCCAGAAATGGTGAGAAACAAAAAAGTGGAGAATTCATCTACGTGTAAAAGTAAATATATGCATGAATACATTTGCATGTAAATATGCATATGTATATTGCCTTTATGAAATGTTCCTCTATTGTACGTTCTAAGTCAGAAGATAAACTCCTTAAGTGGCCCTAGCCCCAGCTGCAGGTTAACTGCATGCCATCGTAGGTCAGCCTCACATTTTCTATAAGTCTTCATAGAGAGCTATGAAAAGACTGCGGTCCGACTGTCGGTACACCGATGCCGCGGGCGGGAGAACACTATATAGCCTGCAACTTCTCCGCCTCAGTATTACGAGAACACTGTTGTGCAGACGGTGTTGTTTCTGCAGTCCCGCCCGCATGCTTCGGCTGAGGAGAACAGCCAGCAGTCATGCTGCTGCTGTGGGACCTCTGCCACGTTAGGTGCACTGTGTGGCATGCACCATGTCATGTATGCCACACAGTGCATGCACGATGGTGCACTTCTAGGGGGGCACAACATATGCCCCTCCCGCATGCACCCCCACGGGCAGATTCGCCTGGGGGCCCTGTTTGGGCCTCCTTCCCTGCCTTTCTGCCACCCTCTTCATGGCGTGGTCCCCACTATGAAATGGGCGGTGGAAAGGCAGGTTGCAGTCTACTCAGGGTGCCGGCATCGGCACTGCTACCATTTCCTACCCCTCTCACCACTGGGGATGCCGCAGGATCCAGGATCTCGGTGGAGGAGGCAGGCTACCTGCGGGCTTGTGGCGGTCCAACCGCAAGGGTCGGAATCGGGCAGTCCGACAGTCGAGGTCGCGGCAGTCGGCCACACCCCTGAGTTTGGCGGTCCCGGGACCACCAAATTCGTAATTAGACACTACGTTTCTTTTTTCATTGACGTTATCAAATAGTTATTTTCTTTAGAGTCCAATGGGGGTGTGTAACAATCTCTCCAGGCAGGGACGAGATGAATGAGTCCATACCGGAGATGTGGAGGAGATAGTTGTTTATTCCAACGTAAGGAGAGGAAACTCAGCCAGCTCCGAATAGCTTCTCTGGTCAACTGCTCATATCTCCCCTCAAGATTCCAGCATGACATACATATCATTCCAAGGTCTCCCTAGGCATGACGTCACCTTCTATGACTCAGATACCACAGGGTGGTTCATTTTCTACAATAGCATTTGAACCATTCCTCCAGTTTTCTTCAACTGTGTGGTATTCAGTGAATAACGTTATATTTTTTTCTTACTCTTTATTTCTTTGACCGTATCGGCAATTGAGATTTTGTTACATCACAGACGCACCCATAAATCTATGAAAGCAGTCTTTGTGCTACCAACCAAAGGTGCGCCAAGGAATGTCCCTAAAGCATAAGCTGATTTACCTTTCTGGCCAGGGAGTGGAGCTCAGTCACTGCTCACCTGATGCTGGGTGTCTCGCCTTGTAGAACGCCTGAGTCCCTTCACTATGTCTCTCGTTGTTTTTACCAATCGAGGTTCTTCATATTGTATTTTATTGATTTGATAAGCATTATTGCTTAGGGTTGGACAAAGTTTCATATTTCTTCCTCAGTAAGCTTAGTGATTTTTAATTTTTAATCAAGTTCAGCCAAGCTTGTGAAGTTTTGAACAATAAAATGCTTGAAAAAAAACATCAAAAGTACGTTTTACAGAAAAACCAACAGCAGAATATTAACTGTTTTTGAAACAATGATTTTGCGGGGAAATTCGTCAGCAAAATTGTTTTAGCATTAATAGATGCCAGCCGACCAAGTTCTGTGAAGAAATTGTCAAACTTTAGAGGAAAGGATGTGGCCTAATGGCTAGAGCGGTCGACCTCGAAGCTGGGGAACCGCAGTCTCGGCAGGGACGCTCAACATCCTGTGATTCTAGGCAAATCGCTCCATCGCCTCGTGCCTAACAAAATGAACGTGCCCCTCTGTAACGCAACTGGTGCTCATTTAAAGCGCTCTGACACCTTTTGGTCGAGTTCGCGTGGTATAAAAACTCAAAAGAATAAAAAAACTTGGCACGCATAAACCAGTTCTTTCACTTATGCCAGCAAACTCGAATTTGTCATTACAAAATATTAACTTGAAAAACAGAGAGACAGAGGCAGAGCCTTTTCCATCTAAGCCCAAACATTCTGAAACTCCCTTTGAGAGCAGAAGCTAATCTCTTGAAATTCAGAAAACAACCGAAGACTGAACATACATGAGCATCGTTAGGACTGGTTGTTGGTCTCAAATAAACTGCGTGTAGAGACTCTACCCAATGAGTAATGTGCCACGCTGTAAGCACTTCAAAATAAAAAGATAAAATGCAAAATTGTACAAAGCTGCAAAATCCTCACATGTGCAAAAGTTGCCCAGCGAAATTATGGTTTTGTACACTTATACACTGCACATGTCTGTGGCATTAGGCAAAAGCTATTATTACCTAGTTCTGAAATAAAATGTGATACAGGTTAAGCTTCCTTCTAAACTATATTAGGAACGTTAATTGTTTCTAAAAACGAATAAGTGCCAACCTTTGTTTTTTTCTTCAGAAAATAGGTGTCGCTGAAAGGTGTGTAACAACACATATCTTTTTTGAAATAGACATATACGTTCTGTTAGCTAAATTCACATCAAACCAGAGCATAGAGAGGTAATAGCTAGTTCTTGTTTCATTTTCGTGATCTCACCTTTTCAGTCCTGGCATTTCAGCGGGATGAAACTGCAGGCTTCGAAGCAGAACAGATGGAGCAGAGGAGGCGCCGCGCTTTTCTGCTGCTCCCAAACTGATGCTGGCGCTTGTTAGAATGTTAGTAGACGTCATTTTAATCTAACGAGGGGGGCAAAAAGGCCAACTCCTACTGTCCACCTCCCACCCGTGGCATTTTATAAATATCCTTTGGTGTGGAGGGGGGAGGTAGGATGAGGGGAAACCAGCGATAAATTATTGAATGCATTACACAAATGGCACCACAAAGTTCCCAAACGATGATTAGCGGTATGTACTTTTGTTTAGTGACCACACCGTCATCCGCTCCACTCAACACGCATGCACAGACGTCACCCATAGATTACACTGACACTTTCATTGTGGGTGAAGAACTGCTGCAGGTTTATTTCATACAACATAAGTATGACGATAAGTGGGTTATCTTACGGGCGATCCAGGGCAAGCAGCCCCTCGCTGCTCCGCCCGCCTGTCGAGCCAGCACGCACGGTGGGTCGATGCCCTGCAGTGCGGCACATATTTTCAGATCATCCTTTGGATCACGTGATTTGTCGCATACTCCCGCCCCTTTAGACGGGGGCGGAGCGTGTTGTGGCACACCCCCGGTTGGTCAGGCCCCCCAACCGCCCGAAGGACTAACGGGGCGCCGTCGCGGTCTTCGCAGAACCTCCTTTGGCTCCCGGACCTTGGCTCGGGCACCCTGACTGTGCCGGACAGGGGTACCCTTACTGTACCGCCTGTCGCAGAGGTACCCTTACTGTACCCTTCTGCCTCCAGATCGCCCTGTAACTCCGCCTGCAACGCAAGAAAAAACATTAAAACATTCCAATAGCGCGCTACCTCCGCTGCGCAGGGTAAGCGGAAGGGGTGGGAATGCGCGTGGCCAGGAGGAGCGCGCCGGAAGCAGAGGAAGATCAGAGGGGGTGAGGCGCCTAAAAAGGGGGGGCTAGCCTCGCCCACCCTAGTGGCACGCCTCCCCCGGACAATCCCATTGGGGGCCTCCCCTCTCCGAGGTGCGGCCTCACTCGAGGCGGAGCAAGGGGGAGGCTCCGACGGGCGGCCACTAGAAGGCTGCCCTGCTGATGTCCCCCTGCGCGGGACACGGGCAGCGGCATAGTGACCACACCGTCATCCGCTCCACTCAACACGCATGCACAGACGTCACCCATAGATTACACTGACACTTTCATTGTGGGTGAAGAACTGCTGCAGGTTTATTTCATACAACATAAGTATGACGATAAGTGGGTTATCTTACGGGCGATCCAGGGCAAGCAGCCCCTCGCTGCTCCGCCCGCCTGTCGAGCCAGCACGCACGGTGGGTCGATGCCCTGCAGTGCGGCACATATTTTCAGATCATCCTTTGGATCACGTGATCTGTCGCATACTCCCGCCCCTTTTGACGGGGGCGGAGCATGTTGTGGCACACCCCCGGTTGGTCAGGCCCCCCAACCGCCCGAAGGACTAACGGGGCGCCGTCGCGGTCTTCGCAGAACCTCCTTTGGCTCCCGGACCTTGGCTCGGGCACCCTTACTGTGCCGGACAGGGGTACCCTTACTGTACCGCCTGTCGCAGAGGTACCCTTACTGTACCCTTCTGCCTCCAGATCGCCCTGTAACTCCGCCACAGCTCTGGGGAGGCTTTCGTCGCTGCCAGAGCCCCCCTTCCTCCCTTCGCTGTTATAGGTGCCCTGCCCCTGCGAGCCAGCATTTAGTGGGCTAAATTATGGGTCCTGTTCTGCAACCCGTAAATGACGGCATTAATTTGCAACATTACTCAGAAGCCCAGGGCAGACTAACAAAGGATGTCTTTTGGCCCCACTGCCGTTCAGCATAGACGTTACTGGTGTTCCTAACTCTCTTAGCGATGCCACTGCAGATCTTCCTAACGTAATTATGGGAAGATCTAGCACCTACATATGGAGCCAGAACTGAACCATAGCTGAATTCGTCAATCCATCGATTCCCTTCATATCCTAGCACGAAGAAGGTTTTAATTTCCACTTTGTCTACAAAGGTGATGTATAGATAGCGTCATGGTTCCTGAATTGCTGCTGCTGCTGTTGCTGCGAGGGATGCATGATTTCTCAGCAGGACAAAATATTTTAACGTAACTGCTAAATGGACGGCTTTTATCATGACTCCGGATAAAGCCAATATGACCGACTGAGCTGCCGAAGAATACATCTCTCAGCTCGAGGACCAAATTTGTGAACGTTTCCCACCTCCCTGGCTCCAAGGAGAGGCTGAGCGAGAAGAGCAACACCTAAATCTGTTTCTCAGGCTGGAAAATAAGGCATGGGTAACAAGGCATTGGTGAAATAGGCGCTTATGGACCTGCAATCCTATTAAGATTTTTCCAATTGGCCAAATTAGGTGCCTTCCTGGCTTGGAATTGTGTTCCCAACAGCTACAGCACAATAAGCAGGGTGAAGGTAACGTGTGGGTTAACCACTTTACCTACGTATATAAACACAAGCTGACATCACGGGTATTCCAATTTTCTTCCTTTCACATCGTATTATCCTATTGTTTACTACAAACTGACCCATATTTTAGCAACATCTCCTCGTTTTAGCCTTTCTACTTGCAAATTAAGTTACATTAAATTCGACGATAGAGTCTTATACTAGTCCCGCTGTTTATCCCAATCTTTCCTTACTCTCCACTGGGACAGCGTAACCAATTTCCCTGCTTGTTGAATAGAAGCTAGCTTTTGGACTTTATTGCTGCTGAAAGGAGTCAATAGGTTTGCCTACAGTCCTTGTTATCCCGGTGTTGCTGTGCTATATGTAATTCGTTGCACCGACATCGTGGCTTGAAAATGAAACTTCTTATTTTATCAAATAATATGTTGTGAGCCCCAGTGAAGATTTCGTTCATATCTTCATAGTTGGCAGTGTCTCTATCTTGCCAATACCTGGGTCACGTCCGCCTTAAATGACGACAATACATCTGGCTTTTCCGCTAGCCTTGCCCATTAACCTGTCAAATGTCTGTAAAGAGCAGCACATCTCTGGTCATGCTCATTTCAGAAGGTGTTAAGCCCTTTCCATTACTAGAAAGTTTAAGTGCAAAATTCAAGAGGTATGGTCGCTCTCTGCTCTCTCAATTATTACCATGTAGATGAGGGCATGCCATTCACGGGTGTCTGGTTGAAGTATGCACAGGTAATTGACACTCATTCTGGGGTGTCTGGTTGAAGTATGCACAGGTCATTGACACTCCCACGTGCAGTGCTGTGAACCGTGTGAAGTAGTTCATCAGATTCAGCCAGCGACCCCCTAGGTGGAGGCTTGCACTCCCAAACTTCTGCTAGTGTAAAACCCGGGCACACCTCTAGTTCAGTGAAATTTAGGAATTCACGACACTGACAACCCCAGGGGCTAAATACTG
Organism: Triturus cristatus; assembly: GCF_964204655.1. Lineage (NCBI taxonomy): Eukaryota > Metazoa > Chordata > Amphibia > Caudata > Salamandridae > Triturus > Triturus cristatus. Next base: position 333,572,910 of record NC_140580.1, read on the forward strand.
GGCTGTGTAAATGCGGCCCAATACCACCATGAACAATTAGCTTGGAGTGGATGGGTGTTAACCTAGGCTGACTGAAGGCAAAACCTTTGACAATCACTCCTGGCAAGATGTGCCAACGCAGGTAGAATAAAGAGTTATCCAGCCCGCCTTACTTCCTTTCCCAGTTCGACACAGGTCGAAGAAGAATGCCCCTTCCAGAAAGGTCATGGCCTTATCCCTGAAGCCTATCCATACAGCATTGTACCGGAAATCTACAGCGTTGCTTTGTAAAGCTTTTTCTGGTTCCACAATTGTTTGTGGTCGATATGCTCTCCCTCAGTTTGAACAAAATCTTAGCTAATCGTACGCCTGCCTAATTCCCAGGGCTGTCTGGCGTAATGCTTTATGCCTGGAATTGCCCCACCAAACATAGCCTTGCGCTGAAACTTAACTTGGTTGTCTCAACTTTCCTTTTAGAGCTAGGAGCGCCCCCCGTGCTCCTTGTGCTTACTAAATGGACCCGCTCCTTAGTTTCCAGAACACAATGCACTTAAATGTCATCTGGCCCTGGTGCCTCTCAAACAACAGTGACAGCCTCTGTCACCTTCATACAATACATGAACAAACCTCACAAGGTCGCAGAAGCGGCAAGCCAGGCTAAGTCTCGGTAAACCATGTCACTCTGTGCTTTCCCTGGCCTCCCTGTGGCACAGGGAGAATAACCTCAAAGATGTTAAGTATGATAGACAAACCCAGGCCTTCCGCCTGTCTCAAAACAGCTCATGCTGCTCCCTTTCCTGTATAGACTAAGCTGCCACTATGACTGAGTTGCAGAAAATATCACACCAGCTGTTTCCGAATAGCAAGGCTAAAGATGAAAGGCAGCCGCATCTCTTGACTTAAGCGTGGAACTCACAAAATACCTTCAAGATGTTATGTATGACACACCAACCCAGGCCTACAACTTGCCTCAACACAGCACAGGCTGCTGACTTTTCCATATACACTAAGCTGCCACTATGACTAATTTGAGAGAAACCTTACCCCAGCTGTTTTCTAATAGCAAGGCAAAGATGGGAGACAGCAGCATCTCTTGACTCAAGCGTTGAACTTACAATAATAACATTAGTCGCTCAATTTCTGTGTTACCCCTTTCCACAAGCTGACCATTGCATCATGGTTGAGACTGGGTTTTAGGCTGAACATTGACATATTTGTACACCTGCTACCATGGAACATATATCTACCTATATACCTTCCCTTATCCTGTTGCACCACTTGGGACACAACTTCGTCCCTTCGTACCCACCGGCATGGAACTAATGCCAACGAGATTCCCCCCTAGTACCGGATAATCCTAATAAATGCTGCATTTTGGGACAAAGATACCAGGGAGTAAATGCAAAGGGGGGCTCTCGAGTGCGTGTGAACCCACGTCATTGCGATTAGTAACAGTTGCTCTGTTCGAGCTAGAACATGCGACTTTATTCATTTAATCAATTAATCGGCAAAGCATGCCATTCCCCAACTTGGACATACACACAACCGCCTCTAGTGTCCTGCAATACCAGCTATTCCGAATCTGGCTGACGAAAACTACCATTGGCCAAAAGCTAAACTAGTAAAACTATACCATATGTTTCTCAAAACGCTTACCATAAACCGTACTGAGTACAGACTCGTCATAGATCACCCTGGCCCCCCAAACCTTTCCCAGGGAACTGGAGAGAAATGAACTTAATTGCGCAGGGCAAGAAATACCAGAAGTTACTGCTGACCACGTTTCCATGACCACACTCTCGGATGCATTGAATTAGTTATATAGCGCCACTCCTACCAGTGTAGGGTGTCCCCGAACTTTGCATCTCACACAGAATCCGCCGAGCCAATCAATCATATGCATGTGAATCAGTGTATAGGAAATGTAACCTGAGCCAAAGGATGCAAAGTGTAGGAGACTCATTTCATCCCTACTGGCAGGCAGTTTAGTCCAGGGCTGCTTGGTGTGGTGAAGCAAAAGCTCAGTCAGTTTCTAGCCAAATTAACCCTCTTGCAACATTAATCAATGTTCTAATAATGTATGCGTAGCGGTGTGTATGCAGCTCTAGGATGAGCGTTTGTAGCTCACTGTTGACTATCAGGGCTTTAAGATATACATTGCAAGTAACAAAAGGATGCCTCTTTTGAACACAGTAACCCGCTGACCTATTCACATCATACGCACTCTGAAATCTACTTGGCACATGTTATATGCAGCGGGCAATTAACCCTCTGCACTAACTACACCGAAGTCAAATCCGCCACTATACAAATTCCTGATCTTTCTCCCGGAAGATAACGAATTACCCGAGTTATCTTGACATGTAAGTGAGGCCTGGAATTGCCCAAAGGTGAGATGCATGCTTCTCACGGCTTCGAACACACTTTCTGAATGGGGTACTAATAATGTCCGCTTGGCATTTCTGCGGCCAGTAAAGCGGTGTAACTATTCCCCAACCGAAACCCTCCCCTTACGGGATACATTAAAATAAACAATGACTGGCTGCGACATAACTCACACTCGCAGGAAGCAGATTGTGCTGCGCAGAAGGTGGTGCCCCTGCAAGGCTGCCCTGGAGGGGGGGTTGCGTTTTCACAGATTTGGAGCGCAAACCTGGGAAACCCAGGCCCTCCAAGGCCAAAGGCCGATCTGCCCACCCACCCGCGCACCCAACTGGAGCCAGCACAATCAAACCATCAAACCACGATGACTCCCCCCACGCTGCACCCGACCGGCACAACAGGAGTCGGCACCATCATATCTATAGCGCGAACTCGCCCCGAAGATATTGGGACGGGAGGAGGACGCGACCCCCAGGCACGAACCCTGGTTTCATACCCCAAAGTCCGCAGTTAAGTAGCAATGTTGCGTAGCATTATATGGCGCGAACACGACCAGCATATTGGAACGCTTGCGTAGCGCCTCGTTACATTACACATTCAGGTGCGAGGGGGTCAAATGAACTGCCCAGCAGAGCAGAGGAAGGAAATTATACCGTTGGGTCTCGTGCACACGCAGCACAAGCTCTGCCACTGCGCTCCAGCCCTGCATATGGCTGCCTGCTAGCCGGCCTCGACCGCAGCCAAGCGGGGCAGTGTGCCTGATCGGCAATCGGTGTGTGCGACGCAGCGGAGGGGGGGAAAGCACCCGGGGCTCCCCACCACACACACCCACACGCAAGCCAGGGCCCGGCCCCGCGACCCACACGCCCCGCCAGCTGGAGTCCCGTGGAGTCGAAGCGCCACGGTGGCCTCCCCGATCAAGTGACAGAACGCAACTCCTGAGCACCGCACAAACAATCTGGCACGGGAGGACAATAGGTTTGCCCAGACTCTAGAGACAGAGCCCCTTCGTTTAACCCGCGCAAACCGACTCACCGGATGGGAACGCGCCCCCGAGGCTCAGACACTAGGTTTCCCGCCCGACGTCGGCAGGCCAAGCTGACGTGCCACATCCACGAGTGCAGCCCGGCCCCACAGCGCAGCGCCGGAGCCTGACCGCCAGGCGCTCATCGTGATAGAGTTCAAACCAACCTCGCTGTCCCCAACGCAGACGTAGCTCACCGTTGACTATTAGGGCTTCAAGATATACATTGGAAGTAACAAAAGGATGCTTCTTTCGAACACAGTAACCTGCTGACCTATTTACATCATACGCTCTCTGAAATCTACTTGGCACACGTTCTTTGCAGCGGGCATATTAACCCTCTGCACTAACTACACCTCAGTCAAAAACCTCCACTATACAAATCCCTGATCTCTCTATATGCCTAAATAACAAATTGCAGGCGATTCACATAGACTTGTGGCAACATCACACGCTGCTGGCAATCGCGTTCAAAACAATTACAATTATAAGGGCGGCCCTGTATCATTTCCCGCCTGCCGTATGCAAACCAATTTGTTGAGCCCCCCGAATATGTAGGACACATGCATATTCCACCTTAACATAAGGGACGATGTCGATACGGAACACTTCTACAAGAATAGTGGACGCTCTCACTTCTACAAGAATAGTGGACGCTCTCGTTCACAAACACCACCTACGATGGAGATCGGCGTCCATCACATGAGCTTGTAACCGCCGTGCGCACTACCCGGATCTAAAACGGACCAGCAAGCAAAGTAGTCTGCTGGACAGCCCCAGTGCAGATCAAAAGGATAATGACGACCCAGAGACAAACTAAAAAACACAGGGCGGTACGAGGCCTACTCTTTGACTGCCACAGACCTGCCCCTCCTCTCCGATAGTCCTCCGATCGTTGCTTCCGCCCTCAAACTTGACCCCCGATCACTCCCATAAACGTGCAAGGCCCAGGAGCCCTTCTGGCGCCATCTCGGTAAACTCCCGGCTCACGCGGTTAATCATAGTCATGTTTGCGCATATACCGCCGCTGCTAGCAACGGCGTCAGGGCAGCGCGGTCGATAATTCAGGTAAGGGCTTAACAATTAATCATATAAGAAACTCAGGCATGACCTAAGGAACTTTCCGAATCGAGACACTAATACGATTCACAGGTCATAGGCGGCGCATCGGCTGCTTGCTTAACATATGGTCAGGGTTCAGATGTGCCCTCGCAGACAAGGATCCCGCATGGGCAACCAGGAAAGCACTCACTGCCAAAACCCGACCCCTACTCCTCCTGGGGGGCTGGGGACAACTGCCACGGCGCCCGACTGGCCCCCGCACTGCCCTATACTGCCGGTGCAAGACTAAGTGGGAGGGGGGGTTAACAATCCCCTGCACTCACCGGAAAATGCTGACGCTAGGACCCGACAGCGGAAGAACCGACGCCAGACAATGGACCCATCAGACCACCAAGTAAACGGCGTCCAGGCAGAAGAAATGCGCGTGGCCAGGAGGAGCGCGCCGGAAGCAGAGGAAGATCAGAGGGGGTGAGGCGCCTAAAAAGGGGGGGCTAGCCTCGCCCACCCTAGTGGCACGCCTCCCCCGGACAATCCCATTGGGGGCCTCCCCTCCCCGAGGTGCGGCCTCACTCGAGGCGGAGCAAGGGGGGAGGCTCCGACGGGCGGCCACTAGAAGGCTGCCCTGCTGATGTCTCCCTGCGTGGGACGCGGGCAGCGGCATTCCTTCAACCTTTGCCCAAGTCTATGAAAAGTTTGTAACTTTGTGTAGTTTGCAAAGTTCATTTTCTCTGTAAGACCTATGCAGGGCTTTAAGTAGGATGAAAAAACTGGGGGGGTCTCTCAAAGGGGCGTGGCCAATGTAATTAAGGGCGTGGCTTAAAACACGTCAACTAAAAATCTGTGCTTAGCATTAAGTGCGGCCCGACTTGTATTTTGCTGTTTCTGTCATTGCATCAAGATATATCATACAACAAGTAACATCATACCTACAACAAGCCAGGACAATTGGCTTTGTCAATGGTTGTTAGTTGCATAAGATAAATAAGCAGCAACTATGGCTTGTGTATAATATTGAAAAAGCTTCCACTTAAAGCCCTGGTGACACCACCACAATGTTGCTGCTCCTGAGTTTCAAAAAGAGAAGGGAAATCCAGAGAGAAAATGACTCTCTTTAAAGGATTTCCCTTCCCCTACAATGCTCACCTGGAAAAAAAACGGACTACCTGTGGGGCACATAACAGAGCCCGATAGAGACCCGTTGTTCAGACCCGGTGAGACCCGGCCCACTTAACCCCTTGCATGCCCTTGACGGAACCACTCCGTCATGAGCCACGGGCGCCGTGTGCTCATGACGGAGTGGTTCCGTCATGCTGCGGCCGTTGGCGGCCGCTCCGCCCACGCGGCGCTAATTCCCCGCCTGTGCGGGCGATTAGCGCAAGTGGGTGGAGTCATGTCGGAACCACGCCGTCATGAGCACAGCTCGCCCGTGACTCAAGACGGCGTGGTTCCGTCATGAGCATAGCGGCGCCGCAAACCCCCCAAACCCCCCCAGCGCTGCGGCGGAATTCGCGCCGCAGCGAAGGGGTTAAAGCCCTGGACCTATGTGCAAAGTTTATTTTCTTTGGGACTTCAGCGCGACAATAGTATATTTTTGACAATTTATATAATATACATTATTTTTAATACTAAAAATATCGCTGAAGAACATCAAAAAATCTAGGCCTCAATTACTCCACCCCCGCGATAATTATTTCACCTGTTAAAGCCCAGGTGAGTTTGGAATTTATCCGATGCGACTATCAGCTATTCCGAGTTTTTCCCGCAAAAAATGGGGCCAAATATATGGATATTGGTTCCTACAGCACCAAAATCGCCACATCTTGGTATGTATCAGGGATTTTCCCTCTGGTAAACCAGTTTCACATGCTGATATTTACCCTTGGGAGTGGATTTTATCTTACTTAGTGTATGGTGCGGTAAAATCCCCACAAATTTTTTTTCTGATCAATGTGCAAACATGAGTTATTACAGGAATTGGAACTTAACAACCCATCCCATGTGCAGTCAAGACTAAGATACTGATTAAGATTAGATGAAACCAACTCTTGTGGCGGAAGCCGGGAGTGACGCTCGATTTTAAAACTTGAAAACTGTAAATTGATTGTTTTACCTGTGTTACTCACCTCTCCCTGGGCACTCCCCCCTTCAAAATCTGCTCTGTTATCCCCGGGCAGCTGATCTAAGCGCTGCCGCGGGTTGGAAACCAAATTGCCGCCATTCCACGAGAAGCCCACAGGCCACGCCCACTGACGTGAGGCCACGCCCCCTTTTCTTTCACTATATAAGCCGCGCTGATCAAAAAGCCCGCATTAGATGAAACCAACTCTTGAGGCGGAAGCCGGGAGTGACGCTCGATTTTAAAACTTGAAAACTGTAAATTGATTGTTTTACCTGTGTTACTCACCTCTCCCTGCATGGGCGTCCGCAGAAATTTTTCCAGGGGGGGGGCTAACCTGGCAAATAAAGGGGCGTGGCTAATGTTGATCAATAGGGGCAGGGCTAAAATGGCAGACAATCGGGATCGGATAATTCTCGGGCCAAGCTGAGAAAAACAAGCATTGGCATAGCCAATAAGTCTCGCCTTTGGGACCTTATAAGTATTTAGTTATGCAGCAGGTCCCAAAGGTGAGACCTATTGGCTATGCCAATGCTTGTTGTTATATCTGGGCATGTTGAGAGGCTAGGGGACTGGGTCTCGATGTCGGGATGGGAGCACAGCAATGACCTACTCAATTTGAATGTGTAGGTAATACAACCGGAGGCGTGAAATGAAAGGTTCACAACCAGGAATAACAGGAAGGTAGAAAGTTAGGCTGGTTAGAAAGGTAAGGAGGGGTAGAGGCAAGCATGGTGGTGAGGGGAGAAACAGATGCATGCTAGGAGAGTGCTGTGAGGGAGTGAGGCGAAATGGGAAGAGGCACTGAAAGGTGGGTCGGGTAAAGGCTGTAGTGAGGCAACCAGAAGGGTAGCGAGGGGTGAAGGGTAGACAAAGAAGTGAGGTGTAGAAGAAAAAGATTCAGGAGCAGACACAGGTAAATCAAAGATGGAGAGGGGAGAATAACGCAGTCGTAGAACGTGAGAGGGCCAGGTAGAGAGAAGGAGAGTTGTGTCAGAGACAGGTAGAGACAGCTGAGGAAGAGGGAATAATAAAGACTGAGGTAGACAGGTGAGGTAGAGGGGTGCGTTGATATAAAAGAAGTGCAGAGATGTGTCAGAGAGATGTTACTGAAGAGGAAAAGAAGTAGAGGTATTGAGAAAGGAGTATGGTACTAAAAGAAGTAAGGGGTGAACAGAGGTAGAACGAGTGGAAGGGGAGAGAACCCGTAGAAGATGAATGGCAGGGTAAAGTGAGCGATCAGGCAGTGAGTGTGAGGAGTGGGATACAGAGGGATATGTGGCAGTGAGCGCGAGGTGCGGGGTACACAGGGCACAAGTCCTAAAAAAAGAAGTGGGGGGACGCTGACGTCACGACAGGAAGTGACGTCATGAAAGGTGGCTTGCACCATCAGACTCATTGCCTCCCCTCGCTCACCCCTTAGAAGCGATTGCATCAGAAAAGCCAGCTCGTGACCAGCGTTCTGAATGAGCTCCGATCTCGCCCCAGAGAGGCCAAAGAGTTAATGTGTGGCTCCATTTGCTCCGGTTATCGAGCACTGGTAAAATAAGTGGGGGGGACGCGGTCCACACGCGTGGTACCCTGACTCGAGGACTGGGGGTACAGAGTGATATGTTGTGGCAGTGAGCACGAGGTGTGGGGTACAGAGGGATATAAGGCAGTGAAACACAGAGTTGGGACATCCTGCCAGACATGATAGGGTGCATACTGGCAGATAGATATGTTATTGACATTAGTCTGTGTATGTTTTATTAGGATCTGAAATCCGGGCTACGCTGCAACCTCAATTTTTGACTTGGGAGGATAATGCATCGACCCCCCCCCCTCAGAACTTCATTTAGAAGACCCCTTGCTCTCAGGCTACACAGTGTTAAAAAGAGGTCTTGCAGTGGTGTAATGAAACTTGAGTGAGCCCCCTGCAAAGAACAATGAGGGCCCCCCCCCCCCAGCGGCCCGACCCACCACCTACCATTGTCCACCAATTAGTTATCACTAATATGCATCTCACATGGGAGTCACGCAGGGCCACGAGAAGGGTGCGCAGGGCTTTTTTACGGGGTCTTTATGGTCGTACAAATGAGCTGTGCCCCCCACCCGACAGAATGTGCATGGCATGTGAAATGTCTCCCTCTTACAAACAGAGATGTTAAAACAATAAAAATAAATCACGCTCCTGAAACACAAAGAGTGTCTTTTGTGTGAGTGCACGTCAAAATAAGTGCACGGAGGTTTGTTTACATGATCCTCGGCAGACGTGATCATAATGAGTGATTACGTGTGTCTGGCCATGCAGGTTATATGACGAACATACAGGATCCTCATCAGCTAATTTGGACGCAAATCATAGCTGCTCATGTTTAAACCGTTCTATCGGCACTCCTAATCCCAGTGCGAACGGTACACAGTAACCGCGTTATCTTGGGATTGTTTCACTCAGCACGCACCACACATGTTTTACAAGGTTATCCAGCTTGCACGCTCCCATGGTGTAGGACCCCTGAATGGTTGTGTTGGGGGTGGGTGTGGGGGCTCTACACAGTATAAGAGGGCAGCTGCAGGTGCCACAACAGGAGTTCGGCTGACACAAGTACTGTAAAAGCAGCAGTGAAAACTGCTCTAAGTGCCACCGCTGCAAGTGCAGGTTGCCCCTAGCTTTCCGATGAAGTGTGCTGCGAATTACTGACTGGTAGGGCATCTTGTGCTACAAGTAGTGTAAGTGCCTGGAGCAGCGCCTTTGTGCCCACTCTTGCAAGCACAGTCAAGTACTCATGCTGCAAGTTGGTGTGAGCACTCCTGCAAGAACCCTGACACCTAACGAAACAGGGGAGGTTGCTGTGAGTGCTGGAGGCTGGTATTCTCTGGGGTTTTGGGGGCGCTCCTTGGTACTTTTAGGGCCACACCCCTCACTGTGCAAGACATAGAGGAAGTGCAGCTGCTGAAAGTGACTGAGGCAGGAGACTTGCTTCAAAATCACCGATAATGCAGGTTGCCTTTGTGCTAAATTGTGGAACTGTAAGCCCCTCGGGTCCTTGCAGTGTAGTTTGCCTTAATTGCTGCATCTGCACCCCGCGAAGGCTGCTACTTTACCCTCTCCACCCTTCGGTGGCACCAAAGCACCCAGACACCATAATTGCCCTCACTGTGTTTCAACAAAGTGCCTACTGCAGTAAGTGCCATTGCGAACGTGGTGTAGGCAAAGCATCACAGCAGACCGTTACAAATATATCTATGTCATCTGCTTTTCCAATATGTTTACTATGTTATTTGCCATGGTACCAGCCTCTCCATTGTTAGTGTTTCCTATTTGCCTTGATTTTTGGGTCGCTCCAATCCCATCCAAACTCTATTATACTCCCTCCTCCCCCGGGTCCCGTCTTCCGCACCACCTTGTATGAAGCACTCAGAAGTAGCAGCAATGTGCAGTGCACTTTAAATACAATTGTGAAAGGAAAGGGGCCTCTCAAGCCTCGAGACAGAGATCTGGCTTTGGGTCAGCTTGAGGGACTCTGAATCTCAATCCAAACTTTTTATGTGGTTCCTGTTCCTGCACTACTTGCCTTAGTTTCCATTTTCTTGAAAATACCTTAATTCACTATGCCTCCTTTTCCTCGACCAGGCCAGACCCAAGAAAAGCCAGCAAAGACACAGGAGGAGGTCATTATGTTGCCGTCTAGCGGTGCGACGTCAAGAGAATAAAAGACAATGGCGGTCAGTCACACCAGTGATTTGTCGGAAAGAGATTGTGCATTTCCTGATAACCGGTCCTTAATTTGTACCGGCGGTTACAGGCATGGCACCATCACTTATTTTGGGAGCCAGTTTTTTTTTAACATCAGACTTTAATCCAAAGCAGCAAAGAGAGAAAGGCAGCACCACCGACGTTTCTTATAAATAATAATAAATATGTTTTCACCGATGAATGAAATCTGCTTTCTACTTTAGGCCCTGAATCGTTTGATTTAATTCTGACAGGGCTGGCGAGGATCAGAAGAGCTCTTCCTGTTTGGACTGAGTGAAGTCAACTTTTTTAAAGCTAAAGAACGAAGACCTCGAGAAACGAGACCCGCACTGGGTTCATCTTCTCCCATGTACCTGCCTTCTACAGTAACGTAGACTCTGCCCAGCCTTGTATTCACATACCGTCGTACAGAGGTGCCTCGGTTTATGTTTGAAGATCCCCGGACATGTGCAGTACTCCCGCCCATACCCAGCCTTGTCACTCATAATTGAAGTTCAGCTGTGTTAAGATGGATATTGGAGCAGTTTGGAAATCAGTTGCACATTTTCATGAACTTTTCACTATAATGTCTCCGTGTTTCATTATTTGTCTCAGAGGATGAAAGGATGAACTGATGAGGCTGGGGTCAGAGCTCATGACTTAGGATAAGCAGGAAACAGGAACAGGTGCTGAACCGACTAGGAAATCTCTTGGGTGTTTGAACATTTTCTTTACCGCATTTATGGGGATTTGTTTCCAAGCTTAGTAACCGATTCTACCATTCACTCAGTGGTCGCATGATGCACTGATTACGAATTATTTATTCACAGCATAGTATAATTCTAGCTGAAGGTAGCCTTGTGAAACAAAAGTACGAATTTGCATTTGAGATTTTTCTGTGGAAATCCACTGAAGGCTTTCTCCTCCTCCCTACGACCGAATGCAGCAAGTGCCAGTGCACTCACAGGGGCATAGACGTCAAAGGGAGGCTTGAGGAAAGGTGAGTGAGGAGGCAGACACCCTGGCATCGAGACCCAGAAACGCTTCAGAGAGAGAGAGAGATAAGGATGGAGAGCTTTGCGTGAGATGGAGACAGTGGCATAAGGACTCACTAGAGAGATCTGTGCATAAGGGAGAGAAAGAGCACAAACAAACCTCCATTATCTTGCCTCCTAAACTGCCAGGTATCTTTAAATGATTGCAGTTTCTGCATCTCGATGTGCTTTTCTTTTTCTATTTTGATTTTGTCTAGGAAACATTATTCAACATTTTCACCGTTGTTTCAGCAGATTTCTTGTAGACATTTTTTTAAACTACATCTACAGATTTTCAAATTTTCTGCAGATAACGACTGGATCTAGTCTTGTGCTATGAATGTATTTATAGACGTGTCAGGAGACAGTCCTTTGACTGTGCTCAATGGAGAACATTAAAGCAACAGGCGCGCTGCCCCCCCCACCCACCGCTGGGGCTGTGGGGGCCTTTGTTACGCCCCTGAGGCCTTGGTGTCCAGACCTAACCACTCGTGCTTGTGGCGCGCAGCTCAAACTGGCCATTGTCATTCTGTTTGTGATAATCAGCCACAGACTGAAGCCGGGAGTGACGCTCGATTTTAAAACTTGAAAACTGTAAATTGATTGTTTTAACCGTGTTACTCACCTCTCCCTGGGCACTCCCCCTTCAAAACCTGCTCTGTTATCCCCGCGCAGCTGATCTAAGCGCTGCCGCGGGTTGGAAACCAAGTTGCCGCCATTCCACGAGAAGTCCACAGGCCACGCCCACTGTTGTGAGGCCACGCCCCCCCCCCTCCCCGTAAAATAATATGCCTCCACCGGACGCGCAGCGGACGTGCGCAGCGGGCGCGCCAACAGCGCGCCGGAGGCGCGCCAATGGCATGCCCGTCTGCGCCCGTCCGCGCCAGGCCGGGGCTAGGGGCCACCCCCCCAATCCGTAACCCCCCCACCCCACTCCCGGAAACAAATAGGCACTACAGCATTGATTCCCTTTACCAGCTGAGGTACACCGCAAAAAACAATTGCTGCCAAGCATTCCACCCCTTGGAAATCCCCCACCTGTGCCCTCACTGCAAAACAGAGCTCATTAGCTCTCCTCATAAGGATGAGCTGCGGGACTACCAAATGCTGCTGTTAAACTGCAGATCTCTACCCAAACATAGTTTGGAGATATCAATGCTGCTGGATGAGCTCATGCCAGACATAGTCTTCTTGACTGAAACATGGCTCACTCAGGACTCAGAGCCCGACCTGGTTCAAGCACTTATACCAGGCTACCAGATCGCTCGTCTGGACCGCGTCCAGGGAAAAGGCGGGGGGCTCGCTATCATCTATAAAGACATCTACACTTGCCCCTCGGAGTCTATTGCAGACTGTGAGAGTATGCTTTTTGTTATTGAATTTTCTTCCAACAAAAGCCTCACTGGCATCCTCATCTACCGTCCTCCGCGAGCACTTAAACAGTTCCCGGCTGCGCTGCCTTCTGCCGTGGCCGAACTAATTACTTCACCAGCAAATTTCACAGTACTGGGCGACCTCAACATACATTTCGACAATACACAGGACAATGTCGCCACAGAGCTGACGGCCAGCCTAGCGGCAGTCGAACTAGAACAGCTTGTCGCCTCCCCCACGCACATAAAAGGTCACTTACTAGACCCTGTCTTTAGTAACTGCCCACAATTAGCAATCGGCACTCTCAGCCGTCTCCCATGGACTGACCACTTCTTGATTCCACTCACCTGGACTACGCGCAAGGGCGTTCCACTCGCCCATATCCCCCGCAGAATGAGGAACTGGTCCAAACTCTGCCTGGATAACTGGGCCAACGACCTTAACAAAACTAGGCCTGTACTCAACAGCGACCCCTCTAAAGGCAACAACGAGTACGACAACTGGATCACAAGCTCTCTAGATTCCATATTACCCTTCCGCACTATTAGCCCAAAAAGACACCACAAAACAGCTCCCTGGTACTCAGAAGAACTTAGAGAGAAAAAACGCACCTGTAAGAGGCTGGAAAGGAAGTGGCGCCTGAGCTACGCTGCCACGGATAAAGCCACGTACAGAGAGGCCATTAGAGCCTATAAATCAGCAATAAAACTGACTCAATCGGCTTACTATGAGGATAAAATAATGTCAGCCAAGTCCAAGCCCAAAGAAATGTACCAAACGGTAAAAAGTCTAACTACGCTTCCCCCCCCGCCGGTCGCCAACCCCAATGAGCACCCCCGATGTGACGATCTAGCTGACTTCTTCTTTCTCAAAATAAACAAAATTTATACTTCTTTTCTGAATATGGATTCAGACCTTCCCTCCCAAGGACCCCTCCCAGTAGCCGAAGCAGAGAAATCGCCTCGTAACACCCTAGCCCACCTCCCACAGCTAGACTCAGCAACACTAGAGTCCTTAATGCGCCAAATAAAATCTGGCTCACCCTGCGACCCTGCCCCACCGAACATACTGACCTCGATTAGTCAGGTAATTCTCCCACACTACTGGAACTGTTGAACTCCTCGATAGTGACCAGCACAGTCCCACTAACATGGAAACATGCCAGGGTCCGTGCACTCTTGAAAAAACCAAATCTCGATCCTGGCAACCTCAATAACTATCGCCCCATTTCACTACTTCCCTGGGCAAGCAAAATCCTTGAAAAACACATTAACATCTCCCTAACCAGGTTTTTCGAGAGCAACCATATGCTTGATATCACCCAAACGGGCTTTCGTCCCAAGCATGGTACGGAAACGGCTCTGGTGGCAGTCACAGAGGAAGCAAGGCGGATCCTAGATCAGGGGGGGATCAGTGGCAGTGATCCTCCTTGACCTGAGCGCCGCCTTTGACACGGTGAATCACAAAATCCTCCTTCACCGCCTCCTGAGCTTGGGAATATCAGGAGAAGCCCTAGCTTGGCTTAAAAGTCCTTCCTAAAAGACCGTACTTTCCGTGTCTTTAAATGAGCCTCAGTCTCCTCTAGTAAGCCTCTGGGGTGTGGGGTGCCACAGGGCTCTTCACTTAGCCCCACGCTTTTCAACGCATATATGAGACCACTGGCAGAGATTGTTCGTCTGCATGGCATTAAGATCGTCACTTGTGCGGACGACACCCACCTAGTGGTCTCCCTTGCGCATAAGGACAGTCAGCAATCACAGACCAACTTGATTCCCTGTCTAGAGCAGGTAAAGAGGTGGATGACAAAGTCATGTTTAAAGCTTAATGGGGATAAAACTGAGCTGATGCTCCTCGGCCCCTCAGCCCCCTCCACCCTAGAGCTTCTGTGGCCTCCCAGCTTAGGCGCCCCCCCTGCACCCAAAGATAACATAAAAAGCCTTGGAGTATGGCTAGATAAATCCCTGACATTTACCACACAAGTCACCAAACTGTCAGCAACATGCTTTGGTCTGATCAGGATGATAAAAAAAATCCTTCCACTACTCCCTTTCGAGGCAAAACAGGTAGTCATCCAGGGCCTAAGTCAGTCCCGTATTGACTACAGCAACGCCCTGTATCTAGGGGCCCCTGAACACTGCCTGAACAAACTTCAGCGGATCCAGAACTGCGCAGCTTGCACACATCTTGGAATGCCCCGCAGAAACCCTATAGGGCCTGGTCTAAAAACTCTGCACTGGCTCCCTGTTAGGGATAGAATTAAGTTCAAGGCTATGTGCATCACCCACCAAGCCTTCTGGAAATCTGGGCCTGCGATCAATTATTCCCTTATCACCCCCTATCACCCCAAGAAAGAGCTTCGCTCCTCCAATGCTTTCCTAGCCGTTGTACCACAGATACGAAGATCTAGATCAGGAGGCCGCTCTTTCTCCTACAACTCATCCAAACTATGGAACTCTCTCCCCTTTCATTTAAGGTCCAACCCCAACTTACTAACCTTTCGCAAACAACTGAAAACCTTCCTCTTTATCAAAAAAAATAATAATAACTCACCCCCTAGTGATCTACCTCAGCAGAAGGTTCCTTCTAGTCACTAGCGCCTGGATGCCTCAGGGCAGCTGTTGCGCTTTATAAAAATTCTTTTAATTTCATTTCATTTTATTTAATTTCAAGAGGGAAGTGGTAATGGGACTTCCTCCAACAATAGCTACAAGTCCTATCTACAACACCCCATATTACATGTGGTGGAAGGTAGAGTTTCTTATGGCAAAGCTGCTGATGGTGAGGATGCTGAGGTGTGTTACAAATCGGAACAGCTCTGCCAATATCGAAACTATACGAGGAGAAGGCAATCACCCAAAGAATAGGAAGGACAAAAATGTGGAAAAATGACCTCTTGTCAAGAAGAGAATCAGAGAAAACCTCAGAAGAAAGCCACATCACCAAAAAGTCTAGAAGAAAAGAATCAGAAGAGTAAAGAGTCCCAATGCTCCCAATCTACGAACACGCGTGAATGCAACAAGAAAATCTTTTGCTGAGATGAATTAAGGCACTTCACCCAAAAGTTGAAAAGAAGCAGACTGCAGAGCCTTGAGTATTAAGGGAAGATCCCATGAAGGCATAGGAGACTAAACCCTTGTCAAGGAACAGATCAATCTTAACCTCAAGGACCAAGATCAAGAATCGGACTGAGTCTACCCCAAGGCGACTGAGATGATCACAAGATAGTCAACTGACAACGAAGAGTAAAAGCAGACAGCTCCTTAATAAAAACCCTCCGTAAGGATTTCAGAAATTAAAGTGGATCACAAAAGAGAACACCGCTAAAGGAGCCGTAATGCTTATTGTTAGAATCTGAAGTAAGATGTGTTTGAAAATGTTGTAAAGTCCAACCAACCTCAGGAGATACTTTTCAATTATAGAGGATCTGTCCTTCAGAGCCCAAACCATCAGTTTGAGACAAATGAAGTAAAACAGATAGAAAATGGAATCAAAGTGGGAATGCAACATGTGCGAGACTCCCCCTTGGACCTCACTGGAGACTCTTGAGAAGGGGGAGCCAAGACTTCCTCAGCCTAGCTGAGGCTATCGGGATAACCTGAGCTTTGTCCTGGCAGATACAAAGAAGATCTCTCTGCAACAGAGGAAAGTGTTAGAACCACCACGTGTTATATGTGCCCTTCGACATTCATCCCTATCATCCCAATCATATTCTGCCTGGTATTATTACCCGTGCATACCTTATCCCTGTTGTGCCTGCATGCACCCTAACTGAGCATGTGGCAAACAGGCCTCCACGGGTTTTGTATTCAGACAATGTAGTTTGTGGAAAGAGACCCAGTTCCGTATTTATGGACCGTTTGCCTTGCGAAGGTGAGTTTTAGGCTTAAACAATAGAAAATCTAATTCTTGCGAGGGATTTTGAGCCAGTGAGGTGACTGACAGCCATCTTAGCTAGAGCGAGTGTAAATAACACACTTCAGCCGTGAGGCAAGGGCTTGGCTTCAACCTTTGCTGCGCAGACATCCAGCTTATCACGTTAGCCCCCACCTACCTGGTTCATGAGAGAAACCAAGGGGCAATCATTGCTCCTGTGGAAGCCTATGTTTTCAGGTGAGTGGAAAGTGTAACAGAATGGTAAAAGGAAAACATAAGGCCTTAAGGACATGGAGAAGACAGAGCATTTATCCCCACAGCTTTGTGTGTGGGTGTGTGTGTGGGGGGTCCCATTGAGAGAACCTGAGGAAGATGAGAGGTTCATCAGGGGAACCCCAAATCTCAGACAGTTGTCCATTGATGATGGAATTATCCAGCTTAGGGAGACTGCAGTCACATTGCCAATACCTGGAATGCAATTTGTAGATATGGAAAGAAGATATGATTCTGCCCAGGTGCAAGTTCTACTCCTAGAAAGTGAGACTCCCTGATGGGTCTCATAGCATTAGGCTATTAAGTTGTCTGTTCTCACTAGAACTGCATTTCATTCAATGATGGCACAAAGTGTAGAAGGGCTCTGAGCATGGGAGGTAGTCCCATCCATTTCAATTATCATGCAGCTTCTGTGCAAAACCACAGACCATGCCAAGAGACAAGACTCCGTCTTGCTCCCCATGTTTTCAGGCCAACATCGGTTGTTACAATCATGGGAGCTGAAGGGGACGGGTCTGCACCCTGGACAAATGCTAACATCAAAGGGAGCAGGGAAAAGAGTTGAGGAATGGAATCCGGGTCTTGAGAACCATTGCCAGTTGTTTCCACAAAAGCAAAATGTGTTGAACCAGAGGTTTCATGTGGAACCTTGCCCAAGGGACTGCAAAAGCAGGGATGACCATGTCCCCTTTTAGCTGAAGCCTTTTGCAAGCCAAAACTGAAAATCCCTTTAGAAGATTAGGAAGGTGAGACTGAAAACTCAAAATCCATAGAGGAGGGAGAGATTCCAATCAATCTATTGAACAGGTCACATATGAATTAAGGGCCAGATGTATCAAAGGGTTTTGTCCATTCTGTGTCTATACGTGCGACTATTGAAACCTTCCTCTTGCAGGATCAAAAGAGCCAGAACCCTGGTGAAGACGCCAGGAACATATTTGACTCCAAACAGAAAACTAAGAAGTGGAAGTGTCCACAAGGGAATGCTAAAGGCAAGAAGTGTTGATGTTCTTTCAGAATAGAAATGTGGAAATACACAATTTGTAAGCAAGCCTATTAATGTCATGAAGTCTCCGGGAGAAGCTGCCGGAATAATCTCTTGAAATCTGTCCATGCAAAATGAAATAGTCTTGACACATTTTATGCTGATGATGGTGTGGAAACTTCCTGAAGGCTTGGGAATGAGACAAGTAATTGAACATGCTCTTAGCCTACCTCTTACTGTTAAATATTAGAGATAGCATTCATCTGTAAAAGATCCACAACCCCATGGTGATGTGCAGTCTGTATCAGAGAATCCTGAAGTAAAAGCGAAGGGTGGAATAGAGGCAGAGGAGGAACAGAATAATTTTTCAAGGAATGTCCTCTCCTAATGATATCCAGAACACAACAGTATTAGAAATTCTGATTCCAAGCATTGAGGGAGAAATTTCAAAACGGATCTGTGCACTCTGTAGAACTGGCTGTAAGAGCTTATGAGCCAAGGCTTTGTTCTCTGCTGCTTATGGCACAGACATTAGGCACTGTGCTGACACATTGAACATTGCAGTACGCAAAAATGGATTCATTTTGCACTTCTTGAACCAGTGCAATAAGAACCTCGTACAGAGGGTCATGGACCGTACAAAGGGTCACGGGGGCAAGCAGGAGCTGCTGGGCCCAACCATGGAGGTTGAGACCTTTTACTCCTGATGTCCCAGACCCAACCTAATATGGAACCTGAGCAAGTGGACCAAGTACTCCTTCAGCACTTGACTTTCAGCGATAGTGTAGGTCGAAGGTCGAGCAGACCAGGGCTTCTCTGGGTGGGCGGCAGGTATGCACAAGGATGTGAATACAGGCTCACAACTAAAAATATGTTCAACAGGAGCATCAAATCATTGCCCAGTCAAATACTTTCTTTTATGAAAAAAATAGTATTTACATACACAAAGTAAAATACAGCATTCAAAAACAACACACATAGTCTCCTGAGGTCTGGACTCTGGTGTTTCATAAGCAGGTCCCCGAGTCCCACTCCCCTCTCACTAGTGGTGGTGGTTATTTCCCAGTCACAATAGGTGACATCCAGGTTAAGCTCCACTAGTAGTACGAGTCTCAGGAGTCCCATTACATCTCTGTATTAAAAGTCAAAAGTGTTCCAGAGCTGAGGTGCTATCTAGAAGGCAAGTTCACCCGTGTCCGACCAGCCTGAAAACCAGTCTTACCTGCACCAGCAGGATTTGACCGACTGGAACCTCTGACCACACTCCTTTCACAGGCACTAAGGGCACAGCTGCTATCTCTGGTAAGATCTTCACACCCAGTCCGGGGGCAGCAGTCGGGTGTCCTTGGGTTCCACACACACAGCCAAGCAGTGGCTGGGCAGTCCTCCGATGTTTCTATGTTGGGTCTCCTCTTTGCTGGTGGGGGGAGTGCAATGCTCCTGGTGCTGGTCCTCAGTTGCTGCTTGGGTCATTAAATCAGCCAACTCATTCCGTCAATGGTCTCGACCAGACCACACTCCTTGCTCTGTCTGATGGTCCCACTGCATACGGGTCACGGTCCTCACTCTGAACATGGGCTACGGCCTAATCGGCAAAGCAGCAATCTTCACAGTGGACCCCCCTGCCATACACAGTCACCAACATAGCTCTGCACACAGGCTACAGCCCGTTCAGCATGGCAGTAATCTTCACATTGGCCTCACCTCCATACAGGGTTGCTGACTTAGCTCCGCACAAGGCTATGGCGCAATCAGCACAGTAGCAATCTTCATGGTGGCCTTACCTGATATTCAGAGTTGCTGCATAACAATCTGCACACGGGCGATGACCCGATGAGTGCAACAGCATTCACAACTCACCTTATGGTGGCCCTTGTCTAGCATAGTGGGGTCGCCGATTTTTCCTTGCATACAGGCAATGACATGATCAGTGCAACAGCCATCTCCTCACACCTCGCTTCAGGGACCAATTGCCAGGATCTCTCACTGGGCCTCACTCCCTTCAACGTTCTTTTTCCCCACAGAGCACACTGGTCTTGGCAAGTAGGCTCCATGCTCCAGGGCAGGTGGTCTTGGATTCTCTGGGTGATGTCCCTTCACACAGCTGGGAGAATGGCAGGTCTTGGACCCCAGTCCTGGTCGCAAGCAGAAGTCTTAAAGATATTCTGCTCATCGCACAGCCTGACCAGCGGCTTAGAAGCTGACTGTTTTGTGAGCTTGTGCTCGTCTTCCAAAAGTCCATTTCTAAGTGTGATTTAGTGTCTGAGTCTTTGAAGTTTTATGTTGGGGTTCTGTTTCCTTTCAAAGTGCTTTCTTCTCTGCCCTGCCCTTCAACCCGAAAGTAGTCTATCACAGCAGGAGCTACTCCAACTCCTGAACCGAAAGTCTTCCATGTTTTGCACCATTTTTAGGCACACATATATCCACCACATGCATATAAAATATATGTGCTGAGCAGCACTACCACATCCATGTATTGTATCATTCGAAGGCACACATATACGCAGCACATGTATAAAACACATGCAGTGCACAGCACTACACACCAAACTGATGTAGACCAACTGTGAGTTAAGTACACACCAGTGGAACTTTAAATTAACCTGTAAATCTCACTTCATGGACACTGGTGCAAAGGACTTGTTCACTACTACTGATCACTACACGGTTTGCTGCCACTACTGTGCTTGTGTTGCTTAACTCCTGGCAAAGGCAACAACCTTTCCCCGCTAGGAAGGTAGAGCTTTGGGATCCCCTCCTGGACCAAAAATGACCACAGTCTGTGAGACAGTCCTATGTTGTGGCGCACTTGCATGATCCGTGTTTGCCAGTGACGACCAAAATCAGCATTAGGGACCCAGACATCATTTCAGTTGGGGCATTCAGGGCAGGGTTGCAGGCCCATCACCATGTGAGGGACGTTTTCCATCCCAAGAGGGCCCCTCCCAAATCAGAACATCCTGAACCAACTCCTAACCTGGAGAGGTAGGGGGTCAGATTAGTAAAATCAGCAGTAAAGTCCATCAACATCCCTGTGGCTCAATCTGGCTCTGTGCTCCAATACAAAGTCTAACGCTTGCAAAGAAATAGACTATCTCAACAACTTAGGATTCTCTCCCTTCATAGCCATCCATCATTTTGAGTGGCTTATGATCCATTTGCACCATAAACGTAGTGCCAAACAAGTAAGGCCAGAACTTAGGCAAGTCCTACACGATGGCAAAGCATTCCCAATTCAGTTCTGTAGGTAGTAAGCTCCTACTAATAATGGCTGCTGGATGCTCTCTACCTTTGTTATCCAGTTTAACTAACACTGCTCCAACTCCTTTATTAGAGACATCCATCTGTACAATGAAAGGCTGACTATAGTGAGGTGCCTTTAGTACAGATGCACTGCATAGTGCGTTCTTCAGTTCCTCAAATGCTTTATGACACTCCTCGGTCCACATCACTTTCCTGGATTGCTTCTTGGATGTTAAAGCAGTCAACAAAGCAACTATAGTTCCAACATTTGCCACAAAGTTTCTGTAATACCCGGTGAGTAATAAAAAGACCGCCACCAAAGTCTGGGTAATAGGAACCTCCCACTCAATCACAGACTGAATCTTGGCATGCAATGCGGAAATCGCCTTGCTACCCACCACATGACCAAGCTAAACTACAGAAGACTGCCCCACCGAACATTTGGTCAGTTTCACCTCATGTATCCGAACCAACCTCATTGCTAGGTGTCTCGGGTGGTCCTTCCATTAATTGCTGAATACTGCAATTTAATCCAGGTAGGCCACACAGAACTCTTCCAGCCCTGTGAGAACATGGTTCACAAAGTGCTGAAAAATGGCAGAAGCTTCCTTCAAAAAGGCATAACCTTGAACTGATACAGCCCCTCTGGTGTAGGCAATGCAGTCTTCTACTTGATGTTTGAGGCCCAAGCAATCTGCTAGTACTCACTGGTCAGATCAAAGTTGCTCAAGTTATTTGCAACACCTAACCAATCCACAAGCTCATCTGCTCTTGGAATTGGATGAGATTCAGTTTTGGTTGTCTAACTGAGGGCTTGGTAGTCCACACAGAACCGCCATTCAGTAGACCTTTGCTTTGGTACTAGCACCACAGGACTAGATCACATACTACGAGATCTCTCAATGACCCCCAGATCCAACATTTTGGCAGCTTCCACCTTAATGCACCCCTGAATACAGTTAGACAATCTGTACATCCTGCCCGTCATTTGCAGACTGTCTCCTGTGCCTATGTCATGCACACAGACAGGTGTGAACCTTGGAGTCAGTGAGGAAAGGTAGGCAAACCATCCCAATACCTCTCTACACTACTTCTGCGGCTTAGGCATTAATTCAGGGGCTAGCTGAACCTCATTCCTCCTGTCTCTTCTCCTCTTGTCCCCGGCGAGCTAGTCTTAGTTTCTCCCTCTCACACTCTCTGGCCTTCTCTTCTTCCTCAGCTATAGCCCTCTGAAGAGCTAGCTGCAAGCGCAGGTTCTCTACTAGACTCAAAACACCGAAGGATTGTAATTGGTGATAGGGGTACCCTAGAAATTTGAAGAGGTGTACACACCTGGGCCATTCTAGAAACTAAAGGTGGTGAGTGTCTTGGTCAAACTCTTGAAAATGCATTAACCTCATACATTTTGCCTAGTGTCTCAAATCCATCCCTAATGAAGTTGCTAAGGACCTCTCTGGCCCTGCTTCTGGAAATCCTCCACCCCGATACCCTACATAAATCCTTAATTTGATCTCTGGACATGGCGCTGAGGTCTATTCCCATCGTCTATGTGAGCCTACTTTACGCGTCAACTGCACTTATTGTATGACTGGTGTAAATTGGAAATGGTCAATGCCACATCTGTATCCAAGGCTTCTAAACATTAAGCGTCCCACTTCTGACCGTCAATTGTCAGAACCAGTGGCGTAACGAAACTTGAGGGGCCCCCCTGCAAAACACATGGAGGGCCTCCCCCCCGCACCGGCGGCCCGGCCCACCACCTACCACTTTGCCCCACCACCCAAAACTCTGGCATATTTTGATTTGAAACCTCCAACATTTAAACAAAATGCCTCTATATTGCCTTTCTCAAAGTTCTAATGAGAAAGTGGGAAACCCTCTTAACATATAAGCTACGCCATTTGTAACAATAATGTCAAAAACAGAGTATTTAACTGAGGCAGCAATCAGAACAATGCCAAGGAGCGGTCCTATTGTCTCAGGAACTGCCTATGAGTTGACATTAATGGACAATAACATGAAATTTGAAAGACAAACCCGAACCTGAAATTCCATAAAAACTCGACCGACAATCAGTGGTGGCTGGTTACATTTGAAAGTGGTAAGGCGTGTTCTGTGGGAGAGCATCGTGCAATTAAAGCGGGGTTCGGGGGGTTCACCCCCTGAGAAAAGTTTGAAAAAAGAGTGGGTAAATGGTGCATTTTCAAGCAAATTTGAGAAGCAAAAAGGTTAATAAAACAATTGTGAAAGTGCAGTTATTACATTAATAAAGGGATGTCATATAACAACAACATGGTAGCTGCTTATTCGGTATGACCACAGAGCTTCATAACAGACTTCAAGATACAATGCTGAGAACCTCACAGATTTATTTTTCATTTAAACTCCAAACAACTAAACAAACTACTAAACAGGTCACAAACTAGCAGCATTCAAGAAGAAATGTTATGATTAACGTATTGTTCACTTTCTGTAGAAAAAATCTAGAGAAGTAGTCACTCTGCACTTCAACAAGTGTTAATGTTTATATAGCAGGAATGTGATCCGGAAGTATTAGCGTGGCTGGCTTTACATGAGCGCGCCAGTCAGTACACACGGAGGACAGAATTTGTATCCGTCAATACAAGAGTTAAGGCACACGTATTACAGACAAGTGCAAGCAGCACCATAAATACCACTGCATGTAGAATAAAACAAACCATATCAGCAAGTACCTAATGACAATCTATACTGTAGTTGGAAAGCAAAAGAAAAGTGCAAATACTTTCAAAGTGCACAATAAAGCAATCACCAGTCTGGCAATAAACAAAAATCAAGCATGTTTAGTAAAACAATTAACTTCTTGCATCAATGTGAAAATTCATTCAAAGTGCATGATAAAAACAAGTCCAGTTGTATGCAAAAATGAAGCCAGGTTAGTCAAACAATTCCCTGTTTGGGGTGTGCATAAAGGCACATATATTTTAACGCAACTGGTAAACAATAACAACTACAGCACCGTACAATAATCAAACCAGTTTAAACTAACAATTCCCTTTTTGAAGGCTCAAATATTTCAAAGTGACTAGCAAACCAGTAGCAAGTACAGCAGGCAGCAGTATACAACAATCAAACCACTTTAGTCAACCAATGACCTTTTGGTTTGTGCTTGTGCATGAAGGTGCAAATATTTCAAAGTGACAGGTAAAACAATAACCGGTACAGCAAGCAGCAGCATACATAAATCAAACCTTTTTAGTCAAACTAATTCCCCTTTTGTTTGTGCACCACCACAGAAACACTTATGCAGAATTTAAACATTCTGCACCTTTGCTACAATTAGTTTTTTTTGCGGCACTTCATACACAAAATGTATTTTCCATGGGCCTACACGTGCCATCCCACGGTGTAATTAGGGCCATCATATTCGCAGGTGGCACCAGGAACATCTTACGGTGGTTTCCAAACTTTTTAGACCAGCGGCTCCCTTGACTTATTGGCCGTTGGCAGCGGCTCACCATTACGTAACTTTTTTGGCAGATGGGGAGGGTGTAGGCTTTGCCTTGGGTGTACTTTCATTTTTCTCCTTGAAAATAATTGAAATGAAGCCTTAAGGTATTATAATCATAGATGTCATCCTACTGGTCATAGTGTCTGAAAGGGAGGGTAGGTTAGATAGATTGACT
The DNA here is from genome assembly GCF_964204655.1 of Triturus cristatus. Taxonomy (NCBI): domain Eukaryota; kingdom Metazoa; phylum Chordata; class Amphibia; order Caudata; family Salamandridae; genus Triturus; species Triturus cristatus. Next base: position 333,597,638 of record NC_140580.1, read on the forward strand.
GATGGATTTGTGCTCGGTATGGGAATTACAAAGATTTTGTTTGATCATTTACATGTGTTTTTCTGTTGGATTCAGCGAGTCTGACATTGGTTTTTGAAAAATCCTTGTGATAGCTGCTGTGGTGCTATCCAGGACTCTGTCTGGACAATCAAATGCTACAAGAATAGTGGGATGGCAAGGTGGGAAACTCCAGAGGGAGATTTATATAGGCGCGGAGATACCAGGAGATACTGGGAAGAGGTATGTACAGTGCTTGTGGCATGTTCAGTGCTCGTCATCTCATGCATCAGTGCACACCTTTGCTTTCAGGCAAACAGTTTTAGACAACGAGAACTATGTACAGTACAGTTGGCTCCTGAAGCCCCAGAGCGTAAACAGTGCCGCTTTCAAGGTGAAGATAACTTATCCAAACATGCAAAGCCTGGGGGTTATGGGGACATTGCAGGTAACAACATGTGCCTAATCATGGCAAGTATTTTAAAGTGCTCTCGCACAGGCTACATAGAGAACTGTGCGGGCATGCATCCAGTAGCGAATACCCCACCAGCACCAGCGTTGTCTGTGTGTTGGGTGAAGCGTGCTTTGAGTGTCTGGGTAGGTAAGCGCTGGATCATGTAGCAAGTAGTTGGGAGGTAAAGGGTGGCTGCGCACATACCTTGACTCAGCGTGTGGCCCGTCTGTAAAGGGTCTCGTATAAGCAGGGCTTTAAGTAGGATGTAATTAAGGGCTTGGCTTAAAAAGCACATAACCTGAAAATCTACGCTTAGCTTAGTGTGCCACCCCACTGGTATTTTGCTACTTCTGTCATTACATCCAGATATATAAAGCAGCAAGTAACATCACACTTACAGCAAGCCAGTACTATTGGCTTTGTCAATAGTTGTAAGTTGCATAAGATAATTGAGAATGTTTCAGTTCTGAAATGGTAGGACTGTGAAACTACTATAACGAGTCTCTGGGAAGTTACATCAAAGGCAGTGAACGGTGGTACCGCTGCAGAGATAAGATGTATTTTTTTCATGGTGAGTGCAAAAAGGGAGATCCCGATAGGGACCCGTCTTGGCACCTGCATATAAGAACTGCCAGTGCTATGCACCAGCAAGACCTGGCCCACTGAAAGCCCTGCGTATAAGTCCCCATTATGTTCTGTTTGTAAGCCGAGGAATGTGGTCTCCTTCTCAGTTAAATTACTCTACCAAATAGGTCTCCTGTTCAAGAATGGGAACAGAGACACATTTGACCCAGAGTGCTGCTCTTCGGGCAAAGATAAAGTAAAGTGTGTCTGGGATACCTGCACGCCCCGATTGTTCTGAAGCCGAGAGTGGGTTGCAGAGATGCAAGGAACATAGGCATGTCTATCCTTTAAGCGTTACAGCGCAACTATAAGGCAGAGGGGCATAGCTGCAGAAAACTGCGCAGTTCCACACTGTCCAACATGCGTGAGTGTGAGTAGCTGAGAGCGGTCGCTGATGAATGGCTCCATCAGTGTTAGGTCATGTGATTTCTTTCAGGCACCACGGGGAATAGAGGGGCATGGGGTGGATATACATACAGACACGTGGGGCACAAGGAGATGCTTCTTCATTGAATGATGGGGAGGGCTTGGCAAAAAATATGGCCTGTGTCCTTCGTCACTGGGTTTACGTATGGTAAACTGGAGTATCGGTTATAATATGCAGGCATCTCTTCTCTGTTCCGGTATAAAGGTATATACAAGCGATCTTGTGCCTGGAACAAAGCTACAGTCTTGGTACTTAGGATTGAATGTACTTTCGGCCGTTCGAATCTGTAATGAAAATATAGAGTTATATAATTGCATGTTACCTTTTTCAACTCCATATCTATCAGAGCCACCATAGCGAACCTTGTGCCTTTTAACTCAAAGAACGATAGCTCCCATCGGACACACAACTGCCTACTGCGCAGTACCTCTACTGCGACATGCACACAACGTGGTCTTAAGTCAGTTAGTCGCACCATTAAAAGGAAGCGACTACTCGTAAGAGAAATATCCCTTAGCAACAAGATTCCTTTGCTGTTCATCACGTGATTCCCTCAGATGCCTGAATTGTGAAATGTGAGAAAAACTTCAGGGGCATAACCTATGCCTTTGCAGTGCAGCGCGGGCCCTACACAGCCTAAGGACTTCAAAGCACTGAATTCCCATTAGTGCTCACGGCGCCCCTGGCTAGTTTTGATGGTGCACCGGGGTGCCACAGCGCACAGATTGGGAACCGCAGACCACTTGATGTCTCCGCTGAGTGAGGGGGCCCCTGGAGTGCAGGGTCCTCTCCGCAACCCGGGGCCTGCGGGGGCCTGTGTTAGGCCCCTGTGGGTGCCCTGTGCTGCATATTGGATGCCTTTCACCTCTTGACAGTAACACTCACTGTGACGTAGCCAATGGGGAGAGTGACGAGGCAAACGCCATATAGGCTGGCCACAGGATACTGTTGCCACAGCCCACAGACACTGCACCCACCAGCAGCAAGTAGGGGGTTGTTGAGGGTCAGCCACAGTGTCTAGGAATGCGGGTCAACACTGTGATACCACAAGGTCAAAGGGCGTCTGATGTCACTTTCACTATCCCTGGCATTTTGTGGCATTGGCGTCCATGCTTTCCGCTTTAAAACATGAACAGCCTCACACAGCTTTCCTCTGATGACGCAGTTTCACCGATTTCGAGTGTGAGGCCTTCCTGCCCTACAGTTGCATTTCTCCCCTTGTCCTTGGAGGGAGAATGGATGATCCGGCCTTGCCTAAACCGTTTCAAGTGTGGTCTTCCCTCTTCCACCTCACCTACGCCTCCGCATAATCCGGGAGGGAAGCCACGCAGGGTGCAGCAGGTGCCATGTAGACGGGGTTGCCGCTGGTTCTGTTTGCTTGGTTAGCCAGATTCTCTGGTGCAAGGCGAAAGGAAGTCAAACCCCATGTCAGATAAATAGTATCTTTCAAAAGCAACTTGTATGATTTTTCAAAACAAATATTTTAAGTGTCTACGCCAAAACTTGCTGCTTTTTTTAATTGTGTTAGTTAACATTGTTAAATCTACCAACCGATATAAAGATGAGTTACGGTATGTAACCTTATGGTCTTGCAGAATTATATGTAGTTTCGCATGTGACATTAAAGCTCTTCATAATCTAATACTTCTGAGGTACCCCATTATATTTGACTAGGGACGACATCCGTGTGCTGGCTGTAAGGGGTGTATGACTGCTTTTTGTGCACCCGGTATCGTATAATATCAAGTCTCCAAAGGGAAACTGTTTGACTTCTAAATGGAAGTGGAGAAGGGCCAGGTCTCATGGTATATTCACCAAAATGCAACATGGTGGTGACTGTAAGTCTTTGCAACAAATGGCAGTGAAATGCCTTCTCGGGTCTACTACTTTAACAAAATGGTAGATCCTGTGCACGTCATAGCCCCTCAATCCACTGTTCTGACAGTATGTCAGCATTTTGAAACAGGCTTAATGGAAGAAACAAACTCCAGGACCAATATCCACGGAGCAGGTCCCCAGAAATGGTTTTCAGTCACATTCAGGGCTTTTATTGTGTGCCTAGATTTGCGTCTCAATTGCTGAACCTGGTCCTGAAGCTGCATTGTGCAGGACCCCTCCTGTGCTGCTGCGCCTCTGTCACACTACAACCCGCTTTGGACCCTGCAGATTCGCTCCGAGCCCACCCTGCCTACCCTCTAGCTCTGCTCACACACTGCCTTCTCAGCTCCAAGCCCATTCTGCTCTCACATTGACCCCTCTGCTCCCTGCCCTGGAGTTTAAACTCGACCCCCTCTGCATATACATTGCCCACTTAGCTCTCACCCTGCCTTTTGCACTCAGTACGGCCTGCAACCTTTGCGCACTCACTGCCCTCTAGTCTCTTTGGCCCTTCTGCACAAACACTGCCCCATTGCACATGGGCCACTCCGATGCTACACTGCCCTCCACTTCTCAGCTCCCTGCCCCTTTAGCTCACACACTCTCCCTACAAACGTAGGTCCCCTCCGCTGAAATACTCCTGGCGCCCACGACCCACAGAATTTGGCGCCTATGTTAACCGTTCTCAGTAGCAGGAACGTTTACCTACTGGGTTGTCTTACAGCATGGTTGCAACATCACACCAGGCTCGGCACAGAGTACAAAGGTGGATTCCTACTGTTTGCTATAAAAGGTACTTCATTCTTTTCTTTAACTGCCAGGTGTATGGTCCAGTCACAATGCTCCTTTCGGTTTATAATCATTTTACATTGTACGAAAATAGATTAACCAGTTCGGTAAACAATACAACCTATAAAAGAACCTCGTTTATATCAAGTGCCTTAACTTAAGCATGAAGCAAAACACAGCTCAATGTAGAGAAAAGGGTTAAAACTCGAAATGCGGTGCGCGCGACGCGAACTGCCTGCAGCTTACAATGGCTGTGGACAAACCGGGTTTCAAAACAGGCTAGAGGTCTGCAGTCTCCAATAGTGTATTTCACAGCGCTGTGAAGCCGCATGACTAAGACATGTACCCTAACTATGCAGCTATTATTACTACGGCTATTACTGTTGTCAACATACTCCTTATTACTGAAGAGCCTCTGAGGCCCGGCCGGGGCCCGGGGCACTCACCTGACCTGAGGACTGGCCTGGCCTGCAGCTTCAGAGGCAGGTGCGAGTGGGCAGCAGAAGGCAGGGGCTAGTAATAATTTAAATTATGGCCGATGACTTAAATTATGGCCGGTGATGGTCCTTCTCAGTCTCTGGTGCACCTCACAAGTCTCACGCGCACTTTTAATTGCAGGCGCTCCGCAATGCGCATGACAACAAATTCAATCTGGCATTGGTCACCAGCCCCTGCCCCACCCTGAAGACCGCGCAGACGCGTGAAGCGGAGACAACAGCGCGCTGCGCACACCCACCCACCCACCATTTAATTAATAAAGAGCCTCAGAGGCCCATCCGGGGCCCGAGCACCATTTAATTAATGAAGAGGCACAGAGCCTGGCTGGGGCCCAGGGCGGCGTGCGTGCGCCCCATTTAATTTATTTGCGCACCATCATGATGAAGAGGCTTGCTAAGTGAGGGGGCTCCTGGAGCGCGAGGGACCCCCCACAACGTGGGGGCTGCGGGGGCCTGTGTAACGGTCCTGGTCAGAACCCATTTCAGAGACCACCTTGCTTTTTATCACAGCTACCCAAATCCACATTTTTTCCCTTTAAATCCACATTATATGATTTTGGTAGCAACAGTAAGGAAGTCAGATTACATAACTCCGATCCTAAAGTAACTCCACTGGCTATCGCAAGAAGTCAGTATCAGAGTCAAGATCGACTGGATTACACACAAGGCAGTTCTGAACAAAAAGAAGAAAACCAAGAGGGTGAAGCAGGTTTGTTATTTCTTGGCGCCTAGACTAAAGAAGAAGGTGCTAGAATCCATAAGAACAATTCTAATCCTCCATACATTCCAATACAATCTTCAAACACAACATTTTAGACTATTTCTTCTGTAATAGTTTCCTCGCTTACATATGGGTCCCAATTATTCTGATTAATACAGACTGTGACATGAAGCTTTAAAGAAGTTCAATTGTAACTGAATTATTGTGTGTAAACCACCTCACTGCCCCTGGGGTTAGTGTCCAGTTCTATAAATGCCTATAAATAAATGAATACAATAGATATATGCAATCAGTTCAGAGAGAACTTTGGTGTTCTGCTTACACTCTAATGCCATGCAAATTTGCCATTGTGTGTCCTTTGATGCAGTTAATTTTCAAAGCCCAAATCTATTTTCCCCAACTTTCTAATTTGCATTAAGTTAGTGAAATTAGGATGGCCATCTCCAAAAAAAGTACAAATGCCAAAAACACCAGAGCAGAACACTGGAAATAGAGTCCAAATATTTCAATCTATCTCCAGACACAGCAAATGACTTCACAATCAAGAAGTTGCTGAAATTTTAAACAGATGCTCAACTGAACTTGATCTTGTGATGGGGGGGGGGGCAGATGTCTAACTTTAGACAAGTCACATAAAATGCTATTCTTCCTATTTCTACTCTCTCAAAGTCCTGCCTGACGTTGCCCAGCTCATTCATCTAGCCAAATTAGACATGCCTAAACAAATCACCTTCACTACTTATACTTTGTCTATATTTCCATGTGACTCTTCATTCTATATTCTCTTGTTTCTTCTAGCATTGGTTGAACTCTCATATTTAGGCAGCATGTACCAAAGCAGACGTTGACAGTTGCAGCGCCATAGAAACATAGACAATGAACGCAAAATAATGTGATGACCTCCTCATTGCTTTGCAAACTCCTTTGGTCAATTTATGTCAATTGGCCTTTGGAAGTTCCATAAAAGATAGAAGTGATGCTGGAAACAATATGATGTAAAGGATAGAACTTGCTTCAAGACGAACTATGCGCAGTTATATCAAATGTCTGAAATATATCACCTCATCTCAACTCTGCAGAAAAGGAGTTTCAAGCACTACCTTCTACTTCAATCCTTGGTATATTAGTCTTCTCTCTATCTGTGATGGCTGAGAACGTAATTTTTTGTATCAGCCTATAGTTTGAATTTCCCTTTGAGGAACTTCGATTTCTGATCGTGATCGAATCGACCCGCCATTTTGTGCTCCACCGCCATTTTGTGTTGCCATCACTCAGGCAGCACGGCGAACAAAGTCTATTCTGCTTTTTCCGCAACCTGGTATCGAAATACGCTTTCTGCCTCTATTTGCAAAGCTGGTGTTAGGACTGGCCGAGTACACTAATCCCTGTCTGGCTTTTCTAATCCCCGTCTCAACTATCTGTTGATTCACACTATTCTTTCCTGACTTTATCTTATCATCTGGCCTTCACTGTCTTCTGCTAGCATTCTCTCGTTTCACAACTGTCCTCCAACACACACAAACGTATCTCGCCACCTGCAAGCTAGTTACAAATCTGTTAATGAATTAGCTTGGGGGAGGGGTGACAAACATAGTTGGAGGAGAGCTTTCTTCGAGTCATCTGACACTTTTGTTTTTCAATTTCTCCTATTGGTTCTGTCCTGTTTTCCAACTTTCCTTATTGGCTCTTTCTTGTGTGTTCTGGGAGTGCATTTGGTTAATGTATATGTTACCTATATAGTATATAAACCTGTGCACCACAAAGTGAAGTAGCAGTCTCCTGAGAACCTACTTTGTGTACTTCTGGGATAACTGTACTAGCTGCAGCTAAATAAATCTGATCTTCTAACGCCGACAGAGTGTCCCGTGTCTCTGTAGCTGAGCAGGAGAACTCCGGAGACTAGGGCGTACCCTGCGCCGCCAGGCCCAAAAGGTTCTGGTTCTTCAACTAGCGCCCAACGTGGGGCGGCTTCAGTGGTACCGGTTCTGCCCGAAGGTCGTGAGGAACCCCGCAAGAAAATTCCGGAGGGTTCGCGAGCCACATTAAGCGACCCCTGTATGTCGAAAGTGGTCCGAAGGTCTTTTGCAGCGCGGTTACTCCTTCCTGACGGCTACTGACGATCGCTGCCCTGACTGCCGCCCTGCTTTGGCCCTTCCTTTGATGATGTATGGTAAGGCGAGACGATAGACGGGCCTCTGTTGGTGTAAGAAGACGTCCTTAGTTAAGTATCTTCGTGGGTCGCGCCCACAACTTTTTTTTGTTGTTCTTTGGTTTTCTTTGATTGTAGTCCTTAGATTCAACTATTGCAATAGTCGAAGCCGAGGGTAAGTGCATTTGTGCTGCATAAACTGAGTTTTACCCCCTTGAAGTTTGTGAACAGTCCGGTGATATCACGAGATGCCTGGTCTGACTAAGTTTGGAAGAATTTGTTGTTTTGGTTGTAATAGGGATTCCCGACTTGAGGACTCTTGTCCGATTCCTTCAGTTGGAACTCCCACATATGAGCTCTATTCAAAACATGGTATTGGCCCCATTGCCTTTAACGAGACATGGACCCGATACACGAAGAAAGATGGTGTCCTAAAATGGTCAGAAAATGGTAGTTTTGATCCTGATGTGCTAGACAATTTAGAAGCAGTTTTATTCAAAAGAAAAGCCCGGCTGGCAATGTTTGACTCTTTCCGCCTTTGGCATAAGGAAGCCAAACAGAAAGAAATTAAGCAAGCAAAACGAGATAGGAAAACACAGGGTATGACAATTATACAGGCTGCCCAACAGTTTAAAGATGATGAAATTGATAATGCGACTGAAATTTCAGAAAGACAGCATCGTATGGCGATAGATAAATGCTATCCGGTGTTGCCTGTTTCCCCTTCTAATAATAAGAAGGATATAGAAGAAGATCCCCTAATGTCCCACTTATTAAGGTTGCCTCCGCCCTATGCACAAAGTGCCAATGCACCTCAGCCGTTACAGCCTGTCCAGCCGCCAGCGGCACCTCCGCCTGTCCCGGCTCTTCCGCATTTGCCTCCTCCAGTATTACCGCCTCTGCCGGTTTTACCGTTAATTTCGACTTCTTTGCCTTCATCCCCTGATCTTAGATCTCCTTTGCCTTCTGCTCCTCCTGCAATTATCGGTTCTTCTCCTGTCTGTTCTCCTAATACTTTGTCTCCAATTCTTATGTCTAATTTTCCGTCTGTGCGTAAGCGTCTCACAGACACAGTCACTGGTATTCTATCTCCTTTCTTTGGAGCTTTAAATGTGTCTCCGGCTTTTGCTCGAAGACAGTCTCGTAGTCAGTTCCCAGATTTTGAAGAACGAGAGAAGTTGGACTCTCTTGCGCGTAAATGGATCAAAAAGGGTCCACAATACAGTGTGCTTGATATCATGCCTACTTTCTCACAATGGAATGCACCTACGCAAAGATATGTTTTTAATGTAATGTGCGATACTCTCATTAAAGAATGGGAAGATGTGAGTTCGAGTCCGATCCCACAAGATCTATTAGAGGTTCAGGCCGATTTTGATAAAGGACTTATTGTGGGTTCTAAGGTTGAGAAAGCTGTAAGGACACTTATTTCTTATAGATCCTTATTGTTCTCTCAGGCTTTCCTTGATTCTGATCCGTCGGTTAAACTGACACTGAAGAATTATCCTATGAGAGAGGTTCCTCCAGTATGGAAGGAAGAGGTTGCGGGAGTAGGTGCTAATCCACCTATCTCTGCTCATTTCCAGCGCATATGGGTACATGTCCCTTGGAAGAGATCTGAAGTTTTGGCCCTTAAACAGACTCTACCGGATCCTCGTAAAAACCCTGCAGGTTATTATAAAGAATTATCACAGACAGTTGATGCTTGCATTATGAACTTAGCAGACATCGATATGTTGATGGGAAATGTAGTCCCACAGACAATATGGGCTAAGATTCATAGAGAGGATTACGCGCAGGAATTAGGTGCTACTTGGGATGTTATAACTACCACAGATAGAGACCAAGTGGGTGGCGCAAAGCCTGACGCTTTGATCTCGGAACTCCCTAGTAGGATTATCACCTTAATGAAAACTATGATGCCTGCATTGAGAGTTAATTGGGATAAACTAGCAGCATGCAAACAAAAGAAAGATGAAAGTGTCTCTGATTTCTTTACTCGTTTCGAGGAGACATTTATTGATCACAGTGGTCAAGATATGGCTACAGAGGGTGGACAGCGATTATTTGTGGACAAATTTGTATTTAATTTGCTTCCCGAGCTGTCACACAAATTAAAAGATTCTGAAAGTTCATGGGCTGTTTCTTCTTCTGCCCAGATATTGGCTACTGCGCAATATTATGAAAATGGAGATAAAGAAGAAAAAGAAAAGCAAGAGAAAAAGATGAAAGAATTAAAAACGTAGGTTCTCTTGCAACAAGCCTATCCTCCACATTATGCTCAGCCTCAATTTCAACAGCCTCCGCAGTTTCAGAGGTTGTATCAAAAACCTGAGCCATACATTCCGCGACCTCTGTTAGGACCTAATCAATGTGCCTATTGTAGAGAGGAAGGTCATTTTAAGAATAGTTGTCCGGTTTTATTACAGCGCAATGGAGCATTATCTGCTCCACGAGGTCGTGCTGGCCTCCAGTCAGCAAACAGAGGTAGAGGTCGGGGTGTGTTGACTCAAGAACAGCGTGCCCTTCCTTCTCCCAATTCCATGAATTACTTTGATCAGCAAAATGTCAGGTCTACTCAGTATTACAATGAAGACCATTATATTGAAAACGGAAATGTAAGTCTTCATGCTAACTAGGACAGCCATGGACAAAGTAAGGGAGTTGTGTCGATTCCAGTAGATCAGAATGGACCTTATGTTAACGTCACTACAATGGGTGTTTCAGAGCCATTTCTTCTAGATACTGGGGCAATGAGAAGTTCTGTCATTCATTCTAAACTCCCTGGGGCACCTTTGTCTGGCTTAACAAATGTTTCTGTAGGGTTTTCTGGCGCCCCTGTTCGCAATCCAGTTTCTTGCCCTTTGCCTATTTCAGTTGGTCCTTATGATTTCGAAGCTCCACTTCTGTTGACGAATGGTTGCGGTGAAAATCTGTTGGGTCTAGACCTATTGAAAAGAATGCATGCTACAATATATTGTTCTCCTTCTGGTGTACATCTTACTTTAGGACAGAAATTGATCTCTCCAATGTATTTGTCCGAAGATCAGTTTCAACCTGAATTGCTTTCTCTTCCAGCAGCGCTTTGGGCCACGGGTCCGAACGATGTGGGTTGAATTGAGATTCCACCTTATGTTGTCACTCTCAAGCCCCATGTTGAATTACCACACATCCCGCAGTATAGAATTTCTACTGAAGGTGAAAAAGCGCTTTTGGAAATCATACATGACTTGATTCAGAAGGGTGTGGTTGAAGAAACAAGAGGTAACACATGCAATAGTCCTATTCTTCCTGTTCTTAAACGCACTGATCCTTCTCAACCACCTGTATATCGTTTCGTAATTGATCTGCGGGAGGTAAACAAAATTGTCGTCCCACAATTTCCTGTTGTTCCAGATATCACTGCTCTGTTGACAATGATACCTTCCACAGCGACTTGTTTTTCTGTTATCGATCTAAAGAATGCCTTCTTTAGTATTCCCATTGCAGAAGAGAGTAGGGACATTTTTGGCTTCTCTCTTGGAGGCCGAAGCTTCCGGTTTAAGCGCGCACCTCAGGGCTATTGTGAAAGTCCCTCTATTTACAGCCAAGCTTTAAAATGTCATCTTGATACTTTTCATCTGCCGTCTGGTGCTGCTCTTATCCAATATATGGACGACTTGTTAGTCGCCGCTGATTCAGAAGATATCTGCAAAGATGTCACTGTTGCATTATTACGCCATTTGTTTAATCTGAATCACAAGGTTTCACCTTCCAAACTACAATATGTTTGTCGAGAGGTTACCTACTTGGGTCATCTCCTATCAAAGGAGGGACGACGATTGACACCAGAACGAATTCAGGCAATTACGCAAATGTCTGTGCCATCTACACAAAGGGAGGTACGTGCCTATCTGGGTATCACCTCTTACTGTAGGCAGTGGATCCCTAACTTCTCTCTAATAGCCAAACCTTTGTTGGCACTCACTTTAAAAGATACGCCTCAGCCCCTTCCTTGGACTGATGAGTGCCAAAAGAGTTTAACTGATTTACGTATTGCTCTGTGTTCTGCTCCTGTACTAGGCACCCCTGATTACACTAAGCCTTTTACGCTCTATGTTCATGAGAGAGAAGGTTGTGCATTGTCAGTTTTAACACAGCAATTTGGAGACAAACAGCGGCCATGTGCCTACTTTTCGGCTATGTTAGATCCTGTAGCTAAAGCATTGCCCAGTTGTCTCAAAGCGACAGCAACAGCAGCAATTTCTATTCGACAGTCTGCTGGAGTGGTTTTGGATAACACTCTCATTGTCATGGTACCACACGCAGTGGATACTTTGTTAAACAGAACAAAAACGCAGCATCTTACGAGTGCTCGTCTAACTGGATATGAGCTGACACTTTTGTCTAGTCACGTACACATTAAACGATGTAATACCCTGAATCCAGCTACTCTGTTGCCCCTTCCAGATGAGAAAAGTGTTGAGGAACAGCATGATTGTTTCTTCCGTACCGAGGAAGAGACAAAAGGAAGAATTGATTTGAAAGACACACCGCTAGAAAATCCGGATGGAACTCTATGGGTAGACGGTTCTTGTTTTAAAATGCCTAATGGAGATACAGTTTCAGCCTATGCTGTAACTACTTTACATACAGTTGTAGAAACTGCACGCATTAGACACAATTCAGCGCAAGCAGCAGAATTGATAGCATTAACAAGAGCTTGTGTATTGTCGAAGGGGAAGAGAGTGAACGTGTACACTGACAGCCAATATGCTTTTGGTGTAGCGTTCAACTTCGGGCGCCTCTGGAAGGAAAGGGGTTTTCTCACTTCACACTGCACCAAAATACAACATGGTCAGTTAGTGACTGATCTCCTCGAATCACTTGCCTTACCCACCCAAATAGCAATCGTGAAGTGTAGTGCACACAAAAAGATTACAGATGATGTTGGTCGAGGAAATGCATTTGCAGATGGAATAGCGAAAAAGACAGCGAGAGATGCAACAAGTCGAATGTATGTGGCGGGTCCTGCGAATTGGGCCAGAGAGAGAGGAATGTATGAGGATACAGTGGAAAGTTTAAAAGCGATTCAGAAAGAGGCTTCAGAGAGGGAGTTAAGCAAGTGGAAAGAGAGTACAGGAATGTTAGATGAGATGGGTTGTTGGGTAGAATTATCGGAACATCAACGTTGGCTGTTACCAGATGCCTATGTACTCCCAGTGGTTACTATGGCACATGGTCCAGCCCACTTAAGTGCAAAAGGTATTTGTAAACTTCTGGCCCCAGTTTGGAAAAACGAACAAATCCCAAAATGCGCAGACAATGTAGTGAAACATTGTATTGTTTGTTTAATGTACAACCCGGGAAAGGGAACCCCAACTCCAGCAGGTCATTTTGCTCCTCCGACATATCCATTTGAGGTGTTGCAGATCGATTATATTCATATGGAACGATGCAACAACCTCAAATACGTTCTGGTGGTAGTATGCGCCTTTTCAAGATGGATAGAAGCATACCCTCTAAAGGATAACACAGCCTTATCCACAGCTAAAGTTCTACTAAAATAATTTTAACCCAGGTTTGGTTTGCCGCGCATTGTCTGGAGTGACAATGGGAGCGAATTTGTTGGCCAAGTCATGCAGAAAGTTTGTGCAGGTCTTGGTATCAAGCAAAAGTTCCATGCGGCAAATCATCCACAGTCAGCGGGTTTAGTAGAATGTTACAACGGAACCTTAAAATTAAAACTAGCAAAGGTTCAAGCGAGTACAGGACTCAATTGGCCCGATGCTTTGCCATTAGCCTTGCTATCCACCAGAACTGCAGTACACTCTCGTTTGGGACTTAGCCCTTACGAAGTGGTTTTTGGACGCCCGGCTAATGTATGGGGAGTCCCTCGGCCTAAGAAATACTCAGACTTGCCATATCCAATGTTGATTGACTACCTGCATGAACTTACGACTAAATTGCGTGTTCTTCATCAACAGGTTCAGAGTGTACTGCCGGAGGCCTCCACAGACCCAGGTCATTCCATCCGACCAGGTGACTGGGTCTGTACCAAAAACTTCCAGAGGACGAGGAATTTGGAACCCAGGTGGAGAAAGCCCTGGATGGTTTTGCTCACAACGAGAACAGCTGTTAAGGTCGAAGGAAAGAAAAATTGGATTCACGGTGTGCATTGAAAGAAAGTGCCTTTGCCTTTGCCCTACAATCAATGGGTACGCAGGGGTATTGGTGACTTTGAAAGTGAAAAGGTTCCTCGATTCGTGCCCTTTAGTGATGCACACCTGAATGGGGCACTGTCTGAGAAAGAGGACGACGACATTCTTCAGGAAGCAATACCATTACATCGTCGCTTGGATACGACAAATCCGAGAACATTGTTCCACGACCAGACTGTACAGAACAAGGAACACTACAATCTAAGACCTAGAACAAAGAACTCTTAAAAAAATGTCTCTTGTGTAGTATTCTGTCCCCGTTGCAGGGTCACGGTAGGAGTCTGAATTGCGACCTGAGTAGTGGCAATAGGCCTGCAGGACTTGCAGTGTCATAGGACGGCAGACATTCGTGATTGAGTGATCGAGGAAGATTGCCATGAGCATCCATTAGCAAGATGGAAACTACACTAGGCAAAAGAGAGAGAAAGGATAAAATAAAGAAAGAATCCTGTAAAATAATGTACAGTCGTTTCAGTATAACTTTATGTGTTATTATATTATTGTGTATTGTTTTGGCATTTATAGGTTGGATTATTTATGCTCTGCAGCAAAAAGTTGTCTCTCCTTCTTCCTCTTCGTCTTCTTCAACTGTCTCTCCACATCTCTTTCATACTCTTCCTCAACATGAACTCATTAGAAGAACTGAATATTATAACAATTCCTTTATTGAGTTATTACATCAACATCAGTTAGTGGTCAATACAACTGACTGTTGGGTGTGTGGACTTATGCCACACACCACAGAGAAAGGAATGCCATATTTAGTTCTCCCGTTTTCTTATGAGGGTTCTGCTTGGGCTTATTTCGTCATCTTCTCCAATGCTTATCAGAGCAAATTCAGACGATCCGTTAGTTCACATGTTAGTGATCCGGATTTTAGTCATAGTTCTTTGATTAAGGGAATGATAGCTATGGCTAAAATCATGGAAAATAGTAAAATCTCCATTGACGAAAGAAAAGCGTACACTAACTGGAACGTCACCCAATTTATGTCTAGTCTTAGTGATAAAGTTAAGAAAGGAAAGTCTTCACCAATTTGGACTATACCACATCAGGGCAATTTCTGCTTACAGATAAACGATCGCTCTTCTGACACCATACAAAGGAATAACTGCTCCCACAGGTACGTTTATTCCTCTCAGAACTCGCCTCCTCTAGTGCCGTCTCAAGGCACCTATTTCATCTGTTATAATAGAGCTTACACATGGTTACCAACGGGTTTCTCCGGTACTTGTTATATAGCTTTCCTTCTTCCCCCTACTTACACCGCTTCCGCAAATCATCATCGAACCAGATACGGCAGAGGGATTATTGATTCAAAGGACACAGCAGGACAAGAGGGAGGAGATTTCCTCAAAGGATTTCTTCCCTTCTGGGGTCCAATGGCCAACAGCAGAAATATAAGGCAACTGGTCCGTGTCGTAGAGACCACAATAGACATCAATGTAGGTGCCTTAAGTAACATCACGGCAGAACTACAGGCGGACCGTCTTATGACCTTACAGAATCGAGTTGCCTTAGATTTTGTTCTTGCCGATCGTGGTGGAGTGTGCAAACTGATCGGGTCAAGTTGCTGTATTTTCATAACTAATGACGCTCCGACAGTATACCAAGCTATCTCCAAGTTGCACATAATCTCTGAGTCTATTCAACAGGACGAAGGAGATTGGTCTTTTACGGAGTGGTTTTGGGGACTACTGTCCAAATGGGGTTGGAAAGCATTGACATTTCTTGGAATAATTCTGACCATTATTTTCTCCTGATGCCTTTGTATGCACTGTGGTCCCGCTATCTGTGACCTTTGTGCTACTATGTGCATCCCAAAACCCAAACCACAAGTAACAGAAAACATAAGAATGATGTTACAGCAACAGCTCGATGACCTCATGGCTATCGACATTGACTCAGATTAGCATGAGTCTATCTTGCCTGAGTTATGGCAAAAGGAGGGTCTGAGGAACTTCGATTTCTGATCACGATCGAATCGACCCGCCATTTTGTGCTCCACCGCCATTTTATGTTGCCATCACTCAGGCAGCACGGCGAACAAAGTCTATTCTGCTTTTTCCGCAACCTGGTATCGAAATACGCTTTCTGCCTCTATTTGCAAAGCTGGTGTTAGGACTGGCCGAGTACACTAATCCATGTCTGGCTTTTCTAATCCCCATCTCAACTATCTGTTGATTCACACTATTCTTTCCTGACTTTATCTTATCATCTGGCCATCACTGTCTTCTGCTAGCATTCTCTCGTTTCACAACTGTCCTCCAACACACACAAACGTATCTCGCCACCTGCAAGTTAGTTACAAATCTGTTAATGAATTAGCTTGTGGGAGGGGTGACAAACATAGTTGGAGGAGAGGTTTCTTCGAGTCATCTGACACTTTTGTTTTTCAATTTCTCCTATTGGTTCTGTCCTGTTTTCCAACTTTCCTTATTGGCTCTTTCTTGTGTGTTCTGGGAGTGCATTTGGTTAATGTATATGTTACCTACATAGTATATAAACCTGTGCGCCACAGAGTGAAGTGGCAGTCTCCTGAGAACCTACTTTGTGTACTTCTGGGATAACTGTACTAGCTGCAGCTAAATAAATCTGATCTTCTAACGCCGACAGAGTGTCCCGTGTCTCTGTGTAGCTGAGCAGGAGAACTCCGGAGACTAGGGCGTACCCTGCGCCGCCAGGCCCAAAAGGTTCTGGTTCTTCACCTTACTGAGCTGAATCAAGTATATTTATTGATATAAACTATTCTTTACTCATATTCATGTCATGAATTCATCCTTTATTATTTTGGTTTATTTAATTGAGATTTTTACAATGTGCTCACCTAACTAAAGGTTGCCACAGAGCACAGGTACATCACCTGTGTGGGAGGAAAGACAAATGGGGGGGAGCCAACACTTGGAGGTGGGAGCCGAGGGGACCATGGTCCCACAGAATGTAAATACTGAGGAAGAGGTGGGCTTTCAGTTACATTCAAAAACATCTGATGTCCAGGATATCATGATAACGGGACAACTGTAGCTACTGAAACTTTTGGGTTATTTGAGAAGCATTTGTCATTAATATTTTTCTTGTGGAAGTCTGATAAAATTGTGATCAGCTCCAACTCAAAAACAACACTGGTATCCCTGAATCCCTCTGTGAAGCGTTCGACCTATGGACACTAAAGGAACTATATAAGCCAGATTAAACAATTCAATAAACCCATAGACTGGAATCTCAGCTGTGTTTGACTAAGTGTTTCTCTTGGCTGCATCAGGCCAGTGTTGTACCAATTTCGAGATTTTGCTTAGACCAGAGAGTAAACACTTCTACAAAACATGTACCTTGCACATAGGTTATGAGAAGTCATGTTAATATCTGCGATCTGCAATTATTAATAGTGTTGGATGCAGTTCAATGATTTACCTGCTTGACAACATGGGTAAGATATCTGATATAGGTGTTGCTTAATTTGAGTATTTGGTATTTTCCAGTGGGGCCACTGGCACTCATTTTTTAGGGACTGGCACTTATTTTTCCTCTTCAGACATTGACCGAAAGCAAGAGAGGGACAAACATCCAAAGGGGAAAGAAGGGTGAAGAGAAAATCTGAAAAAACTGTCACAAAGGGAGAAAGCAGAATCCTGCACGAATGGGATAAAGGGGGAAGGAGTGTCTGATTGTGGATGAAATAGGCCTGAGGTTGATAAATTACTACAAAGCCTTGGTATTCGGTGAGCCGACATTTGAAGGTACTGACCATGGGTTTCTGAGGAGAGCTTTGCCACCAGCACTCATTTTATTATGAATTATGGACTGGATATCAGAAAGTTAAATAGCAAGGTGCTTAGCAAAAATTAGAGAAATGCAGATAGGAAAAGGCTTCCTTATAACACAATCCAGACAACGTTCCTAATAAGCAAAAGGTTGTCACTGATCACTGACGTAAGAAGGGATTGTTCTTAAGCATTTCGCGAAATAAAGCAGCCATTCATGGTGGTGAGCTGTTTGGAAATGTTTCAGGCCGCTAATAAAAAAAGATGAGTATGTTCTGGGCAATGGTCAATGAATCTGCGTTGTATTCAAGGCAGAGAGGTAGTAAATGTACTTCAATGATCATCTGAGAACATTGTGTTAAGAAATTATGGGTCACATGTACGACCGTAAGATTTTGAGAATTCCTAATTGCAAATTTGATGCGATTTACTAATGTGTCTCACACACATTTAGCGATTCCCAATGGGATCACAATCGACATACCTCATGAATATTTATGAGGTAAGTCGCAATTTGCGACCTATTGGGAATTGCTAAAAACACAGGGATGTGGCCTGCTAGGGACAGCAGACCACCATGTCTGTGTTTGCTTTTAAATAAGGCAATGTTTGTTTTAAAATGCAAGTCATTATCCTTAAAGGAAAAGGGGATGTGTTTCAAAAAGAAAAATGAAACATTCCAGTTTCATTTTTTAAAAGTCGGCAGTGCTTCCATGGAACCACTGCCTGGTCTTAAAAAACATTTTCGTAACAATTCACAAAAGGGAAGGGGTCCCCTGGGATCCCTTTCCTGTTTGCGACTGACTTACCAAATACTTGAAGTAGGCAGTAAACTTCAAATGTTTTGTGACCGCATTCCAGTCGCAAAATATTCATACATACCCTGAGACTCGCTATCAGGAAGGCACACTCTTCACACGCCCCTTTCTAATACCGTCTCGTAAACCCTATTTTGCGAGCCGGTAATAGCCGGTAAACTCACAAAATAGGGTTAGTACTTGCCAAAATGCTCTATATCAGTGGCAAATGGCCTGATTTTCAATTTGCGGCCGCTAAATACTTTTATAAATGTGTCCCTAAAAGAGGACGAGAGCCTGACTGGGCTATTTTCAACAGCTGATAAACCTTTACACTCCCACATAACATCAGTCCCTAATGACCTACCAATAAACCTGTTGAAAACAAGATATTGACTTTGGGTTTATCTTTTGTTGTCTCTTTTTAAATTCTAAGGCGAGCCTGTTGCAGTACAGGATTCATTGTGAGGATCAATTCTTTGCCCAGTACATAAACACACATTGATAAAGCCAATAGGTCTTGTCTTTCAATGACGTTATCAGACGTTATGACTTGACTGTTGCAGATTGGCAAATTGAAAAAGATTTCTTGTTTGCCCAGCATGGCCAAAAACAAAATGACTGTGCAGGGCGATGACATGTATGCAAGCACGCTTCTCAACACATGCTCATGTATGCATAATGATGTGTGATGCCCATTTCTTTCTACTTTAGTTTACCATGTGGAGATGGTATTGCCAGACTTGGAGAGGTAAATCAAAAAAACAGAAAGGAGCAGCCTGGTAGCAAATTGCCGCTGCTGGACCATACAAACAAAGTAACATATTTTAAAGAAAAAGAATGTGACAGGGAGAAGTGAAAGAGCAAAGGAGGATTACCTGATGAATGAGAGAGTAAGAGAAAAAACAAAAAAGAAAGATGGGGTGGAAGAAGCAATGGATGGTCTGGGGAAAGGCAGGAGCAAAACATGGATGCATTTAAGTTGGGTAGTAGCACATGAGCGACCGCATGGAAGCACACACACTACCATGGAGTGTTGAAAGAAAATAAATAGTTCCCTGAATGTAAGCAGTGCAATAACTGAAGCCATCCAGTCAAAAAGATGGTAAAAAACCTATGACCCTGGGTAGGACAAAACACAAGAAAAGGAAGGAAAGAAACTGAATAAGAAGTAAGCAAAGGAGAATGTTAAGAATGGCAATCAATGGTAAGCAATGGGCAGATGCAAGGCCAACTGTAGGTATTTGTGTAATGCCAAACATGGCTTTAAGAAAACAGATAAAAGCTGTTCTGCAGGCAGACCTAACAAAAGGAAATGTCACACTTCACTTTAACTATAGGTTTATTGTATTTTCTAATGTAGAAGATGTAAAATGGAAATAAAGTTATTTGGGAGGAAGAGGAGTTTTTGCTTGACAGTTAGGCGGGTAAAACGTTGGAAAGTTCAATGGAAACAATTTGACACAAATTTATATCAACCAAAGTCAAGGTAAGCACCGTAAAAGCAGTGATTTGGCTAATCATAGAGTCAAAGCAACCAAGGTGCAATGTAATGAAACTATAGTTTGCCATCAACTATTCTGCCTGTGCGCAGTCACGTAATGCTAAATCACTTTCAGCATCAGTTGAACATGGCGTAATTTGTGTATACATTATAGATGATTTCATCAGTCTGTGACTCTTTGTAAATACAGCCATATGTTGTTTTTGATTGATCAAGCAATGCAACACTGCTAATTTTCAAGCAACTGCACAATTTTTTGTAAATAAACCCCCTCAAATGTCACAATAAACTTAACAAAGAGGAGTGATTGTAAAATAATAAGACATGAGAAAAGTGAATCTGTCAACAAGAATTATTATGATTTAATGGCAGTGGAAATGCAAACTGTAAGAATATGAAGATTGGTCTAGCATGAGCCCTGTGAGTAAATGTGCAATTTTTTTAGCTCAAGTTTAATATCCACTTACTCCAGCCTTATCCTAAAATGAGTTCCTACATACTTTGTTCACTCATCTATATTTCATCCTGACTGGCCCTAGGTAGTTACTCACTCTATTATAGCAAAATATTTTCTTTTGGTTGGTTTTATATTTAGTACATATAGCTGTAAATCTTAAATGATTCATTTTTTCATCAACGTATAATGATCGTTATAGTTTTCATTAACTAATTCAAATAACCGTTGACTACTTTGGTTCTATCAGGTTTTCACTCTCTTAGTTTGCTTTGATGTACAAAGAAGCATTGGCAATGCCAATAGGTCTGGGTTTAAACAAGTATTGTATGGTAATGTGAATCATTACCAGTAAATAGCATGGGAATGTACATGTTTTTGTGTTCAGCATATTTTATTGAGTTTATGATAAAGCAATAGACCAAACAAAAAAGAGCACTGATGAAGTACATTTAACTTTCAGTATTACATTTGATAAAATGACATCCTTACATTGAGAATTTCAGTGTAATAGAAACTAAAATTTAAAAATAAAAAAGAGGATAACAATTACTACTGGTGATAAGTATTAACGGAGCCATATATTAAAATCTAACAAACTGCACTTGATGTATGATATATAACAATTTATAGTATAAATCTATCTAATTATCAATTGGTTTCCAAAATGAATGGTAAGTGGATGTATTATGAACAACACCCAACATAGTCCAATCAGCTCCCTTTCTGGTAAAAATTATTCATGACCACCAAGCATGTACTGATAATAGTGAAGTATCTTTCCAATTGGTAGTAATTGATTTGAGAGCAGCCGAAATTAAGAAGTTAAAGAGCTTATTATCTAAATCAAGCAGCTTTGTTGAGAGTTATACTGATTTACAAATCAACAAATTATATGAAGGTTTATCTGATAAATGAAATGCTTTTATAAGAATATCCCAAACCTCATTCCAAAACTTAAAGACAATATTGAATTCAAAAGCATATGTTTAAGTGAACCTGGAGCCAAATTACAGTTCCAACAAGTGGGAGAATTTAGCAGTTTTGCCTTAAACATTTTTAACAGAGTCCATAAACAATTAAATAATATGAAAGAATTAGTTTGATTTAAGGACACTGGTGACCATCCAGAGATACTGTTCATCCACATTTTCTTCCAGAAGTCTTGAGAAAAAGAAAGATTGAGTTCCTTATTCCAAAAAGAAGAGATAAGAATGGAGGGCAAAGTGGTTGTCTTTGTGTCAGTATACGTCCCACCGGGGCTGCAGTCGACCACCTTTGCAGACCTGGGGCGCCTCCTCCTTGGCCTTCCGGGGGGGCTTCTGGTGGTGGGGGGGGGATTTCAATGCGGTGGTTTCTGGGACTGTGGATCGTCACCCACCTAGGGACCTCCCCCGGGCACAGGCGTGGCTATCCGGCCTCTTGGATACACTGGGATTGGTGGACTGCTGGCGCTTAAAACATCCCACGCAGCTGCAGTACACTTTCCACTCGGGGGCCCATGGTAGTCTCTCACGGCTTGATTATGTCCTTGTCCCGGCGGCCTATGTCGGGAGGGTGGGGGGGTGCGCCATTTGGCACGGGGTATCTCGGACCACTCCCCGCTCCTGTTACATTTCGATGTCTTTCCGAGGGGTGAGGGTAGAGTAGTCCCAATCAATTCCTGGTACCTGCGCGACCCCACCATTCGCGCTGACTTGATTAAATCCCTCCAGCGATATTTTGATGAGAATGTGGGGTCAGTGCCTTCGGCTGTCTCCCTGTGGGAGGCCTTCAAGACAGTACTCAGAGGGGAGGCCCTATCCCTTATTTCCCACGCCCGGAGGCGCGAGCGGGAGGAGGTGACCCGGGTGGAGGCTGAAATAGCCGAGTTGGAGGGTAATCTAGAAGATGGGGTGACGGATGCTGCACTACATGTCCTCCAACTCAAACAAGCGGCCTATAGGGCCCTCGTCACGGAGGCGGCCAGGGGCCTTAGTAGAGAGCAACAGGGGCGACTGTATGATGTGGGTGATAAGGCTGGTAAACTGATAGCGTGGTTGGATAAAAAGGAGAGAGCGAATCGTGTGGTCCCGCAGATTGAGAAAACGAATGGTGTGTGTGTAACTGAGCCAGACGAAATTGTCTCCTGTTTCGCTGATTATTTCCGCGAGGTGTATTCCCCGGTCTCTTCCTGCTCTGAAGAGGATTCCCGTGCCCTGCTCAGGGATATCGCGCTGCCGTCCCTTTCCGGGGAGGACAGGGTGTCGCTGGATGCCGCTCCCACCTCCGACGAAATTGCCCTCGCCATACGCTCGGTCGCCTCTGGCAAGGCCATGGGCCCGAATGGTATCCCTATCGAGTTGTATAAGTTGCGACCTGATACACTGGCGCCCCACCTCCGCGCAATGTTCCTGGTGGCCCACTCGCTGGGCTCCCTCCCGCTTGACCAGCGTCTGGCTACAATCGTGGTGATCCACAAGGAGGGGAGACCTCGGGACCGGGTTACTTCCTATCGGCCTATCTCACTACTGAATGCGGAGCCCAAAATTCTCGCCAAGGTACTGGCCAACCGGCTGGTCGGTGTGGTGGGCGATCTGGTTCATCAGGACCAGTCCGGCTTTATTCCCCATCGCAACACAGCCCTTAACCTGCGGCGTTTGCATGGGGTGCTCGCACGCGTCCCATTTATACGGGAACCGGCCATTTTGGCGTCCTTGGACGCCACCATGGCGTTTGATACGCTTGAGTGGCCATACATCTGGGCGATGCTTGCGAAGTTTGGATTTGGCCCAGGATTCATCAGTTGGGTCAAATTGTTGTATTCGGGCCCATTGGCGCAGGTGGTGGTGAACGGAAGAGTATCGGCCCCGTTCGAGCTGGGCCGGGGCACGCGACAGGGCTGTCCCTTATCGCTGCTTCTTTTTGCGCTTGCCTTGGAGCCCCTGGCGGAGTGGCTGCGGTGGGAGCCTTCCATCCGTGGTCTCCGTTGGTCCCCCGAGTATGAGGACCGCGTATCCCTATACGCTGATGACATCCTTCTCTACCTAGCCTCCCCACGTAAATCACTTATAGTACTGGTTGATGTTTTACATTCATTTGGTCGTAACTCCAGTCTTGTCATCAACTGGGCTAAATCGTGCGTGTACGTTCTCTCTGGGGAGGCTCCTATTCTCCCGCGGGGCTGTCCGATCCAGATCGCCCCGCAGGGATTTCGGTACCTGGGTGTCTTCATTACTCTGGACCCGGAGGCCCGGTATGAACGGAACCTGCTTCCCCCCCTCCAGCGCCTGCAGGTAGATGTCGCACGCTGGCGGCGCCTGCCGCTTTCGCCGCTCGGCCGGGCGGCACTGTTCAAGATGATGTCTCTGCCGCGTTTCCTGTACGCTTTGCAGAACACTATGGACTTAGTCCCGGCGCGCTACTTCAGTGAGGTGGAGAGTCTGCAACGCCGCCTGTTCTGGGACGGGAGGCCGCGTATTGCCCTGGCGAAGTTGACGCTCCCATGGTATGACGGGGGGATTGCCCTCCCGGATATTAAACAGGTACTATTGGGCCTCCCAGCTAGCTGCAATTAACCATGGCCTATACGGGCCCGCCTTAAACCCGGCATTCGAAATGGACAAGATGCTCCTGCCAGGTGGCGACTACAATCGAGCGCTCTATTCTAGCGCGCCCGACGCTCGTCTGACGGGCCCCACGCGTGTCATGGTGCAAGTGTGGCACGCGGCCAATGCAGCTATGGGGTGGAAGGCCTGTTTGACCCGGGCGTCACCACTATACGCGTCTGAGCGGTTGGGCTCTTTGTGGACCTCTAAGGGCTTTGAGAAGTGGGACATAATAGGCATCAGTAA
The DNA here is from genome assembly GCF_964204655.1 of Triturus cristatus. Lineage (NCBI taxonomy): Eukaryota > Metazoa > Chordata > Amphibia > Caudata > Salamandridae > Triturus > Triturus cristatus. The sequence continues at coordinate 333,621,723 of NC_140580.1, forward strand.
AGTGGGGGATCTCTGGACGAGGGGAGGATTTAAAATGTTCGATATGCTGCAGACGGAATTTCAGTTGCAGGGCAGTGAATACTTTCGGTATTTGCAGGTCCGTCATGCGCTGGGCTCCGTCTTTTCGGACGTTGCCTCCATCCCGGAATATTCCCCCCTGGAGGATAGAATGCTGGATGGGCACGTCCCGGACAGCACGATCTCACTGATATACAAAAAGCTGATTAACGACCGCTCGGGCCTGTTGACTGCCCTTCGTGCGGCTTGGGTTGCCGACGGGCTGGAGTTGGACGACAAGGACTGGACCTCCGCGGTGGCCTCCCCGAAGGAGGTGGCCATACCGGCTCGCCTTCGCTTCGTCCAGCTCAAGATACTCCACCGGGTCTACATGACGGGGCCAAAGCTTCTGCGTATGGGCTATGCTGGAGATGGGTTGTGTAAGCGTGGGTGTGGTGCTTTGGGGACCTTTCTGCATATTTTGTGGGAGTGCCCGGAGGTGGAGGGGTTCTGGCGTGGTGTACATGAGGTGCTGCGACTGGTTACGCATGTGGCGCTGTTGCCTGAAGCGAGGAGATGCCTGTTGAATGTGTGGGAACCGACTGATTACTCGGCGCCGCAGATGTGGTGGGTGACTCTGGGATATATGATAGCCAAGCGTGATATTGCTCAACTGTGGGGATCCCAGAGGCCCCCGACGGTCTCGGCCTGGAAAGAACACATGGACTGGTGCATGTTTCGAGAAAAAGTGGTGTATGTGGCGAGGGGTAAGCCTGGGACATGGGTGAAAGTATGGGGCCCCTGGAACGCCTACCGTGGGGGTATCTGTGTACCACCGTTGCTGCCTGATACCTCGCCAGCCCCATCCCCTTAGCCGACTCATTCCCCCGCTGCCGGGCATTGGGTTCCCCCAGTCCTCGCTCTGCTCTCTTCCCCCTCTTTAGACTCCTGTGGATAGTTGGTATCCCCCCTCTAGGGGAGCACGTGCTGCTATTTCCGATTGTGGGTTGCCTTGTGGGTGTGGTTTTCTTGTTGTTCTTAATTTAAAATGAAACCGTATAGTGGGGTCTGGCTGATGTGGCTTTTGACGTTGTTACCTCCTGAGCATGCTCCTCCGCAACACCACGTGTTCCATAAATGTATGTCGTATGTTCCTGTCATTGCTAGCGGCCGGCCGGAAGGTTGTAGGCCCATACTTGTATACTCTTGAGACTTGTAATAAACGGTTTCAAAAAAAAAAAAAAAAAAAGAAGAGATAAAATGAATGTTATTCTTATCAAAATTATTCAATCTTGTATAAAACTTTGACACAGCATGAGATGAAGAAGCAATTGATTGAATATATGTTTCTAAATCAGATACACTTTCCATTGGAAAATTGCTAGGAAATGAATTACATAAAAATTGGTATTTAGGAATATCTGAGTGGGGCAAGAGAAACTTCTGTTACAGTTCTTCGAAAAATAAGAAAGAGTTATTATGATATATATCTTTTAAGCAAAAGATACCTGCATTTATCCAAGACTGCCAAATTTGTATGTTTCGATTAAGTTTTATAATAGGACTATACCATAAGGATATATTTAGGTGTGAGAAATAAGCGTTTGAAATAGAGAATCTACATCCTGTAATATTAAGTTTGTAGATTTCAATATTGCAGATCTTCGTAATAAAGAATTAGAAGCAGACATAGAAAGTAAAGTAAGTAAAGGAAAAGGTTATATCAAATTTGTTTCAATGTGAAACCATGAGGGAGCATTCTTAAAATCTGTGTTGGTGAACCAAACGGCACTTTGTTTTAAAATAAACGCTTTATGATAATGGAAAAAATCTGACAAACCAAAACCACCATTACAATTTGCAATTGTTTGTAATTTATAAGAGGTGCTTTATTATTCCAAATGAATTTGGAGATTAACGTGTCTAAAGATTTATAAAACCTAAGTGGAAGTTGGGTAAGTATCATGGATAATAGATGAAATATTTTTGGAGCAATAGCCATTTTAACAGAATCAACTTTTTCCCACCAAGATAAATGTAAAACAAAATGTTGTCTTTAATAGTATTAAGAATAGAATCACAGTTCAAAGTAAACAATTGTTTAATGGTATGAGAGAAAAGGATCCCAAGATATTTAAGTTTTTCTTTTTGCCACATTATTTCATTGTTTGAAAGCATATCAGGGGTACAGTGCATATTTAAGGGGAAAAAGTCTGTCTTATTTGTGTTTAGGTTTAAATCTGTTTTTATTGCAGCAGAATAGAATCAAAACGTAGGCTTACACATCAAGAGAGCCTCTCTCTAGTTTGCCACATAATAATGCAACTTTCAATTTTAGCAAGAAAGTAAAAGAAACAATAAAACAAGCGCCCTCCCTCCCTACGCCGCCATCGAGCCCCCTCACCCCATCCAAGTACCATCTGCTGTGTAATCCGTCTTAACAGGGGAAGTGTAGGATTAATGTATAACCTCTTCCGTGCTCATGACGGCTCCCGGCCGTCATGAGTCACGATGGGCGTGTGCGGACGATGGCTGGGAGACATCATGACCACGCCCACGATCGGAATGCCAGCACTGCGGGAGCGCTGCGGCGGAATTTGCGCCGCAGCAAAGAGGATAATAGTGCTGCAAGCTACGTTGTGTCAGGCTCGGCTAGGCGCAATAACCGCAGATAGCGGGGGCATGTCAGTTCTCTAAATTCCTTGGTCAGTAAAGCTAAGAAGGGCTGCTATATTTTTCGTAAGGTATCATATCGTGATGTCAATGATAGGGTGAGCTTTTCCATCCCCCATATGTCCCATAGGCGTCTATGCCATAGCAAGTGAGTTGGAACGGTGGGACTGCCCCAAAGCGCCAAGATAGTCTGGTGAGCCGCCCCCAGAGCCATGCTAATTTGACGCCCCCTTCGAGAAGTGAGTGGAAAAGTGAGTGGGTTAGGGAGCCCTAATAAAGTGTAGGAAGGAAATCTGGGAAATTGTGTGTCGAGAAGAGGGCGTCAATGTCATCTAAGACTGTGGTCTAGAATGTTGCCAGCCCCAGACAATCCCAGAGAAGGTGACATAACGTGCCTTTGCCCCACACTGTCGCCAACAGAGATCGCTGCGAGCCCGGTTTCCTTTATGCAGAGACATACCGGGGTTAAGTACCAGTATGAGGTCATTTTTGCCGGTATCCGTACTTGCCATGTTATATGTGGTATGCCGCGCTCAATGTTAAATATAGCACCACTCCTTCGTGGTGAGAGATCGATTGAGCTTGGACTCCCACCGTCTTTGTGTGGGGAATTTATCATTGGCCTGAGGGGGTTGAAGGAGAATGTACAGCTTTGAGATGAGGCGCTTGTCCGTGTCTTTTCCCAACAGCCTCCTCTCATACGGAGTTAACAACCTCTCTGCTCCTGGCCAGACTGACTTGTGTGCCACCCAATGCCTGACCTGGAGATATCGGAATCGTTCCGCCGCGGGGAGGGAATAGTCCCGTCTTAGGGTGTCAAAGGGTATAAATCCTTCTATGTCAAACAGGTGGACTATTGCCCTGCAGGGTGACTCCCGCCAGATCTGGAAGGTAGCTCCCAGTCCTGGTGTAAAGTCTGGGTTGTCAGCAATTGGAATCAAGGGGGAAGGCAGTGAAGTAAGTTCCCGGTTGCGAGCACACGGTTGGGAGCACCCAGTCCGGGTGTAAAGTCTGGGTTGTCAGCAATTGGAATCAAGGGGGAAGGCAGTGAAGTAAGTTCCCGGTTGCGAGCACATGCATCTCAGACCCGTAGCAGCAAACTTGTTATCGGGGAAATGTAGAGGCTTGGGGCTCTATGTATTCGGGACAGGAACGGTATCTTAGCTAACGATGTGCCAGCCACGGCCCTGTCCATAAAGAGCCACCTCGATTCGGGTGTGGACCATTCTACAAGATAACAAAGCTGGGCCGCCTGATAGTATCTGGTGAGACAAGGAATCCCCAGCCCTCCTTCTGCCAGGGGGAGCCAACTCCACTCCTTGATCATTCTTGGTCGCTTACCCACTCATATGAAGTGACTCAGTACCACTTGGAGGGCAGAGACAGTGCATGCCCCGGAGGTGTCAGCGGCAAGGTCTGGGAAAAAAAGAGGACCCTGGGCAAAACAGTTACTTTACTGGCAGCGATGAAGCCCAGAAAGGAGAGCGGATAGTGCCGCCATCTGTCTAGTTTGGCATGGACTTGAGTCCGTAATGACCCGTAGTTCAGGGAATTTGTTCCCTCCACGCTCTTGTATAACTGCACCCCCAGGTAGGGGACGGAGTCTGTAGCCCAGCTGAGTGGGAGTGATATTTTTAGTGCCTCTAGTTCCAGAGGGCGGTGAGATTGAGAGTCTGGGTTTTGTGAAGATTGATGCGGAATCCAGATACCCTCCCAAAAAGTTCCATCTCAGCCAAGAAGAAGGAAAGGCTCTTGACAGGATCGTCCAGCATGACCATAACGTCATCCGCATACAGACTGATGCAGTCGTCTTCCCCTCCCAAGGAGATACCTCTAATGAGTCTGTGGTCTTGAATGCGTTGGGCAAAGGGCTCCATGTATAGAGCAAACAATAAAGTGGATAGCGGGCAGCCCTATCTTGTGCCTCTGCAAATAGGGAAGTTCCCTGAGTACACCCCATTGACCCTTACACAGGCCCGTGGGGCCCAGGAACTACTAAATATCCAGGACCGGATTCGCTCCCCAAACCCGAAGTACTCCATAGTTGCTTTGAGAAAGGGCCAGTGAACCCGGTCGCAAGCCTTTTCTGCATCGACTGAGAGCAACATGCTGGAGCCTTGCCTATGGTGCGCTTTATCTATGACGTGCAGCAGCCTCTTAGTGTTATCTGCACACAGCCTCTGCAAGAAAAATCCCGCTTGGTCGGGATGGATAAGACCCTGCATCAGGGGGTTCAGGCATGCAGCCAGGAGTTTCAAGTCTGTATTGAGAAGAGAAATGGGGCCGTAACTAGCGCAAGTGTTGGGGTCTTTACCAAGCTTGGGAATAGCTGTGATGGTGGCATCCATCATGGAGACCGGGAGAGATCCTGAGTCCGCTATTGAATTAAAGAGTCTGGTGAGAATTGGAGCAAGTTCTGGGCAAAAGGTCCTGTAGAACCCAGCGGGGAATCCGTCCGGGCCTGGGGACTTTAGTGGTTTCTGCCTCGAGATGGCTGAAATGACCTCCTCCAACTGAATGGGTGCATCTAAAGAAGACGCAGAGGAGTCTGTCAGTTTAGTTACAGAAGAATCTCGGAGATAGTTTGCTATGTCCGCAGGGGAAACGGGTTGTGCCGTGTACAATGTCGCGTAGAACTCTCTGAACTGGTTTGCTATGGATTCGGCGTTGGACAGTTCTGACCCGTTCTCAGTCAGGAGAGTGCGTGCTGTGTTGTGTTGTCTTTGGGCTCTTAGCTTTGTGGCCAAGAGCCTACCACACTTGTTGCCATTCACATAGTTTAAGTGCTGAAGACGTAGCAGGGCAAATTCCACCCTATCCAGATCCAGTCCGGCCAACTGTTTCTGGGAGGCCTCCAGCTGGCGCCATACCCTGGGAGCTCGGGTTCGGTGATGAATTCCCTCCAGTTCCCTGACCCTTTCCTGAAGCTTGGCTCTTTTGAGTTTTCTCTCCTTATTTTCGGCTGCTGACAGGGATATGAGGTTGCACCTGACAACCGCCTTCAATGCGTCCCAGACTATTGGGAGTGGTGTCTCCGCGTTGGCCTCCAAGTAATCAATGATAACTTTCTTAATTTTCGCCTGGGTTTCGGGTTTTCGTAAAAAGGTCTCCCTTAGTCTCCAGTGTTGCTGCATTTGTCATTGTAAGGGGAATTGTTTCTTTAAAACTAGGGAAGAGTGGTCAGAAAGGGTTCTTGGTTCTATCCCAATTGAGTGGAGGAGCTGGTATATGTCTTGGGAGCCCAAGAAGTAATCTATTCATGCATATGACTTGTGAGCATAAGATTAGAACATGAAGACCCTAGTGTTTGGGTGACTAACCCTACACAGATCTACCAGACCAGCCTCCTTCAGCCACGTAATGCCTTCACTTGAGAGGGTCTCGACCCCCCTTCTCTGTGTACGGAGCGGTCTATGTGTTTGTCCATGATTAATTTTTTTTTTTTTTTTTTTATTTCTGTTTATTAGGCAGCTTGTAATAACAAATGAGCAACACCACAATCTTAAGACTGCAATTCACATTGAACTTCAGCCAATACAAGCCTTTTTTTGTATATAAATCAGTAGTCAACAGAAACATATGCACATGAAGCAGACGGACTGTAAGAACCTGATACAATCAGAACTACCTCCCCTTATACTGACCCTTCCCAAAGAACTCATCCCCACCCATTCCCCCCCAACAAGGTGACTGGTAGTACATTGCACATCGATGACACAGTACTGAGCCGGGTGCATTCTAAAAACTGACCAACAACACTAATATCGTGATCCACATTCTCAAAGAAATATACTCTCAGTGAACATTAGCAGTACACTTATAAATTTCCAATAAATTTGGCTGAGTAGATAAGTAGCCCGTGAAAGGCGCCCAGAAGTCCCTGGGGCGCGAAGTTGCAGGCAACTCCTCAGCATATATTTCCAATTGGTCTCTGCAATAAACCAGTTCCCTAAGCCAGCCTTTTACAGTGGGAGTTGTTTTGGCCCCCCAGCAAAACCCAGTAGACAAAGATCCGGCACACACTGTACCCTTTCCAGTACAACCTCCGTAAGAATGTGCACTACCCTGGACCAGAAGGCAGAGACCCCAGGACAGGTCCAGGACATGTGTAAAAAAATCACGCAAACCATATCTATAGAGTTGTAATGGTGTATAGTAAAACTGATGCAGATATTGGAAATTAAGCAACCGCAAGCTACAGCTTGCCGTGAGACGACCTGTCAAGGTACAGCAGTCCTACCACATATCAGGTGTGAGTGCACTCCCTAGTATCGCTGCCATCTACAATAATACGGGTGCTGCCCAATCCCTCCTTCCCTCAATGAAGCTTTGTAATGAGACCTTTCCGTTCCTCCCCTCCCAGCATCTTCTGCAGCGCCTGCAGGGTAGCCGGCTCTGTTGGATAGTCCGGATAAACAGATTTTATAGCCTGTCGCACTCTAACATAGGTGAAGCCTAGCATAAACCCCTGGTCCGTGGAGACCTGTATTTCTTTCAATGTCTTAAATCGACCGTGTGTGTAAAGATCTCCTAGCATGGATATACCAACAACGCGAGTGTCTTCAATGCCGGTGCCTCCCGCGCCACAGAAATGTCCGGGTGCGAAGACAAAGGTAACGTCCGGGCATATATATAGGAAAGCCCAGCCCGCTTAGCCAACATTTTCCAAGCCCAAGCAGTACACAACACTGGATTAATTTCAGTCCTAGGACCCCCCGATCCTCCAGTGAGAGTCGCTGCCTGCAAGGGCAGGGGTCGGACAGCGTCTACTTCAATCGCAATATGGGGTAAGAATCGTGTCGGATAGTGCCAATAATGTGCGAAGTGCGCCTGGGCACATAGATAATAAAGATAGAAATCCGGGGCTTCAAACCCACCCCGTTCAAAGGGTTGCACCAACACCTCCCAACTACAACTAGGTTTTTTCCCGGCCCACACAAAGGCAATCAGCACTGATTGTAATGTCTGGAAGAAAGCTATGTTCAGTTTAATGGGTATATTTACAAAGAGATATAATAACTTAGGCAGGAAGGTCATTTTGATGACCGCGAGCCGATCTGCAAGAGAAAGCGGCAAATGTGCCCATCTCTCCGCCTTCTCGGTCACATACGTGATGGTCTGGCCATAGTTCTCCGCAACTACCTTTTCAGGGTCCCTGTGCAGCCATACCCCTAAATACTTTACCGGTTCCTGAGTCCATGTCAGGGGGAAATCTAGGTCGATGTCCTTGGTACTAGCCGTCAACGGAAACACCACAGACTTTGACCAATTTATTCCCAGGCCCGAATAGCGCTCAAATTTCACATATTCCCGCAAAAGGGGCGGTAGAGAAACGGCAAGCTCCCGGACGTAGAGTATCATATCGTCCGCATATAATGAAACCACCAGCGGCCTTTGCCTGAATCGCAAGGCCGCATGTGCTTGAAGCTGTCTGACCTTACACGCTAATCGTTCCAAAGCCAACGAGAAGAGCATTGGCGACAATGGGCATCCCTGCCGCGTGCCCCTTTCTATAGGAAGCGCTGGGGAAACCCACCTATTGACCCTCACCCTTGCAGCTGGATCTGTGTAGAGGACGTGGAACCATTTAAGAAAAAAAGGAGGAAAGCCCATGCGTTTCAGGACCGTAAACGTGATGTCCCACCGGAGGGAATCAAAGGCCTTTGCGGCATCAAGCAGCACAGCCACTGCCTGAAAGTCAGGTTCAAAGTAATGCAGCGTAGAGAACACAGTGCGCAGATTATGAGTGGTAGACCAAGCAGTCACAAAACCAGACTGGTCTGGCAGGACCAACAAAGGGATCAATGGCTGCAGCCGGGTAGCAATCATCTTTGCTAAGATTTTGGCATCAATATTTATAAGAGAAAGGGGCCTGTACCACTCGCAGCGGTTGGAAGGCTTGCCAGGCTTTAGCAAAGTTACTATGAGAGCCTCGCGTAACATAGGCGGGAGCCGCCCTGTATCATAAGCTTCTGCAAATACTGCCAAAAGGCGAGGCGCTACATCATCGACATACATTTTGTAAAATTCACTAGGGAATCCATCTATACCAGCTGCTTTACAAGTGGGCAACGCCATGATGGCGAGTTTGACATCTTCCTCATCAAAGGGCTGCACTAAATATTCCCTGTGCACATTGGAAAGCCACCCCAACGCCACATCATCCAGATAAAAGTCTATTTCTTCTGATGGAGGACCTTCCTGAGCAGCATATAGAGTAGTGTAAAAGCGGAACACAACATCAAGAAGCTCAGAGTTCAAATAATGCGCTTCCCCATCCTCATCTACCAATTCCTTGATGTGGTCCTGAATACGGGGTTCCGACAATTTATGTGCTAATGAGCGACTCGGACGCCACCCTCACCATAATAACGGGCCTTCGCATGCCGAAAATGATGCTGCAACTCCTGGTCAACTGTATCATTATACTCAGAGACCAGGTCCCTGATTCTAGCCAGTAGAGGAGGCGAGGGGTGCGACTCGTAATCACGCTCAAGTATGGAAATTTCAAGCGCCAGCCTATGAATCCTGCGCCTAATATCCTTCAACACCCCAGCCTGCGCTCCAATACATGCACCCCGCACCGTCGCCTCAAAGGCCTCCCATAAGGAACCCGCGCTATCTACGGTCCCTTCATTCTCACAGAAAAAATTTCGAATAGCTTCCCCAACAGTCTGCTTAAAAACTGGGTCCGCAAGCTCAGCAGGTTGCAGTCTCCATGCAAATGGCGGTCTCTCACAAAGGGGGATCTGTAGTGCTAGAACCACTGGAGAGTGATCCGATAGTGTGCGTGGTTCGTGCCCCACACCAGCAACCCAAGTCCCAACCACTTCCGACACCAGCCAGTAATCAATGCGGGACAAAGTCCCATGCACCGAAGAGACAAACGTACTTTCATTGCGCCCCGGGTGCTGGAGCCGCCAAATATCCCATAATTGGCCTGCATCCAGGAGTCCAAGAAGAGCCTCCGCCGCCTTTTTGCCTCTGCCTGCAATCTTTTCCGTTCTATCTATGGAGGTGTCCAGACACACATTAAAATCCCCTCCCCAGATAATTTCCGCAGATGGAAAATTTTAGATACGACGCCACACATCAGAAAAGAATGAGGGGTCATCAATATTTGGCCCGTAAACATTAACCAATAAAACCAGATTATTTCCCATTTGGCCGTACATAATCACCACTCGCCCCTGGTCATCCACATCCGTTTTTAGTAATGTGATATTCGTTCCTTTTTCACAAGGATCATCACCCCTCGTGAATAAGTTGAATAGGATGAGTCAAGTCGTACTGCAGCCCATTTCGCACCTATGCGCTGAAGTTTTAGTTAAGTGCGTCTCTTGAAGAAAAGCCACAGACACTCCCAATCTATCCAATTGAGCAAACACTAAGCAAATTTTTGGGGGAGAATTAAGACCACGGACATTCCAAGTAACAAACTTAGTTACATTACTCACACTATGCATCGATCAGTCAGAGAGACACGTAATGCAATGCCATCAGTGAACACATATATTGCAATATTCTGATGTACTACACAATCCCACCCAACCCAACCCACCCCCAGCCCCAGCCCCAACCATATCCCCCACCCACTTCGGCTACCCCAACTCGCCTAAGCCATCCCAAGTGTGACTAACCAAACCCTAAATACCGTTCCACAGCTTAGCATAATGTGGGGTATTCCCATATGGGGGCGCCAGAGTGCTACGGTCCTCCCACTGCATAGGAGGTGGCTGATCAGGTCTATTACCTGTGTTACAGTATACAGTCGAATACTCAAAGACTTGAGGCATCCCCAACCTGTGTTAGCTCAGATTGACAGCGCATCCAGGCATTGCCAGCCCCATGAAGAACAATAACCATACCCATTTATAGTTGGCAAACCATAAGGCAACACTGCTATTCAGCACACTATTATTACATCTCAACGTCAAGGCCATGACGATCAGGCGGCCTCCTCTCGCCTAGCGTCCGCCTCCCGGAGGTGCCATTTCAAGTGCTTCCCGTGGTCCATCGCCGCTTTAGGGGTGGAAAAAATCTTAAAATTCCCCTCCGTCCCCACACGAAGTCTTGCTGGATATAACATGGCGTAAGGGATGTTTTCGGACTGCAGAAACTTTTTAACTGTAAACTCAGGAAAGAAGGACAAAGTATTTCCTTGATAGGTGATGGTGCCTTTTTCTCTCGCTAACCGCAAAACAGTGTCCCGGTCCAGGTAGTTTGATAGCCGAGCTATTATGGGGCGAGGGGGAGCCCCAGGAACCGGGCGCATCGCCAGGGAGCGATGAGCGCGCTCCACAACAAACATGGAGGACAGCTGCTCAGAACCAAAAATATCCTTAATCAACGTTTCGATGAATTGGTCCATCCTCCCAGTATTGGTCGACTCAGGCAGGCCTGTTATGCGAAGATTGTTCCTCCGTGACCGGGCCTCCAAATCCTCATTCTTTGCCTGTATGAGGGACAGCGCCTTTTCCATATTCAAAGTTTTATTGGTTACCTCCCCCAGACCATCCTCCGCATTCGAGACCCGCTGTTCAACCTCTCCCATTCTCGTCGAGTGCTTTTCCAATTGCGAAGACATGTGATCCAGGCGATGGTTTATAGTAGCCATGCTTCCCTCTATAGCATGCAGGCTTTTTTGCATGGCCAACAGTGTGGATTCCAGGCTGGAGGGGCTATCTCTCTGCCCATCTACCTCCATATCAGAAGCCGCCATCTGCTGAGACCTGCCCGACTTTCCCGCCTCAAACGTGAGGCGGGGCTGCGACTTGTCAGGCTTACCCATGACGAACAGCAGGAAATGAGATACACGCAGCCCCACCAGTCAATAGTCCAATGGCCACCAGCCGCAGGTCAGCAGGAGTAGCTCTACACTGCAACCCACAATTATATGCCAGTCCTATTCAATAGACGCTTTCACATCTGATGAATTGACTCAAAGGTTCCAATATGCAGCCAAACTATGAAAGCAAACAGACCCAGTACAAAGTCACAAGGTCACAGATCCCCAAATATATGAAAGATATAGGTCTCCAGGCGATCATCCATCATCCAACAGACAGTGCAAAAAACAGGGTACACAGAGCTAGCAATGTTGCGACCGCCACTATGTAAGTAGGCACAACCCAACAGGCACAATAGCAGCGGGCCAGCAATGCCAATACGATGACCACGTGGATCCCAAGCTAATCCGTCAGGCAGGGCCTCAAAAAGGATGAGGCCTCAAAAGTGAAACAGCTCCTCCAGACCCAGCCTCAGTGCAGCCGGTGCTACCAGGCGGCCGTCGCGCTCAGGAGCAGCCGGCACCCAGAAACAAGCACTGCACCGCCTCAGCTCGTAGCAGTCTCCCCCCGGGCAGTACAGCCGCTGGCAGGGCCCCAGGCAGTAGCGCACAGCCGTGCGCACAGACCTCCGGCGGCAGGCCGCAGCCCGATACCCGGGCCCACATCCACCTCCGCAGCCGCAGGCCAAGGACCAGGCTACGCCCACCTACTCAGCCCACCGCGGGCACCACTGCACCGGGCCCCGACGTCGTCCTCCGAGCCGCACAGCCACCAACCAGATGCCAGGCCGCAAAGCAGATCCACAGACGGGCCGCAGCGAGGAGCGGCCACTGCAAATGGCGGCCGCCGCAGAGAGCAGTCCCACCTCCTCCACACCTCCGCAGGTCGGCGACGTTGATTCACCCCAGCAGCGAACACGGGGCAATGTTCCACACAGCGCGGTGTCTCGAAGTCGTCCACCGCTCCACTCTTCCCTCAGCACCCGAGCTCCTCCGTCCGCTCACTTATGCCGCCATCTCACAGCTACTAGCATGGAAACCTCGCCAGTCATCCACAGCTCGCCACCGCACTGTCCCCTCCAAAAGTTTACACCATGCACCTCAGCAGAATTGTTACCCCCTGGATGCCAAAGGAGAAGGTAGGATGCCTCGCTATTGCGGAGATTTTAGGCGGATTTCAGATCAGCCTAGCAGAGCTGCACTAAAGCGCGGCCATCTTGCCTGGCGCCCTCTAGCGCCCCCCATCCATGACTAAATTGAAGTCACCACCGATTAGGAGCAAGTGGTCCAGCGATGTGAGTGTTTCTGCCAGTGCCTCCCAGAAAAAGCTCTCCTGACCCTCGTTTGGCGAGTATAGGGTGCCCAATGTTAGTGTTTGCATGCCCAGCTGTATTTGGTGAATCAGAAGGCGGCCTTTGAGTTTGGCTAACTTAGGGCCAATCGTGCCTCTGAAAGTGCGTGAAAATAAAATGGCAACCCCTCCCATCTTAGGCGCAGTTGAGGAAAATAGCTGCTGCGGCAAGGATCTATCGTTGATACGCTGGGTGTCTCGGACCATGAGGTGGGTCTCCTGGAGGAGACGGATGTCTGCCCCAGTATTTCCTAGATAGGAGAGGATAGCCTTCCATTTGACAGAGTTGTTCAACCCTTTAACATTCAAGGAAATTATCTTCAAGGTGCCACCTGAGGCCATATTAGAGGTATAAGGCCATGCCATATGAAATGAGCTGACCAACCATCCCCTCCTTTAAAGCAGCATGCAAGGGGATATCCTGGGATCTGGAGAGCGGTGTCTTGGCATCCCCTATTAGTGTCATGTAGTGGTACTTGAAGAACATACAACCAAAATAAAAAAAAACGCAAACAAAACTTAACAGTAGCGTGGACAATGTCTCTAGGAGGGAGATAGCCCTGAGAAGCATCCCCTCCCACCGACGAGAGAAGGTCCTGATAGGGTACATCGTGGCTAGAGGTTGTCCCGAAGACCGCTCTGCTCACCATCCCAGATAGCGTCCCATGAGCATCCCCGAGGATATCGGGCATTCTGTGTGAGGTTATTCTGACCCTCCTGTTGTGCCACCCCCGGCAAGGCTCTGCAGCAATGCTTTCCTCTCCTGGGCTATAGCCTTAGGGTCTGGTTTCAAGAGCTTTTTGCCTCTCCGCCTTCGCCTCTTTCTCTCTCACTGGCCTGCCCTGGCCCCTGCTTCCTCCATGCTCTCCACCTGAGATTCAGGGTGTTGATCCGAAGTAAGTCACAAGCTGCACTTAGGGAATGTACCTGGCTAGTCTCCCCCTCCAATTCAAAGATCAAGCAAAATGGGTGGCCCCAAGCATAAGAGATATTGTGGTTCCTGAGAAAGAATGTCACCAGACGAAACTCTCACCTCTTCTGAAGTGTTATAGCTGAGAGATCTTGGAACAGTTGCAGTGAGTGTCCCCTGAAGGTTGTTGTATCGGAGCCCCGTACAGTTCAGAGTATGCGCTCCTCCAAGGGGAAACTATGTACACAGGCTAGTATGTCCGGCGGCAGCATATTTGAAGCTCTTGGTGGTCCCACTCGGTATACCCGATCCATGCGCATATCCGACGATGACACATCACCCAGGATTTGAGCAAAGAGAGCTTGAACGAATTCCTCCACGTTTCCTGCTTCCGCCGAGGGTGGTGTGTTCCGAATCCTGATATCATTTCGTCCTGACCTATTCTCTAAGTCCTCAGCATGGGCCTGGAGGTCAATTTGCCTGTCTGTGAGGTGTATTATTTCTTGGCGTAGATGCTCCAACTCTTCGCCCCTGGTCATTTAGTTTGCCTCCAGAGTGTCGACTCTGTCCCCTATGTCTGATATTTCTCGCCTTACTCCTTGCAAGCCTTTGGCTAAATCGCCTTTAATCGGTTGTAGGTCCTCTTTAAGTGATGAGAATAGTGACTCCAGAAAGGAGAGGGTGATGGGGGCCTCACCTTCGCCTCCTCATTCAGGGGGTGAAGAGTCTGCCGGGGGTTCACGTCGGTCCTGAGGTGAGAGCTTTACCAGCATGACTTTTAGCGTACAGTCCTTTTGAACCCGGGCTGTGGCCATCTTTAGTGTGCTGGGTACAGACGCGGCAATGGCGTCAGGGTCAGAGGGGGCCAGACAGCAATCGCCGGTATTCTACACTGCCCTCCTTAGGAGCGTCTTCTGGGCTGTCAAGAACAGGCAGCTAGAAAGGTGTGCTGTCCCCCAAAGTGGGGCCCCAGAGGAGATTGCCTCTGAAGCCAGGGCCGCCGTGGGTAGAGTCACCTTGTGCTGCCGCAGGATTTTCTCTGCTTGGCCTGTCTTCCGAATCCCCAGTAATTCCGGTGCTGTACTAAGGGGTGGCTATCCGGGCCCAGGCCTCGTGACGCAATGCTTTGTACCCCTTGACTACCGGGGCTCCGATGTTTTCTGCAATGCAGTCCCCAGAAATCAGGCCTCGAGACTCTCCTAAGATCAGGCCCTCTGTGTGGGTGCCCCTACCTTCGGGACCAGCCATGTTGTGAAGACTCATACTGTTGCAAAGTCATCCTGTGCCCTGGGCACCCCCCAACCTTTTGCTGACAGGAACTGGTGGTAACTGACTCTGACTGACCCTGGGCTCTGCCTAACCAGGCCCAGGGCCAGTGCCAAGCTGAAAGGAACACATTAGAATACAGTTAAAACACACAACATACACTAGGGTACACTATGGTATGGTGGGGTACCCCTGTAATTGGCATGACATACCCCATAAGTATCTAATAGGGCAGGGGATTGAAACTACCTAGAAGTCCCCAGTACCCTGGGGTACGGCAGTTTAGAGGCCAGCAGCTTTTTCTGTACTAGCATGTGTGCAGTGCTGAAGCCTGAGGTCAGTTTAAAAGCAGCACTGGGTGCCAGGACTGCTTTGAAACAGTAAATTGCTGGTCAAATTCGACTTTGATACTAGAAACACAGTAAATGGAGAGTCTTCAATATTTCTACAGATTCAGAACCCCTAAAGTCTCCCCTAGATGCACAGGGGATGGGGGGTCCTGTAGAAATTAGGGAAATACTTATAAAATATGTTTTTATAAGCCCTGGTGCTAGAAGACTGGCCCAAGTCATGTTCCCCATTGCAAACCCCATGGCCCATAGGTTAACATGGTAGGAAGTTAATGATTAATAAATATTGATATGAGAGGACTAGCCGGACCATTCAAAGACTTCCCAGAATGGTAGTAGTAAATCCAACAATATTATATTGTTGAATTTCTCCTAAAGTGTACATACAAGAAGTTATAAGACTTTCTTGTTTGTAAGTCCAAATTCAGCCTTCCAGTGGTCTACCCTGATTGGTCAGAGTTAAGTGGATTAGCCAGGCTGCTTTGAAGAGGTGATAAAGGACCACTCTGCTGAGAGGGCAGTGTGCTGGTCTATAGGTATGCCAGGCCAGTAGGTGGAGTCGTAAACTATGCTCTTCAAAGGCAGAGGGGAGGCCTGGGTTTCAGTTTCACTCTGACACTCTTGACCCAGAGTCAAGGCTAGGCTTAAGGAAGGTATTTGCAGATGGTAGGGGGAGAGTCCATGGAAATAAGCCATCCCAGGGGGTGTGCTTAGCCAGCTCTTACCTCCTTGCTGGAAAATCAGCCATTTTGGATTTGGAAGACTGATGCACTCTGGGACAACAAAATGCCACACTCTGCAGGATGTGGTCATCACTATGAGGAGTTACCCTGCTTTCATTGGTCAGAGATGACCTGTGGCTTCACCCAGAGAATTTTGAATAAGTATCTGAGAGGGGCAGAGCCCTCCAGATCTGCTGCATGAAACTTACTGAAGCAAGACGTGCCCTAATGCGAAGTTCTGCTGTGCAAAGATTTCTAAGGCCTGACCTCTGAAAACTGCACAATCTGAAAACTGCAGCCCGGTGGATTACCTTGCTACAAAAGGACTAAGAAGTAGACTCCCTGCAAGCTACAGGTCAACAGAGCTCACATGGACATCCCCACAAAGAATCCCCAGCCTGGAGTACCAGTGGATTTGAAAGGGTTTTGTTCAAGTCGATTGCGGAATTGAAGTTTCACACTTTCAAGGACCCTCTTGGAGATTCCAGAACCTTGGACTGTGTTGGATACTTTGGGACCCGCAAGCAGAACTTCAGGAAGGAGTTCTAACTGGACCCGCCTGCTGGAGAAGGCTGCACTGCACAGTGGTGAGACATTCTCCAGAACCGTTTCTAATGGTGTGTCCCTGTCAGAGAAAACAAAATGACTAAAAGGAGCACTGTTGGTTTCTAAGCACTAGAAAGTGACTAATCTTTAAAAATTCATATCTCTGGTTCCCTACAGTGGTATTTTTTCGTTTTGGTGTCATTTAAAAGATACAAATATTACCTATTTTTATAAATTGGTGTTGGAGTTTTATTTTGTGTTGTGTCTTAATTATTTACTGAAATGGTGATTTTAAATGCTTTACATACCTGTCTTTGAAGTTAAGCCTGTCTGCTCGTAGCCACGTTACCAAGGGTTGAGCATAGGAATAATTTTCTAAGACCTATGCTGGGTCCTATTATGTGTTAGTGGCCTTATTGCCAGTGGCAGACCTACATTTGCCCCTACCAATAACCCACTTTCCAACACATACCTTGTGGGGGCGGGCTGTGGCTCCGGGCCTAGTCGCTCCTCTTACCTCCCTGGCTGGGCTCCTCCCATTATCCCATCCCGCAATATCTTAAGCGGTGCCTCCCGCCTCTTTACAGGCCTGGGGAAGATCGGTGTCCGCCACCTCGGAGGACAGTCTCTATCCCGGAGGGGCTGCCAAGCAAAGGGGGAGTCCGTCAACCAGTTATGTGTTGGGGGGGCAGGATCATCTCGCCCCACCGCCCCCAACACCTCTGATGTCACTCAATCAGGCCCTCACTGTAGCCGGAAAGCAGCAGGGCCCCCTGCCTAAGCAAAGGGGGGGCCCAGTACTCTTTCAATTCAATGGGGGGGAACCAGGGGTCCACCGCAAGCCCTGATGCAGTGACTCACCAGACGCTGCTGTGGCCTCCTGGGCCTGTCGCACTCCCCCCACAGCCGTTAAAGGAGGGGCCGGGCTCACGCAGTTCTAGTCCTTCCCCCATCCGGCATGTTCGTCTGGTAATGCCGCCAGGTGAAAGCCTCTGTCCGGGACCGACCCTGAGTGGCAGCGTGGGTTATAGCGATCCTGCCGTGACTGGGGGGGGGGGGGTCACCTCTTCCTCGCCGGTCACCGCGCTTCAAGGCACCGCAGCCCTGGGAACGCAGGCTTGCATCCCACCCACAGCGCAAGGCCGGGACCACCGGGTTCTCTTGTTTTCCTATTCCAGGAGGTGCCGCCTGGCTCCTCCGCAAGGCAGGAGGTTCCGGGAGCTCCATGCGCAATGGGGGCCCTCTACAAAGCCTCAGGGCACTGCTGTGACAGGCGAATAGTCGGGCTGGAAGCGGAGCGATCGTTGAGCACGTCCGCTCACTCTGCAATCTTGGACACGCCCCCTTATTCATATTTAAAGTGTAACCTGAAATTTGAGAATATAGCTGAACCATCTTTAATAGGGGTGGAATAGAAGAATCAGGATTACTAATATATAATTAAGGCTCCCTGTTTTCCGTTTTTACTGATTTTTACAGATAAATACAGACGGAAAACTATTTAGTTTCTTGTCTGTATTTATTTTTTAATGTAGATAAAAACGGAAATTGGGTTGCTTTTTGAGTGATTCTAAATACTGAGATTACCGCCAGGCCAATAGCTGCATGGATTGATGGGTAATGGGGCTAAAAAATAAAGGAATTTTAGTAAAGAGACTTAAACAGCAGTAGATACGCACAAGGTTGATAGTGAGATGTGCATATTTATATATAAGTGCATTGATTTATCTTGGTCTTCATATCATTGAAACCTGGCAAAATATTCACGCTTGAGCGAACATTTCTTGGTTAAACTAATGTGGAAATATACCAGTTTCACGTTCATTTTTTCACACAACCCAAAATATGGATAAATACAGATAAAATTAACAAAAAATCAATATGGATAATTACAGACTGAAATGTCAAAAAAATAAATACCATAAAACCGGGAGCCCTATATATAATAGTACATCATCAACCTCAGCTGAAGTCTTTTTCGTAACCTCATGAATAGTAATACCTTTTATTTTAATGGTGTGTCTGATGGAAATGAGTTAAGGTTCAACGGCAAGGAGAAAAGTAAAGGTGATGAGGACAACCTTGGCGGGTGCCTCTAAAAAGGGAAAAATTATTAGAGAGTTGCCCATTAAGTCTAGCAGATGGGCCAGAATAAAGGGCTGAAATTATACGAATAAAGGAATTGCCACAATTAAAAGCAGCTAAAGTACTGTATACACACTGCCAATGTACTTTGTCAAACGCTTTTTCAGCATCTAATGCCAGGAACCCAGGAGGAAGGGGTAAAGATGAGACAGTTTCAATTGCATGAAATAATAACCTAGTATTGTTCACTGAATATCTATTTTTCATGAAACCAGTTTGATCAATGTGAACAATAGCGTCAAGTACAGCAGTCAATCTGGTCACAAGAATGTTGGCCTAAAGTTCACAGTCTTGATTAATTAAGGAAATAGGGCTATAGTTTGATCCAAGAGTAGGATCTTTATTAGGTTTTGGAAGAACTATAATCAAAGCTTCAGTAAGGATCCTGAAGCAGATCCTGATAAACTAAAGTGATTAAATCATTTAAGTAAAGGAGGCATGAGATAAGGAGAAAATTCTATATAAAATTAAGAAGGCAAACCATCTGGCCTTGGCGATTTACCCGGTTTCAGTGATTTAATAGCAGAATTAAGTTCTTCTAATGAAATTGGTGAATCCAATTTTTCCCTCACTGATTGGGTAATTTTAGGTCGGCCACAGGATTGCAAAAAATTTGCAATACTAAATGTATCTACAGCTGAGAGATTACTGTATAGATTTGAATAGTAGACTAAAAAGTCATTAAGAATTTCATTGTGCGAGAATGCTAGTTTACCATTTAAGCCATGAATTGCATTAATTTGGATTTTATCATTTTTAATACGTAAATAATTTGCCAAAAGTCGCCCTGATCTATTGGCTTTGAAATTACATTTAGCCTTATTATTCGAAATTTGTATACCAGCTCTTCTACTTAATTAAGAGTTTAACTCATATCTGAGTTTCTGTAATAGCTTTTTGTATTTATTATCATTATATGAAATAAAGAGTGTTCATATTTTGCTATTTGTTTATCAAATTCTTTAGGTTTAGCGTTGAAAGCTTTGTTATTGTGTACCATAATTGATATTGTTACTCCTCTGATATTAGCCTTAAATGCATCCCATCTATTAACAAGTCTGGATTAAAAAAGAAATAGTCATGTAATGCTGACAAGAGTTTAGATGTATTTTTGTCATTAAGAGCAATATTCATATTCATATTCCATTGAGAGTGGGTTTGTTGACTTGCGTTAAGTTGTAGAACACCTGAAATAAGTGCATGGTCAGAAATATCAATATTATGAATTGTAGGATCAGAAAATGAATGAATTAATAAATGGGAAATTAAAAAGTAATCAGTACGAGAATAAGAATTGTGAGGGTTAGAGAAAAAGGTAAACTGCTTCTGTTTTCGCTGACGTAGATGCCAAATGTCCACCAAACTGGTTGACTCAAAAAAAGATTTTAAAATAAAATAAGCCTGGGGGGGATATTTGGTTTGAGAATATCTATCCAACAATGGGTCACAGATTAAGTTAAAGTCGCCACCAACAATAAGTGGAACAGTACCTAATTTAATCACTTCCAAGGTAAAAAGAGACCAAAATTTGGGATCATCATTTGTTGAACCATAAACATTAATTATATGAAAAAATGTTGTACCAATTTGAACTTTAGCTATGGTATAATGATCTTCTGCATCTGAAAATATGGATAGTATTTGAATACTTATCTTTTCTGCAAAAAAGGATAGCAACACTATTCTTTTTAGGTCTCACCTGGCTATCGCGTAAGCGATCGCAAAGCGAGACTTATGTAGGGGCTTCAGAAAATGCTCCCAAAGGCTTCCCAGGCGGATCGGGTGGCGGTTACGCACACAACCACGCGCATTCCATTTGCCACCAGCTACTTCCTGCGTGTGCGCCGCCTCACGCATTCAGAGAGATTTAGTAAGGGGCACAAGACCTTAGGAATGCGGTTTATGGCCAGTGCATGTGAGGCATTCAAGCGCGAAGCTGGCATCTGGCATCGGACTTGAAAGCAGCAGACTGCTTTCGCCAGCGCGCACTCGGCCTCACTTCCTGCATCCCCTCTTACAACAATTAACTTTCGTTATAACTCACACCCCATATGCTCGTTCCCTCCCACCCTTCCTTTGATGTCCGCTTTTCTTGTTGTTTACAACCCACGCCACACACTGCTGCACGCCGCACACTGCTGCACGCCTCACACTGCTGCACGCCACACACTGCTGCACGCCACACACTGCTGCACGCCACACACTGCTGCACGCCACACACTGCTGCACGCCTCACACTGCTGCACGCCGCACACTGCTGCACGCCTCACACTGCTGCACGCCTCACACTGCTGCACACCGCACACTGCTGCATGCCGCACACTGCTGCACGCCGCACACTGCTGCACGCCGCACACTGCTGCACGCCACACACTGCTGCATGCCGCTGCACGCCACACACTGCTGCACGCCACACACTGCTGCATGCGGCACACTGCTGCACCCCACACACTGCTGCATGAAACACTGCTGCACGCCACACACTACTGCACACCACACACACACTGCTGCACACTGCTGCACGCCACACACTGTTGCACGCCGCACACTGCTGCACGCCGCACACTGCTGCACGCCTCACACTGCTGCATGCCTCATACTGCTGCACACCGCACACTGCTGCACGCCGCATACTGCTGCACTCCACACACTGCTTTTATGCGAGTTTATGCTACTGACATTGTAAATGACAATGACTTTTATTTGTTTTAAAACCAAAACATAAATAAAAGGCATTGTAATTTTACAATGCCAATAGATCAAACTCTTATAAATGCGAGACCTATTGCATTGCAAATGCTTGTTACTAACTGCAGGAGAGGAAATAATGTGACCAACCCAATCTTTATTCATATATGATAAAACTGTATCATCTATATGAGTTTCTTGAAGTAAACAAATGTCTGCTTTATATCTGGATAATATTCTACAACTTTAGTTTGCTTAACAGGATGTCTTAAACCTTTGACAATGAACGAAACAACTTTAATTATATGAATATTATCCATAGTTAGTAGAAAAAAGAGAAAAAACAAAGAAAGAAAAAATGTAGCTTAAAGGAGTAGCGAGTGGCTCCAGATGATAAAGATAGCAGAAAAACGAAAGACAAGGGCAAACATAAAAAATACAACAAAGAAAAATTAATAATGTTTCAGAATCGCACATGTGCAAGATTGACCTGCCTAGACAATGCTCCCACAAAAGATATCCACAAACAAGCTACAATCAGAGAGCATTCGAACGGGCTGGAGTGTCATTTGTTTCCATGGAGAGCAGAGAATGTTAATCTAAAAGCGCACGAAGATCTTCAGGACGATGAAAAGATATTGAGATACAATCCTTCCAAATTCTCATAACAGAACGATCAAAAAGGCCATATTTAAAACTACAGCTTCTTAGTCGATGTTAAAGTTCAGTGAATTTTATGTGAATTTTAACAGTCTCTTTGGCAAAGTCTTGATATATAGAATTTTTATTTCCATTAACCATTAAAGTTGGAATCTCTGTGGCTGCTTTCCGGATCATTACCAAATGATGATGATGCAAGACTTTAAAAATCACCTGACGCGACTTAACATTGCTTGGATTATGATAAGAAGGAACTCTATGTGCCTTATCAATTTCAGATTTTTCCGAAAATGTTACCTGTAAAAGACCAGGTATCAAGGATTCCAAGTAATGCCTACAGTCATTGCCTTCAACCCTCTCCGGCAAATTAAAGATGCGCAAATTATACTGCCTATGACGTTTTTCTAACTTGAGTAATAAGGCATTCATTGGCACAATTTTCATGGTGAAGGGCAACACACTGTCAATTTTAACCTTATTAGCCTGGATTTATATTGCATTGTCAGTGACTTTCATTGAAAGGCCAGCCATATCTTTGCGAATATTTTTAATTTCTACAACAATATTATCAGTATTAGAATATACTGTTTGCAACTCTTCCAATACATTTGTTAATGAAGGCTCATTAGGATCCACAATTTGGGATTTTACTCGTGGAGGAGAAATTGTTTGCTTGCGTTTGTTAGATGTTGCATTTAAATTCTTACATTCCATATTCAAATTTACCAGACAAGAAATAAAAATAGCATCAAAAGCACTTTTAAAAGCAAAGAAAATGAAAATACATAAAATATCACCAGCAGCACCTCACAGGTCAGCTCGATGCAGGGAGACAGCTCGACAGAAAAGCCCTTAAAAATTGAGCCAAAGCCTGAAAAAACACTTTCCTAAAAGAGCTGGCCACATAGAGGAAGAAGGGACACTCCAGCACTATGCAGGGAAGCCTAAAAGCGGCAAAAAGCTCCTCGATAATGCAGGCACTGTAGGAAGACTAACACGCAGTGGCCATCTTGAAAAGCGCGCACACTCGCGTCCAGAACGGACATGATTTTGTGTGGAAGCAAACAACTGTAAAATAATTTTGGTGTAGGTTAAAAGGCAAAGTGCCAATTTCACTGTCAAGCCAGACCAAACCATCCCTCTAGGCTAATGGCTGCCCTCCTCCCATCGGTACTGCTGCCAAAGAAAAACACCACACATTATCTAGTTATCTAAGATACTTTAATATCGTTGGAATGCCATGCGTGTGCCCTTGAAAATTCAAGCTCAGGCAGCTGGATGAATAAACAAAATGACCGCAGTTGGGTGAAGCGCAAGCACTTTTTTTATGAAAGCAAATAACTTCTGCCCACTGAAAATATGTACTCCTGGCTCCCAAGATGTGGGCGGAGTCAAAGCCCCTCTCCGGTGATGCTCACATAATTGTCTGGTGAAAGCTGTGCTGCCAAGACAGACTGTTAAAGAAACGGTGCATGCTCGGAAAGGCTCTTTAAAGGTATGAACAACACTCCATGGACTTGCCATGTAAAGATAACTATGACTAGAGACACTTACTTGGTCAGGTCATTTAAATAAAGTATATTTAACAACTTGTCTGTGGCAGGCCCTTCAAAGAAAAGTATAATAAGTAATTAATTTCAGGGCAGAACAGTCCAATTTTGCAGGACATGCCTCCCAACCCATTCTTATAGCTTTGGGGTCTTTAAAAAAGGCGGAATTGTCACACGTGTAGGAGTGTGGTGATTAGTAGTCGTGTTGTTACCTTCCTTTGCAGCATGGAAGGGGCAATGTGTGATGCAAACATTAAGTGGCCTCCCGACGAGAGACCTGGCGCTTGCTTTTTTTTTTTTTTACAAAATAAGCACTATTCGAACTCAAATAGAGTGTCTGTAGTGTCTCGCAGAAGAAAAAATATTTCGTTTACGGCGACCCGTACTATCCATCTCCCCAGTAATGTGTCCCAGGGTCGGGACATTAGCACGTGACATCACTAGGTGACATCGCCAGGTACGGAGAGATTTACAGAAATTAACAAAATGTTCTTCTGAAAGACGCTGTACACGATTCCTCATGTTTCTTTTGACAACTATAGACAATGTGAGAGCCGTAGTAGCAGTTCATAGTATGACCAGAAGATGGCAGCACAGAGTGGAACAGAAAACTGCCTTGAGATTAGGATGTGATGCTCTGAATGGAGCCCCTGCGTTTTACAGCGTCAAATGTTTTGAGACCTATTTACGACAAGGGCAGGCAGAAGGATTTCATTTCTGAATTGAGGAGAGAGCCCACTAGTTCTAGTCTGCCCGTTGCTACATGCACGTTTACTCCCTTAGAAGGAAGGCGAGGGTCTCTTTTTTTATGCGCAAAGTGTCACATATGGTATTTTTTTCCTTTCTCCTGAAATATCCCGACTCTAGTGAGAGGCTTTCCCTATCTGCATCAAAGCGCCATCTTCGGTTTCCACACATTTGGGCTTGTGTTATTTGAGGAAAGCACAGAACTGTGTAAAATGACACACTTGTGAAGTGAACTGGAGAACTATGTCAATGAAGTTTGCATAACGTCACTCCGTGAACACTATCTTGGATTTCTGGCGCTACAAACGGTGTTTGCGCCATCCTTGGCGCATGTGAAGCACCGCGTTAGCTTGTGTGCCTACTCCCTTGACGGTGTGAGCAGCATAAAGACGGCGCCCTCTCCTGGGATGAGGAAGCCACTGCACATACCGACAGTGCAGTTCTGGCCCTCGGCATCCATGGCATGATAATGTCCAACGCTGGTACAATGCCGACCCCGGTAAAATGGTGGTATTTCTTGACAAATTGAATGCATCCATATAGCTTGATGGTGCACTGGCCAACATATAAATGTGGTCCTGCATAATTGAATCCACCCTTTCCTGGTGTCTCTTTCTGTGCAAAATACATCAAAATAAACAGTCACCTCGTATTTATCCTTCATAGATTTAAAATCTGCATTTGAGCTGGTCAATAGATGCAAACTCGACCACATGGGAATTGACTAGGCGTTGTTGCTGGTGGTGAAAGGCCTGCACACGTTTGTGTTCAGTATTGTGCACTTGGAGAGTGTAGCAATAGTTGCCCCCTCCCATCAGGTGTAAGTCAAGAGTGCCTAAGTTCTAGCCCACACTTATATTGAGCCTTTTCCTCAAAGGCATCGAAAATATCTTGACAAAAACAACCCTGATGTACCAAAATTGCGCAGTAACAACATTTCTATACTCCTTTTTGGAGCTGGCCCCCTTATCCTCTCTGACACAAAATGCTATGAATAAGCAAATACAAGAATTCAGGAGAGTGAGAGATCTGATCATCAACGCTGCTAAAACTAAGCTAATGGTAATTAAACCAGCCCTCGGTTTTAGAAGGCTTCGCATAGTAAGTGAACCCCAGCTGGAGTGTGTACCGTGGTCTATGCTTTAATCACGAGTTAGTCTGGCATGCACACCTAGAAAAGGCGGTAATTACTTTTAAAGATCAACTAATGCTGTACTGCGACTCAAGCTAGATTTGGAGCCAATGTCTTCGTCTAAACTTGCAAGTATACATGCAAAAAGCAATGGCTACAGTATTCTGTGGCGCTGAACTTTGGGGTTACATCACAACCAGGGATCTGTAAATAATCATCAACTATTTCCTAAGAACTTTACTTAACCTGGGACCTGGCACCCCTTTAATATCTTAGTTTATAGAGACTGCCACTAAAAAGCATTTCCAGTTTCTTTGCATTATGCCCTGTGCAATATTGTATACTTCTGAACAGAAACAGCTGGGGGGCAATTTGCCTAAACTTCGAAACAAAGTTTTTTTTCACCATGGTCGGGTTCCCACTCTTCTTTGGGTTGAACACGTTAATGGCACTCTCACATATTTATGATTTGATCATCTTTGGAACAACCCTACATTGATTTGCTAGGATTCAACAAAACTAGCTAAAGTTGCATACTAGTTACAATAGCTAAAAAGCATGATGGTCACCGCCAAGTTTGCTCCAACGACTTCTAACTATCTTTCAATAAAGCAGTAACCTGGGTTAGAACAATTTATTTTTTTGAGTTTTCTGTAGCACGAACTAGACCCAAAGATATCGGGTATCACAGCACTTTACATGAGCACCAGTTGCGTTATAGATGGATACATTCATTTTTGTGAGGCACGGGGAGATTAAGTAATTTTCCCAGAATCACAGGAGGTTGAGCGTGGTTACCGAGACTTGAACCCGGTTCCCAAGCTTCGAGGTCGACCGCTCGAGCCGTAAGGCTACGTTCTTATCTCAACTGCATTGTGAAGGTAGCCCATTACATAATTCATTACAACTATGTCAGACACCACCAGGCCAAGGCAGAGTTTTCTTCTTGTGCACCAACTGCATATGCATTAAAGTGTCCTTCAAAATGCATTGTAGAATGTCGAAATTCTAGACGAACATTACAAATAATTGTGCTTTGAGAAACAAGGGATATGAGACTTTCTAATGTATCATTCTCCAAAGGATTAAACATCTATCATGCATCCAGTGGCCGGAGAACTGACATGAGATCGGGATCTACCTGCTCATTGATCAGTCGATCGCCAGTTGGCCTGAGTTTACGGTACCTCCTACTAACTTCTTCTCAGCAGCAGCAAATCCTGTTCGGCTGGACCTCTCAAGAAGGGTATCCGGCCTTGTGGGGCCCTAATTGGCTACAGTCTGCAGCTTAATTCTGATGGAGATTCTCGACTTCCAAAAAGTGACAAAGTCGGAACGTTGAAATATTGCCTGCAACTTTGTTCAGCGGCTCCCCGACAATGACGCCACCTTCTCAGACACTGCCAGCTGCCTTGCCGCGCTAAACTTTACTTTCTAGAACACTTTTGATTGAAATTTCTTCTAAGTTTGAAGGTAAGCCCAATCCATCTGAGGTACCGAACCACGCTTCATCTCGGTTGGCCATAACTTTTGAATTTGCCCCTATCTTGCACAACTAGAGGTCTTTGGTTGGTGCTTTTATCTTTCAGGTGCTAGATTTCACAAAAAACCTTATAAAATCATAAGTCTGGTTCAACTCATTGAATTTCCTTCATTTTTGTGTGATTTTATTTTTTACATTGTTCTCTATTTTTCTAAATTCTTCTGTGATTTGTTTGTGTGTTGTGTTTTCACTTTATTACTGTTTTTCTGCTGTATAACTACTATACATAGTGCCTCTAAGTTTAGCCTGACTGTTTTTCTGACAAGCTACAAGAGGAATATGCACAGGTTAATTTAGTGACTTTTGTGGTTTGC
The DNA here is from genome assembly GCF_964204655.1 of Triturus cristatus. Taxonomy (NCBI): domain Eukaryota; kingdom Metazoa; phylum Chordata; class Amphibia; order Caudata; family Salamandridae; genus Triturus; species Triturus cristatus. The sequence goes on from NC_140580.1 coordinate 333,649,105, forward strand.
CCTGACCAGGATTGTGGTTGTTGCTTGAGAAGGGTTAACACCTCCATCAACCCCAAACCCAATTTCTTACACCCAGAAACCTAATTCACTTGAAAAGGGCCTCTTCTGCCACAGTTATATGTCAGATGACACTTGAAAAGGCCCCTTTTTAGGTCTCGGCTAGCGAAGGCTGCGCTTGCGCAGTCTCGCTCGCGAGATTTAACGTTTTTCAGAAGAGGGGCTTGAACCCGCCCCTCTTCTCCATTGGCTGGCCTCTTAAATGCTGGTCAGCCATTGGAGAAGAGCTTTGTCTCTCCAAACAAGCCCCGTCTTTTTCGGATTCGGGTGCGTGTTTTTTACTTTCTTTCTCGCCTCTGGAATGTAAACATTCCAGCCAATGGCAAGAGGAGAGAAAGAAAAACAGGCCCCCGAATCTGAAAATGCCGCTGCGTTTCTCCGAGGCATTTCTGCTTGACCTCGGAGAAAGGCGGCGGTGTTCATGGCTCTCGCCAGGTAAGGCGCTGGGACTGATTTCTTTAGGTTTTAATTTTTTTCTTTAAACAGCCCTATAGGCCCCCAAGGTTATCGCGGTATAAATGTCAAAACTTACAACCTCCAAGCCTAACATTTGCAAGGGTCCACTGCCCCCTACTAAGGCGAGCTTTTAATACGAAACCGGGGTAGGAGGGCGGCATCTTCCTTGAATGTATTAGACCGATGGCACCATTGCTAAGCAACTGCTCCAGATAATAATGCAGTAGACCCCACACCGAAACGGCCAACCAGTGCCCTGCCAAAACAGAGGGTCTACTTCCTCGTAGATGCAGAAATCTGGGAATAATGAAGTGGGGATTTATTAAAGAAAAAAAACAGGAAAAATGTATTTGCTCATTACCTATCGCACCAGCTGCCTTGGCTATATTCTACGCATGAGCTGCCGACCAGGAAGTGTATTCGGCAATCCTTTGACTTCCGTCCTCTGAACACAGTTCCAATAAACAACTAGAATGCTAAATGGGCTTTTGGTAAACGAGTAGCGGCCGCCATACTGCAGGACAAAACAGATTTCCCAATTCCTTCCATTCAAGACAGTGGAGGAGGCTGAGTTAGTCTTAAAAAATGGCTCGTCACTAGTCCTGTCAGAAACAGAAGCTGGGGAGACCAGAAGCGTTTTGTCATGCGTCGTACATTTTAAAATCGATTTTAGTTCCAGTTTCCTCGCATTTTCAAACTAAGGAATTCATTAGTCTTTTCTTTCAAGTTTACAGTTTGATATAGCGCGAACTTGGCCCAAAAACACCACATCGATTTACATGAGCTTCTAATTACATTACACACGATCAGCCGACATTGGAAGATGTGATTTGCCCAAAATCACTTGGGTTGAACCGACGCCATGACTTGAATCTGAATCACTAGCCCCAAAGTTGGCAGCTGTGGTCATTAGGTCCAGGGGTTTAAGTGGGATGAAAAAACTGGTGCGTCTCTCATAGCGGCGTGGCCAATGTAATTAAGGGCGTGGCTTAAAACACATAAACTAAAAATCTTTGCTCAGCATAGTGTGCCGCCCCATTGGTATTTTGCTGCTTCTGTCATTGCATCCACAGATATAATACTACTCTCGTTTTATGGAGAATGTCCTTGACATTTTCTTACTACTAAGTACATATCTGATGACAGCAGCTAACAGACCTCTGTGCAGTTAACATTACAATATATCCAACCCCAGGTTCTGCTGGCACAGATGCATGTCTCAGAGACATTGAAAGACACTCTTTTGAATTGTAAGGATGCCGCTCCTCTGAAATCAACAGGATAGATTGCATCCCTCCCTCACTCACCAAGTGGACAGGCCTGGGCCAGATGAAGTGTCTTTGAACTAGCTGAACAAGGTCAGAACTGTCAGTGTCTCTCATAACAGACTTGTGCACAATGTTTCAGTTGTTTTCGCGTGGCCTTTATTACCTAGGAGGATCACTAAGTGTATTTTTCTAAAACTGTATACTTATGATTGATGTTTAATGTTCTTCCTAGAGAGAGATCGGAGTTTTGTCTAGTGGAAGTTTTGACTCCTGGAAAGGTAGCACATAGGGTTAATGTACCTGCAGCAAAGAACATATACCATGCAGATCACAAAGTGCACATAATGTAAATAGGTCAGTGGGCTACTGCGTGTGTGTGTGTAGGTGGCTCTATTTGTGTGTGGGTTGCTCTATGTGAGTGGCTCTGTGGGTGTGGGTGGCTTTGTGTATGTGGGCGCAAATGCAATAGGTCTCGCATTTGAGAGTGATTAAGCTATTGACTTTGTAAATAACAATGCCATTTCTTTAAATGTTTTAAAAACAAAAACATAAACAAAAATAATGTCATGAGCAATGCCAATAGCTCTAACTTTAACAATGCTGAGACCGTTGCATTGTAAATGCTTGTTTGTTTCTTCGGTCAGCCAGATTCCAATTCTAGTGAGATTGGATTTGGCTCAAAACTGGCTTGAAGTGACCATAGAGGAGGGATTATTCATTTCCCTGGCACATCTCTAGGGTGAATCTGTAATGGCCCGCATCTTGCAGGTCATGGCAAGTTGCACAGCTGTATACACTGTAGTGTTCCAAATAATCCACTTTTACCATAGTTATGCCAAGTTTTAACAATTTTATTTCCAAGTTTTGTCCAAATCTCATTGTCACGCCAAAGTTCCGAAATTCATTAAACTTCTGCGTTACATTACTACATGATTGCCTATCCGGGCCTAAACATGAGTTTTGTTTGAATCTCGAGTCTTCAATGTGGTATTCGAGTTACATCACACCCAATGCATTTCGGTAATCAACCTTCGTCAGGGGTATCTATGATATAAACATACACATATGTCGTCACTTATTTTTAAACATTACACGGTAACTCATAATAAGCTTTGCATGATATGCCCACTTTAGATGTAAACAAAAACACCCCGTTACCAACACATCTCTAATCCCCCCATCTATTCCGTGCTCATAATAATCATACCGCAACATCGTAACTGAAATCAATAAGTCACAAACCTCCCAACTCCTACTTGCAACATAAATCTAACCACCCCCAAAAAAACTATAACCTACCCAGTCTTATAACTTTAAAACCTCCCGATGTTATCCCCTCTTTCACATAAATCAGCGTCTACAAACACTCTTCCTCCTCATGCCCTGACGGGTCGTAGTTTATCCCCATATTACTCTTGTGCGTACCTGATGTAAACCTGCCACAGAACTACCTCCATATCTGATCTTCATTTTACCCGTCCGCCAAAAAACCACTCTATTTAAAGTTACCTGACCACCTGTAACTCATTAGTGCAATCCATCACGTGTCAATGTAACCCCTCCCCTTTGCTATCCCATTCCCAATCGCATCCGTAAACCCAAACAAACTTCAAAATTTATCACAGAATTAAACGTGAACATTCCCCCTCACATGAAATAATAATCCTTGTTATGGAATATCCGTTCGTGATTAAATGTCCCATATTTGAATGTCAAAGTGACGCGTGCATAATCCACCATTCTTATATGCTGATGACTTCATGAATAGTCCTTGGCGTGACCATCATATGATTTCTGAATAATCTTGATTTATCGGCGGGGTGCTGACAGTTTGGAACGGAACGGTAATTATCAACAAAACAAGTATCTGGAGCACACCCTTCGTTTTTTTACTTTGTGGTTCATTAATTTTATCCAATTTAGCGTGCATGCACTCTTGTGTGCTCCGTTCCTTTTCCACACAATATTCAAGTTCATGAATCTGTAATGGCCCGCATCTTGCAGGTCATGGCGAGTTGCACAGCTGTATACACTGTAGTGTTCCAAATAATCCACTTTTACCATAGTTATGCCAAGTTTTAACAATTTCATTTCCAAGTTTTGTCCAAATCTCATTGTCACGCCAAAGTTCCGAAATTCATTAAACTTCTGCGTTACATTACTACATGATTGCCTAGCCGGGCCTAAACATGAGTTTTGTTTGAATCTCGAGTCTTCAATGTGGTATTCGAGTTACATCACACCCAATGCATTTCGGTAATCAACCTTCGTCAGGGGTATCTATGATATAAACATACACATATGTCGTCACTTATTTTTAAACATTACACGGTAACTCATAATAAGCTTTGCATGATATGCCCACTTTAGATGTAAACAAAAACACCCCGTTACCAACACATCTCTAATCCCCCCATCTATTCCGTGCTCATAATAATCATACCGCAACATCGTAACTGAAATCAATAAGTCACAAACCTCCCAACTCCTACTTGCAACATAAATCTAACCACCCCCAAAAAAACTATAACCTACCCAGTCTTATAACTTTAAAACCTCCCGATGTTATCCCCTCTTTCACATAAATCAGCGTCTACAAACCCTCTTCCTCCTCATGCCCTGACGGGTCGTAGTTTATCCCCATATTACTCTTGTGCGTACCTGATGTAAACCTGCCACAGAACTACCTCCATATCTGATCTTCATTTTACCCGTCCGCCAAAAAACCACTCTATTTAAAGTTACCTGACCACCTGTAACTCATTAGTGCAATCCATCACGTGTCAATGTAACCCCTCCCCTTTGCTATCCCATTCCCAATCGCATCCGTAAACCCAAACAAACTTCAAAATTTATCACAGAATTAAACGTGAACATTCCCCCCTCACATGAAATAATAATCCTTGTTATGGAATATCCGTTCGTGATTAAATGTCCCATATTTGAATGTCAAAGTGACGCGTGCATAATCCACCATTCTTATATGCTGATGACTTCATGAATAGTCCTTGGCGTGACCATCATATGATTTCTGAATAATCTTGATTTATCGGCGGGGTGCTGACAGTTTGGAACGGAACGGTAATTATCAACAAAACAAGTATCTGGAGCACACCCTTCGTTTTTTTACTTTGTGGTTCATTAATTTTATCCAATTTAGCGTGCATGCACTCTTGTGTGCTCCGTTCCTTTTCCACACAATATTCAAGTTCATGAATCTGTAATGGCCCGCATCTTGCAGGTCATGGCGAGTTGCACAGCTGTATACACTGTAGTGTTCCAAATAATCCATTTTTACCATAGTTATGCCAAGTTTTAACAATTTCATTTCCAAGTTTTGTCCAAATCTCATTGTCACGCCAAAGTTCCGAAATTCATTAAACTTCTGCGTTACATTACTACATGATTGCCTAGCCGGGCCTAAACATGAGTTTTGTTTGAATCTCGAGTCTTCAATGTGGTATTCGAGTTACATCACACCCAATGCATTTCGGTAATCAACCTTCGTCAGGGGTATCTATGATATAAACATACACATATGTCGTCACTTATTTTTAAACATTACACGGTAACTCATAATAAGCTTTGCATGATATGCCCACTTTAGATGTAAACAAAAACACCCCGTTACCAACACATCTCTAATCCCCCCATCTATTCCGTGCTCATAATAATCATACCGCAACATCGTAACTGAAATCAATAAGTCACAAACCTCCCAACTCCTACTTGCAACATAAATCTAACCACCCCCAAAAAAACTATAACCTACCCAGTCTTATAACTTTAAAACCTCCCGATGTTATCCCCTCTTTCACATAAATCAGCGTCTACAAACACTCTTCCTCCTCATGCCCTGACGGGTCGTAGTTTATCCCCATATTACTCTTGTGCGTACCTGATGTAAACCTGCCACAGAACTACCTCCATATCTGATCTTCATTTTACCCGTCCGCCAAAAAACCACTCTATTTAAAGTTACCTGACCACCTGTAACTCATTAGTGCAATCCATCACGTGTCAATGTAACCCCTCCCCTTTGCTATCCCATTCCCAATCGTATCCGTAAACCCAAACAAACTTCAAAATTTATCACAGAATTAAACGTGAACATTCCCCCCTCACATGAAATAATAATCCTAGTTATGGAATATCCGTTCGTGATTAAATGTCCCATATTTGAATGTCAAAGTGACGCGTGCATAATCCACCATTCTTATATGCTGATGACTTCATGAATAGTCCTTGGCGTGACCATCATATGATTTCTGAATAATCTTGATTTATCGGCGGGGTGCTGACAGTTTGGAACGGAACGGTAATTATCAACAAAACAAGTATCTGGAGCACACCCTTCGTTTTTTTACTTTGTGGTTCATTAATTTTATCCAATTCTCTAGGGTGACCAGGTTCTTCACGGAGGAGGAATGGTTTCACCGTTTTAGATTTAGACAGAGACGCTGTGTATTTGTTTTTTTTTGTTGCACTTTGACACTCAGAAAACACTGCAAAAGCAGATAGGGTAATCTCTGGAGGCCTTTATCCCATTTGTTGTGGAAGACCCAGGGAGCACTTTCACCCACATGCAGGTGCCAGGCATAATGTGGCACTGCAGTACCCTATTTAAAACACTACTAAACCTGAAGATGCTCATCAGAGGACTAAAACTGCTGACTGAGACCTGAGATCATGAAGGATTTGACCTGCTTTCTCTTGTGCACAGGACAAAGACTTGGACTCTAAGGGTCATAAGGCTGACCACCTGTTCAACCTACAGGTACATGACAAGCTACAAGAGGCCTTTCCCTAAATTCCCGGTTGACCACTTCCAACTGGACCTGCCCTGGATCCTGCTGATGGCCTCTGTTGCTCTGAGTTTTGATCACCAAGTGCTGTTCCTGAGATCCTGGAACTATTGGCTAGGTCCAGTAAGACTTTTCCTACCACCCTTGAAAACCTGGGGATAAGAAACATTTTGGTTCAAAGTCATCCGGAGGATTGGGACAAATCGGCCAAGCCCATCTGACCAAGGTGTGTTGCCACTGGGCTGAAGATATCGGTTTCTCCCACTCGGAGATTCTCAGCAGAGGTATATCTTATTCAGCTAGACCTTGCAGAGATGGTATCTAGCCTCATTGAGCCCACTTTAGCGGAAGCCTGTCAATTTGCCCCTTGGAGTAATGCACAATCCAAAAAAGGGACCAAGTGGAATGAAGAAATCTTTATGGCCAGAGGTGTCCAAAGTATCCAACCATCTAGGGATCTTTTTGGGTGCAAAATTCAAATTTCTCCCGCTCAGAGTTTTCCACCAAAAACTTCACAGAGAGTTAGTCTAATGGCTTTCCGCACTTTTTGGAGCCCTCAATGATTACAGCCGGCTGCCTTGCAGCACTGAGGATTTTGGATTCCATTTTTGAGACCAAGTCCCAAGGTAAGATTTCCAACTGGGTCAAACTTGGTACCTGTATCGACCTGTGCTTTATCGAGGTTGACCTCAAATTGCACCTAAGTTTCAATCTACCACAACCAGTTGAACTTGGCTAGCGCTTAATGCTTTTTGCCACTATTATTAATTTAAAAAAAATCATAACTCCAATTCCCCCTATCAGATTTTGTCATTTTAATTATTTACATTTACTCTTTAATTTCTAAGCTGGTTTTGGATGGTTTTTTTTGTTGTGTTTTGACTTTATTACTGTTTTAGTACTGCGTAAATACCTTACACATTGCCACTAAGTTAAGCCTGCCTGCCCTCTGCCATTGCGACAGGGGACTGAGCTCAGGTTAATTTACTAACTTTAGCCGTTCACCCTGACAAGCATTGTGTTTGTTGCTTAGGCTGGGTAATCATCCCCCTAAAATAATAGCCCAACTTCTTGCACCAATTATGAGGAGCACATGAAGGAGCTTTAGGCTCAGTTGCCACTCTGGCCTATAATTGCTCGACAAACTAGTGTCGACATTAGGCTTTTGTCCGAGTGGCAGAAGAGATGCCTGTTTCCAACATGAGGGAAAAACTCCAGATGATAGCAAGGCATTCCAGACTTTATTGAGCAGAGGGTTGAGGTGAGGTACCATAAGTCTAAAGATATGCGAGGGCAGACATCATCCGGAGCGCCGGCATTGCATTTTATGAGCTCGTTCAAAGAGCATTGCTCTGAAATAGGGGCAAACTCATCAAGGAAAGGTTTGACACCAGAGGAAGTACCGGGAATGGTTTCCGGCTTTTCTGCACCTTTAGGGATGGTGACTACACCCTCCCTCAAAGACTCAGAGAGAGGAGTATAACTTATGGATCTTCTCATCGAAGAATACCGACAGATTGTTGCAGAGTTCAACCGAGGGGGTGATAGCATTCTTGGTCCCTTGAGGGGAAGTAAATGAGTTAATAATTTTAAACACCTCCTTAGAGGAATTTGCTGCTCTCTTGACTTGAAGAGCAAAATGTTCTTTCATGGCAATACAAGCTTTTTTGCGTAAACTCTTAAGTGCTGCTTTGTAGGGAGGTTTAGTATTATGATCATAATTTTTTTCTCCAGTTGCGCTCACGTTTCTTGCCCAGGCTTTTCTCCTTCCTTGGAACTTGGCCTCAAATCAAGTTGGGTATTAGCTCTATCATAACCCTAATATAATTATTTACCATAAGTAATTGGAATAATAGCCCCTGAGCATTCTTACAAATTAACAGTGTCCTTTACTGGCCCTTGTAAGTGTTACTATCACTTTTATCTTGAATGGTTGTGACTATTAAACACAGCTGTTTTTGTTGGCCATGAGGACTTTAAGCGACTCACACTTGTATTGTAAGTTTACCACTTTTTCTATGGGCAATTCGTACGACAATCAGTATGAATTGATGCAGTGACCACTAAAAGCTGATAAGTTATTTTAAAGTGTGACTTTCATTTGTAATGAATTTTGCGAATAAGTTATTTTTTTGAATATTTGATATAATTCTGTAATATAGTTATTATCATTTTAAAATCTGAATGTTAAATTATAAAATTAGAATTGTATAATGTAAAATAAATAAATTAATTTCACCCACATACTTTACGTGCTTTTTTGATTTCGCTTCAAATTGTTCTTAAACATTTCATTTGCACGATTCTAGCTTGTCCTCATTGCTAATTTCAACTTGCAATCCTTTGTAAGATCATTCCCTGTTTTGCACTCAGATGATTTTTGTGCTCCTGTCCCAGTCCTAGTTATATACAGTCTAGACACCTCAATGATTTATCATGTGGTATTTCATCATTCCCAGAGCCTCCCAGCGAGGCCATTCTACAGGGGTAAGAGCTGATGCTGAAAGTTAGTCTTACATTAACACAAACATAGGACTCAAATTCATCAATTCATTAGTGCAGCAGTTACAGAGCAACCAGGGCCTGTGGGTGTGAGAGGCCCAATTCACTACTGGTATGGGGATCATTTTGTAGCCAATTCTGATTTGGATGCTCTCATAGGTCTTGTATCAGTTTGTAGAGCACCATTTTGCAAACCACATCTGCTAGGCCACTGCATGTAGGTGACGACAAGGCACGGCTCAAATCATTCCCCATGATGAGGCCTGCTTCCTGACTGAGATGAAGGCACAAAGCAGCTGGCTCTGTAGTCAGGGATTGCTAGCAGCCTCCTCCTCCACTGTGGCATCAGATATTGCCCCTCACACCCAAAAGGCCAGTCTATGAAGGTCCTGTAAGCCGGACCGAACAGGGCCTGTCTCTCTGTAGGGCAGATCTAGAGCCATGGAGAAGCAATGACAGAACATAAATGTGAGTAGAATTTAGCATTTTTTTTGGGGGGGTGGAGGGCTGAGAGTAGCGAGCGGCTTTCATTTAAACATCCTGGAGATGACATGCAGGTCAGTCAGCATGGACTGCAAAGGGAAAGACAGGTTTGTGGAGATGGGCCGCAATTGTCCCACTTCATTAGTAAATGTTTTGCAAACCCCTACATTTCTGTTTCAGTTGTTGGTGTACAGGAGCAGAGTGGACCGTGATTGAATTAGATAGATCTGATTGACCACTGTAGGAAAGTAGTATCTGCTTCTTATGGTTACCCCCACTTTTTGCTTGATGTCTCACTGTTTTGGACTAGTCTGACTGGGATCCTGCTAATCAGGAACCCAGTCTATCTGCTTTCTCCCTTACATTGACATACATGTACTTTGGTACACTCCAGATTGGATACTGGGGTACCCGCATCAGTCCCTAGTATATGGTACACATGTACTCAGGGCATAGGTACCCCATTGGAACTCGAGGTCTGCTACTACAGCCTGTGTAAGATAGGTTCACTATATCTAATTGTCACTATACTTAAAACTTATAAGTCACCCCTATAGCAGGCCTTAACAATCCTGGAGGCAGGATGCGGGGTATGTGAGAGGGTGCCCCTGCATCAGCAGAGCCTCTCTGCAGCCTTCGGAGACCATTCTCCCGGGTTGTCTGTGACTCAGCTGGACATATAGGTAGAGGTGCATTATAATTTCACGGTAAATGCTATCTCGAAAACGGCTGCATAGAAACATATCGAGTTTGGTATAAAACACCTTCGAATCATACCTCCACATCAGTAACTGGTGTGGGAGGTGTGATTCCACCCTTTTGAAGCTAGCTTCGTTGGGTTACTGGTCTTACCGGTGCCAGCCTTCTCGACCCGGACAGCACGAAATGGATGTTGCCGACCAGAGACACATTTCTGCCCTCCTGCTGCTGAGCCAAGCTCTAGCAGAGGAAGGCAGCACAATAGGCATCCTGTCACAGGGAGGTGTGACCACCTCCCAGATAGGATTTAGTGGATTGGGGCAGGGTGGGTGCAGTCTGAGAGTGCCTGAAAGTCAACACTTGGGCCACATTTGGTGTCCCTGTGCATACTCCAGCTCAAACTAGTTCTGAGAGCCCTTGGTCCCTGCTCTGGGGCGAAACTGGACAAAGGACATGGGTGTAGCCACCCCTCTGTCCTGCCCCTCTCCTAGGAGGGTCCCCTGAATCTGTCCAACCCTCTCCCGTGGGTATAAAATGGGTTAGCTGGCTACAGGACATTGGATATAAAATGGGTTACCTGGCTACAGGACATTGAAATTTACGTGGACAAGATTCTACAAGAACAAACTTCTGAACTTCAACCGTCTGGACACCTGGGACTTCCCTTGACCTCGACTGGGCTCGACTTCGTCCCCCTTTCCATCCGAAGCTTAGTTTGTGCCTTTGCTCCATACAGGCTCTGTGCAGGACCTGTGGTGCACTTAAGACACCGAAGAATCTCCCTTGGAGTTAAGGAGTCTCTCCCCTGCTTCGCAGGCACCTAAAGCGCAACTGGCTGGCCTGCTGCTCCTGAGCTCCTGCGGACTCCGAAGATTTCAGCAACGCAGAAGGTGGGTTCCTGAGGTTGATCTGCCCTCTCACCGAGTTTGAGGCCGGTATCCCTCGTGGGGGGTGCGTGACTCGAACCCCTGTGCACTGCGTCCATTTGCAAATGCATATGCTTGTTGACAATTCGCGAGCTTGTGCATTGGACTCTGTGTAGTTCTGTCCCTGAGCAGTATTTTCACCAACAAACTATGGCCTCCTCGCACCAAGTGCTCTGTGGGCTGGTACGCTGCAATCTTGCTCGAGGTCCCCTTGCGACACCTGGTCATTCGACCTGTGGGTCCTCCTGAGGGTTATCTTGATTTCTCATGGGCTTTCCTGGTTGCTCCAGATTTGCCCTGACTCCCCATTGCTTGGTGAGTCCCCTGGACCTTGCTGGTCCACACCGTAACCTGCTTGACCTTTCTGCGCGGGTTGCTGTTACCAAAGCTTGTTGGTGCTCCCGCCGGACACTGACCCCTCAGCATTCGACACCCTTTGTGGTGCAGCTCACCTCCAGCTCCTGGTCATTCTCAACTTCTCCCGGACCTCGTGGCTGCAGAGACAAGCATCCCTTCTTCGCACCTTAAGCACCCAACATCGGTGGGCATTCGTCTCCCGAGCCCCTGGTCACTCTGAAGTGACCCAGACTCTGTCCCCTCTGCTTTCAGGTTTCTTCCTTCCAGAATCCAGGCTTGGATTCCACCTGACCCTTTTCACCTTCACGGCAGCAGTACTTCTTCACTTCCTTCCATTGAAAACAACGAGAGTTTCCAAGGCCACTTCTGACCTATGCACCCGGCTCCTCTGGGATAGGTAACTCGGGTACTATGGTACTCAAAGAATCCTTCGTCATTCTAAAAGAACTTTTGAAGACCCCAGATCCTGGACCGAGAAACCCCCCCGGATCCTAAGGCTGATCAGGAAAAATGCCATCAGTTGGCCAACTTCTTTCAAGAAAAGATGCTAAAAATCCTTGATTCAATCCCCCCTGTTAGTTCGTGCGAGGCAAACAACCCCCGAACACTCGGACATCCATCTGCCTCCCCTCTTGGGGTCAAGCAACTATTGAAGAAGTGGGAAATACTCTAAACTCTATTAAAAGCGGATCTCCCAGGGACCCCGCCCCGCTTCGGACCCTTAAGGAAGTAGCTTCCATCATTGTTCCCCCCTTTACCCACCTGATCAACGCCTCATTCCAACAGGGAGTCGTGCCCCCGAGCTGGAAGGCGGCAGTAGTTAAAGCACTACTTAAGAAACCCTCCCTTGATCCCGAAAACCTGGCCAATTTTAGGCCAATCTCTCTTCTCCCAGGGATCAGCAAGGTTGCTGAAAAACTGGCCAACAAGAAACTTTCACAGTTCCTGGAGGACAACAACAGACTAAAAAGCTCACAGACAGGTTTTCGTCCGGGGCAGGGCACGGACATCGCCCTCCTGGCAGCGGTAGAGGAGGCCAGAGCACTCTTAGACGAAGGCGGATCAGTGGCAGTGATCCTCCTCGACCTGAGTGCGGCCTTCGATACCGTCAACCACCAACTTCTCATTAAGCGGCTCAAGAGAGTCGGTGTGGAAGGCTCCGCCCTATCCTGGCTGTCATCCTTTCTGGCCCAGCGCACCTTCCAGGTCTGGGAAAATAACACCTGCTCCTCCGAAACTCCCCTCCAATGTGGCGTGCCTCAGGGCTCCTCCCTGAGCCCCACATTATTCAATATCTACATGGCCCCATTGGAGGAGGTTATCACCCCGTTCGGAGTGAGCGTCGTCAGCTATGCTGACGACACACAATTAGTTGTGTCATTATCCCATCCCAGCCAACAACCAGCAGATTTATCTAACTGCCTTACGCAGGTTCAACGCTGGATGAACAGTTCAGCCTTAAAACTGATCGGAGCAAAGACTGACGTTCTCCTCCTTGGCCAGAAAGGACCCACTCTCTCCCCGAACATCTGGCCAGGATGTCTGGGTCCCCCACCTGACCCTAAACAAGAAGTAAAAAGCTTAGGCGTGTGGCTCGATACAGACCTTTCGTTCACCACGCAAGCAAAAAAAGTAGCCGGGACGTGCTTCGGGCTTTTGAAATCACTGAGGAAGATCCTGCCCCTCTTGCCCCCCAACTCGCAAAAATTGCTAATTCAAGGCCTGATTCTCTCTAGGCTTGATTATAGCAATGTGATCTACTTGGGCGCCCCTGAAGCAACAATGAACAAGCTTCAGAGAATTCAGAATGTCGCCGCAAGGATTCTCACTAATACTCCTGCCAGAGCCTCGGCCAAACCAGCACTAAAACTCCTTCACTGGCTCCCAATTAGGGAGCGGGTCAAATTTAAGGCCCTGTGCCTAGCCCACAAACTGCTACAAAATCAAGGCCCCCCTATTCTCAGAAAATTTATCAAACCTCATAAATCCTCTAGATCCCTCCGTTCTGACAAGGAGAATCTCATCATCACTCCCAGATTTAAGAAGGCACGTTCAGGCGGAAGACGTTTCTCAGTCCACACCGCCCGCCTCTGGAATGCACTTCCCCGCGACCTGAGAATTGAACCACATTACCTACGCTTCAGGAAGCGGTTGAAAACCCACCTTTTTCCCTAAAAGCAACTTGCTCTTCCGGAACCCCGATCTCCTACCCCCCCCTCCCCTCCCTTACCCCCCTCCTTTCCCGGCCCTCTGACCTGTAGAGGTAGGGTTCTTAGCGCTGGGATACCTCCGGGTGACTACGCGCTTTATAAAATTTTAATAATAATAATAATAATGGTATCCACAGGTGAGGTGGCTCTATAAACTCTTAAGTTCCAGAGGGTTCGCTTGAAGTCCTCCTAGAAGGGTCTTTAAACTTTAAAAGTGTAACCACGACTTCCCCATAGAATTATACGGAGCCCGCGGTCGTACTTACATATGTAATTAGCTTCCCGTATTGGGGACTGGTGTGAGTGCTGAGACCCTACACATCAATATTATAGACTGGAAAAACCGTCTTAGGACTCGAGCAGCAAATACTTGAGAACTCAATTTGGCTCCATGAAATAGAGTGGGACTAGAGAATTTTGTTTTTAAATTTGAAGACACTTGACACAAAATTTAGCTGTATAGGTTTTGAACCTTGCTAGTTCATGATCCGTAACCACTTAAAGATGGCATCCCATTTTACGTACATGTGTGCACAATCTATTTTGATACATATTGAAAACCACGCGATTGGCCTTCAGGTGGTCACATGTGACAGAGGTGGATGCATTTAAATGTGCTCCTCCTTTTTCGTCTTTCTAAACCGGAGGTGCGGTCCCCATGCGTTTTGAAGAAAAAAAGGAGGAAGGTAAGACCTTTTGCGAGATGGCGTGCTGAATGCCTAGTTGCAAAGTTAAATTATAGGATCTCCAGTGAGTGTCCGTTCATGAAGGGCAGGCTTAAATTTCAGGGTATAATTCTGCCTGTGAGAACGGTTCCGGGAATATGAGGGAGCACTGTAATCACTCTCCTGCAAACAGTGGGTGGCCGCCATTTGGCGGTCTTGGTTACCAGGTAGGTCCTGATATTTTACACGGCCGAGTTTGTATAGCTGATGCGAGTGGTGTAGACATTATATTTTTTTATTATTATTATTCTTGTATCCGTGTTTTAAAATGTATACATGAGGTACGAGAGGCGAGTATTTTTAGGAATAATTCATGGTACCTTTATCTATCTTTATTATGTCTGAATCCTTGATAGATAGAGACTTGCCCTTTTTTATATACATTTTATAGCTTGAGGGCAGTCGCTTTTGGTGAATGATACGTTACTGGAAAGGTTCTCCTCTACATGCTTTAGGAGACATATCAAATATGATGTAGTGAACTTAGACGGCTCCTTTGAACCTGATATATAGCTATTTATTTGTAATACAGAACTACTGATGTTCTTGTGATCCTAAAATCATAAAGGATCAGGTTACTGACCTGAGAGGACCGTAATCATCTGCTTAACAGTCGCAAAAGTAGAGCTGGCAGACAGAAAATGTGTTGGAGATAGGTATGTATCAGATCTCAATATATGGATAGTGGGTACGCACATATCGGTAATTGCCATCTGAGATGTAGGGGTTGATTATTATATTTATTATCTACAGATACTATTCTCTTCACTGGCATGATTATTATTGGCACAGTGTGTCATCGGTTTTAAATACAGTAATTATGCTCTGTTTCTCTTATCTAGATAGTGATGGGGATATCTATGGATGCCCTACTCATAAAGGAATTGATTTTTATCTATATAGATTTTATAATGTTTATTGGGACTGTTGACCAGAATATGAGTTGAGCATGAGTGTGGATGTGACACTAGTACATGGTGTGGTTGTGGTTATAATTGTACTATTTGGATAAAAAGTTTTTAGAAATAAGCATGCCGGTAGCGATTTGTACCATCAGGATATAAATGTGGTTTATTAATATGTAAATTTTGGTAATTTTCTTTTAATGACTTATCTTTGTCTTTGCACTCCTCTGTCTTTTTGTGTACGTATATTTTAGATTATACCATTGATAAACAGGAGTTATCAACTATCCTGAAGAAGGTGGTTTTTACAGTGTGTTACCCACTGAAACGCGTCAATGCTCTTTGTATGTAGACACTAGATTACTTGGATAACTGCCAGTCAATGAAAAAAGTTTATGAAAAATATCTCAACTGTGAGAGATAATCCTGAAGTTACCGATGACTCTATACAATGATATGAACTAATTTCTGTCTACTGTTTTCTCCCGTTTGTGTATTAGGTTTTGAAATTGTAGACACATTTGTGTATTTACAAAATATGCAAAAAAATTCCAAATTTCTTTAACATGATTTTGTCTTGATTTAGTTGTTTTTATCATATAAAATACATTTTTGATATATGTATTTTGAGATTCAGCACATTTATGTTCTGATGATGCGGGATGTATAAATTGTATGGTTGTAATTGTATGGTGTGAGTGAGGCCAAAAGAGGATACTTCTTTTGTGACTTGTGTTCCCACATTGCACCCGGCCTCCGTGGGGTCCCTGTCTGCTCACCTTGGGTGGTTCCCTGGGGTCCCAGTGATTTTCCGTGCTCTAGACCTTGTCTTAATCTCAGCCGTGACTGTAATAGCACTATTTTTGTATATGGTTTGGTCTCCCCCTGGAGCCCACTGTGTATTGTGCTACTTATAACTGTTCTATTGAATTCGTATTGTGTGCTTTGTGTTCTAGCCTCGTGTAGAGGATAGTAGAGAGTGTTATATTAATAAATACATCTATTTATAAACTACTGTGTGGTTCTCCTTCATTTAGTCATTCAGGAGGTGATATTCTGGTAAAACAAGCTGCTGTACATTCCTTTAAGATTAAGCCTGAAGGCTGCTCTCCATAGCTACCACTAGGATAGCTTTCACTAAGGTTATCTTTGACCACATATATCATGAGGGTCGTGTGGACTGGTACAAGATGCCCACTTTAATTAGTGGACAGCATATACCAGGCCACCTTCTCACAACCACCATCTTCAAACATGAAGGTTGGGTCTTCTTGTCAGCCTCTTAATGTACCTGTTTGGGACATTATTTTATTTTAATTCAGCAAATGGATTCTATTTTAATTAGAAGTTTTTTTTTGCATCTAGGTCTGCTCTGAGTGCAGATCGGAGGCTAACAAACAAATTACATGGTACTCAGCCAGTCCACAGTTTGTGGTTCCCAGTGTCTGCTGACTCTCGGTGTGATCCTGGAAAAGTCCCTTGGACATTCTAGAATTTTTAAATAGGCATGCAGTATAAGCAATGTACCCGGGGGCAGCTCTGCTGCTGTTCAGTCTCAGACTTTGCACCTGAGGGTGACAGAGCTTCTTTGACCCCTCAATCTGTACATTACATATAAAATGCCAGGTAGCCCAGTTGTATAGAGACAAAGCCTCAAGTTGAGTTTCACCTGCAGGATAGCACTGCAACCTAAGGCAAATGTCTGTGAAACCCATATAACATTAGGGATATCCAAAGCTAGTCAGGGCAATCTCTGAGATAGGTCTGCTGTGTGAAGCGTGAGATTCATGTTCTGTCACCCAGCAATAGATCAGTACATGGCATGAATTGTAACAGACACGTTCACCAAGGGATCTATTGGATCTTGCGCTGGGAAACCCTTTTTGGGTAGCAGTGCGCATTATAAAAATAAATTAACATAACATAACATAACATAACATATTGGTGTAGGAGCATAGTTCCTCTAAAGAGTCCCAGCAGGCATTCTGTGGTTCTGTAGTTGTGCGGCAGGAGTTGGTCCTGCCTAGTTCCAACAACACAAAATGAAATGGAAACCGAAGTTTAAGCTGCACATGCCTGATGAGCTGAGCCGCTCATCACGCTTGCACATTGACATTTTATTTTTGTGTTTGATCTGTTTATTAAAGATTTTGTTGTTATGTACAGAAATACAAATGCAATATGCCATCAAAGAGACGTCCTAGAGAGCCAGTCGGTAAATAACAAGTCTAGATCATACATCACCATCCTTCATACATCACTTCCTGGTTATATCAGCAAACTTGAGCACGCCTAGTAAAGACAAGTGGCACATTCCGTCAACCGTGCACATTGTGCATTTTATGACAAGTGGGTGAACTAGTCAACTTTTAGAGATGAGGATACCGAAATTACAGCTTTCACCTTTCTAGAGGAATAACTTACACCCACTACCCAATGCCAAGACAGCCAACAGTTAGGAACCTTTATCACACTCAGCATGGAAGGCCCTCCTTCATGCCTCTACAGTCACAGGCAGTGTGATTGGTGGTGCCACATGGCCCCACTGTTAGTTACAGTATGATTGGCTATGTTGGTTCCACCGTCTGTCTATCACACTGTGTGTGAGGGAGCGATTTTCCATGTGAAACAAGCTGGAAATCCTGTGGCTCAGGATCAGGTGCAGCTGTGTGCGGGGAGGAAGAGGCAGATGACTGAAAAAAGCTACCTCAAGTACTGGTATAGGGCAAGAATGTGTGCAACAGGTGCCTGCATGTGTCTGGATGCATATATGCATGCTGAAATGGAAAGGGCATTTTGACGGCATCGTTGGTCACAGCAGATCGCTCGAAAATAGAGTGTGGTTCTGAGTTTGTGGAAGGTCAGATTGAAGCTTGTTACACCTTGAGAGCTCTAGACAATTTATCGTTTTACCACTTGCCCATGTCTTCTTGATTGTAGGCACTTGAAAGAGGCGTGCCAACACTCAAATGGAGCCCACTGGGAGAAGGGCGTTGGATTTGGAAGGAATTAGGCTGTCAATACGCTTTGTGCATCAGACAAAAGTTCTGTAGAGAAACCATTGTTATTGGTAGACAGTGTGATGTCCATCTGGCATGGGAGACATGCTATTCTTTTTTTATTACAGTAACCTTTCGTATTGCATTATTTTGAATGTGCGCCGCTCTTTTAATAAAGATTCTGTCTGCCCAAGGTAAACACTGTTGCCATAGTCAAGTTTAAAAATTACCAATGCAGAAACCACTTGCAGTAATCTAGTTTAACATTGACCAATGCATACACCACTTTAGAATGGTGTTCCTTGGCACGAAGCGAGTACCTCAGACAATTGTTTAACAGAAATGGAGCAAAAAGCCATGGTTCTAACTGGGCATTCATAGCTATAGCGGAGTCACCTGTTACTCCCTGCAACGTAGCCTTACTTGGATCTCCTAAGGAGGGATGCCAGCAGTTTTTCGACTATGGATGGTTCTGCCAATCAGATGGCCCTCTGTTTTCTCGTCATTCAATTTCTAAAAGTGATTACTCATCCATAGTTAAACCTCATTGACTGTGGTTTAGACTATGAGAGCACAACACTGTCATGTACTTATTGAGCAGGGCAGGTTCAACAAAGGCTTAATACTGATACATATACTGATATGTTAAACAAAGGTTATTGAAAGCAACAGGAGAAATGTGTGTGATTGGTGTGATGTCTGTTTCCACTGACAATCATACCCAGGACCTTAAACATATGGGGCCTCATGTAGGTAGCGAAATACCGGTCGGTAACGGCCGATTTTCGGTAAATATGCCGTTACCGACCGGTATACAGACAAGTGAGATGTAGGAGTCCAAAAACCACTTTTCGGTAAATATGAGGCGGTAAATACCGATTCATAGTTACCGAATTCTAAAATACCGAATCATATTTACCGAATACAGAATTAACGAATCGGTAAACATGAAGTGGTAAATATGAAGTGGTAAAAATTTAAAATGACATGTAGGAGCAGTCGGTAATTAAGAAATCCATTAAAATCGGTAATTAAGAGTCGGTAATTAACACGGACTAAAAGCAGGTGGTAACCATCAACAATGGATAAAAGCAAACCCAAAATTCAACAGCGTGGACAACATGGCCGCTATGTACGTCATTGCAAGGCGCCTACGTCTACAGGCAGCAGGACTGAGGGTGTGGCGACGGGAGGAACAAATCTACAGACAGCGCATCACACTATTCCAGCTGACTGATGCAGAGATACATGAGAGGTACAGGCTACACCCCGAAACCATCATGGACTTAATCAGGGACCTACACCCACTCCTGGACCAGCCAGTTAGAAGGGCGCACGCCATACCCCCACATGTGCAGGTGCTCTGCAGCCTACATCTGTTGGCATCCGGCAGTTATCAGGTGGTGATAGCTGCGGTGGGTGGGGTATCCCAAAGTTGCCTGTCCCGTTTCTTCAGGAAGTTCCTGGATGCCATGATGCAGAGAATGCACCACTACATAAGCTTCCCGAACTCACAGGCTGCACTGCAGAAAACAAAAACTGACTTTTATCACATGGCACAGTTCCCCCATGTCCTCGGCTGTATTGATGGTACCCACATCCCAATCTGTCCACCAGCAGATACAGAGCACATCTACAGGAACAGGAAGTCCACCCACTCCATCAACGTGCAGGTGATCTGTGATGCAGGGAACATCATCACAGATATTGTTGCAAAGTTTCCTGGGAGCACCCACGACTCTTACATCTTCCAGAATAGTGGGATTTACACACGACTGAGTGCCGGAGAATTCGGAGAGGGATACCTGCTAGGTAAGTAACAGTGACGCCCCTTGAAACATGCAAACATAGTGTATAGAGGCATGTTACTGATGGTTCCCTTTCACCCATCCAGGCGACAGTGCATATGCATGCCGGTCATTCATCCTCACTCCCTACCTACACCCAGCTACCCAGAGTGAGAGACGATACAACGTGGCACACAAAACAACACGCAATGTGGTGGAGCGCACGTTTGGACTACTGAAGAGCAGGTTCCGCTGCCTGCACAAGAGCGGAGGCGCACGCCAGTACAAACCCATCACCTGCTGCAAGATCATTGCCACTTGTGCAATGCTGCACAACCTTGCCACGAAAAAAGGTACAGATGTGGAACTAACATATTTTGAGGACAACGAGGATGAGTCAGGCCAGCCAGAGGGCAACGCAGCTAGAGTGCCAACTGCAATCGATGGGAGAGAGAGACGGGCAGAGATCACATCCAACTATTTCTGAGTAAGTAAGGGGACACAGCGAGTTGTGAGCAGTCATGACGTAGTTTAATGTGGCACCACGCCATGAACACATGATCAGGCCAATCTGGCAATATATCATCTATACAAGGAGTATGTCCAGGGTTACGTCACCCATTGTGAAGTGGCTAGGCAGGGCGACATCAATGTTTGCGCATACGCGCTGCAGTGGTGGATTGCACGGCCTGTGCATCCTCACTAGAGCCAACCCCAAGCCGCCTGCTGCTCCTGCGTGTTTCTGGGACGGGGGGTGTGATGCTGCTGGTGGTGTCGATGCTCTCCGCAGGATCCCCTGCAGCAGTTGTCGACGCCTGACTCGTCAATAGCACCCCTAGTGCACTTGTCACCTGCACCATCCCCCGAGACAGGTCGCTGCAGCACTGTGTTAGGCCCTCCTGCATCGTCACAGAGCGCCGGCACAGTAGGGAAGTGGCAGTTGCCAGACGGTTGAGTGCCCTGCTGGTAGTGTCCCTTCTCTGGCGTTCCCGGCGCCGTGCTTCGATGTCAGCATCTAATTTGCTGCACAACTGCTGGATAGACTGGGACATGTCCCGAATGCCCGCAGCCATGCCGCCAATGTTTGTGTCCATGTTGACTATGCTTGTCTTCATCACCCGCATGTGCCTCTGGACTGACATGACTGCCTTTGATTGCAGGCGCTGTTGCTTTAACATTTGGCCCTCGAGCCCCAAGAAGACACCATGGCCGTCAGTGGGTGCTGGTGGACTCTGGACACGCGACCTGCGGCGCCCTCTTGTTTCCGTCTGTGCTGCCTGTGAGGTGTGGGGCACAGTGGCATGGCTCCCTTCCTGGGGCCCGGTGCGGTCTTCAGGGCCCATGCTGTCGTCTGACGAGGTGTCCAAGGCTCGTAGCCTGGCTGCTGGACGCCTCCTCTGTCTCACGCATGCAAGCGGAGATGTGGCCGGTGAATCGAACATGAGTGGCGAGGCTGGCTCTGGTGGTGGTGATGCTGGCTCACGGTGAGGTGATGCTGGCTCTGTGTGCGGCGATGCTGGCTGTGTTGGTGGTGCGGCTGCCAGTGGGCCTGCTCCCCGGTCTGTACTTGTGCTGGCTGGAGGTGTTTGATGTTGCCGTGGTGCCGTCTCTCCTGCAGCATGCCCTGTCCTGCATGATGTCACATCTGTGGACAGAAATACAACATTGGCTCAGTGTCCCCGAAGGGCTGCATTGCAAGCGGCACAATAAATAATTTCACATTCCAACATGTCCCCTGTCTCCTTGTGCCTCGAGTGCGTGACATGCCTTGTTGCCCTGTAACATTTACGTCATGGTTAGTGTTGCCCTGACTACATCTCCCGAAATGCATTGCCTGTCTGCACTGACACGTGTGGACTGCAGTGTGATTCACGTTTCACATTTGGGGGATGTGGGATGGGGTAGGGGGGGATACATTGCTGTGCTTTCGTCTTACCTTGGTGTGTTGCGGCTCTGGCAGAGCTGTCGGCGTCCCCAAGACCCACGACGCTCTCTTGCTCGATTGTGGCCGCCACCAGCTCCTCCAGTTCGGTGAGGGCAGGTGCCCTGTTGGTTCCACCTCCGGTCTGGCTGGCCTCCTTCTGGATGTCGCCCATCTTCCTCTTGGTTACAATCCTCAGGTCATACCAGCGCTTTTTGAGGACCTCAATGTCCCTGTGGGTCACTCCCACAGCATTGACCTGCGCCTGGATGGCCAGCCATATGTTGCGCTTTTCCACCTCAGGCACTTGCAGGGATTGCCTGCCGAACAGCTTCTGGTGCTGCTTCACGACCTCCTCCACCAGCACCTGGAGTTCCTTGGGGCTAAATTTCAGCTTCCTCCTCCTTTCCCCTCCGTCTTTCTGTGTTCTCTGGCTGGACATGCTGTTCGTTTACCCGCTCGCACATGCAACTGCTCCCTGCCTCTCCTCTGCACTCCAAGCCTCTCCAGGGTCGGCTAATTATGTCCACCTGCCTGGGTGTGGCCACTTCGGCTAATTGAGTACACCTGCCTGGGTGTGGCCAGTTCCAGGTTGGGTGGGCTGTCGTTGCACTGGATTCGCTGTTTCGTCAAGTCATGTGATTTTCTTTACCGACTCCGTACATACCGAATCGGTATTTTCCGAATCGGTAACTACCACCTCGGTATTTTGCGATTCGGTAACTTCCACCTCGGTATTTTCCGATTCGGTAAATACCACCTCGGTATTTACCGATTCGGTGAATTCCGATTCGTGATTACCGAATGTTACCGAATCGGTAACTGTTACCGAATTTTTACCTACATATAACTTACCGATTCTAATTTACCGATTCGGTACGGCTCGGTATTTTAGAACCGGTAAAATTTATTTACCTACATGAGGCCCTTGGTGTCATACCTGGAATGATAGAGCCACATCCCTGGTCTCTGCGAGTCCATTCCCGGTATTTTATGGGCATTTCTGGTGAAATTATTATTATTATTATTATTTTTTTGTTAAGTCCTCATACATGACACAAGCCCAAGATCTAAACTGTAAGCGGGTCTAACTGGGCCGAGTATTCAAGAGATAACTTAGTCTTTGAAAACAGTTAGGGCCTTCTTCGAACTATATATGACGGAGATTTGCATGACAACACCGTTCTCCTTCATAGTTGAGATGTGTCTTAATCATTGGACCATTAAAAGTATTTCAGATGAGTATTAAAGTAATGTATTTTCCCTCAAGTAGGTTATACCTGTATGTCCTGTATATCCTGTAGTGGATCCCACATTCTTAACCTTTTGACAGATCCCTTTATACAATCCAACCTACAAGTATATCTAACATATGTGATACACTCATTTGTTTGCAAATCTATTTTATTGTTTTATAGTTTCGATACAGATAATACCTGCATGCAAGCAGCAGTAGACACGATGACATGTAACATGGGTATGGTACAGATATATTAGCTTGTCATACTTGTGTAATCAAACCCATGGACTCATTATTAACTGAAAGACAGAAGATATCCAAAGGGTCAAGTCCTTGAAAACAGCCCCATCGTGTGTCCATCAATTGGTATAAAAGGGAGCCTGTGGAAGAAATGTCGGACAACGACTCTGGATATATGGTTCTAGCTGACTACGGAATCACGTCTGTTCTTTACTATCCATTGTGGCTTGCCTGTACATGTGTTAACATACAACTGGGATAATGTCAATGATGTGTGCAGTTTGCTAGGTGGTATCAATGAAGTAAAAGACAAGCCAAAACATAGATTGTATCAACTTACAAACGAAATATACAAAAACATATGTAACTGTTGTTCAGCCCTTAACGCCCAAGTGAAATTTGTATGTTGTTCTCTCAACGCCAGTGTCTACCAGTTCCCTGCACCAGCTACATCTTGTGTGAGCACGCTTGTACAAGCAGGTTGCGGTTTATCAGTTAAAAGTTACGAGGTGTACCCCTTGCCCCGACAGCGTCAGTGTCCCACCGGTTGCAGGTCAGGAGTGTCTCCACCCTCCGTGTCCACATTGAACTGCAACGCAGTACAGAGAGCATCCCAGCATGTCGCCATGGGAATCTTGCGCAGTCCCAGTTTCTTCGCGTCTAATGGCGATTCTCTCCACCTTAGTACATGCAAGCCTTGAGTTCCGCCAGGCCATTATATTGGGGGGGTCAAATGCTTTCCATTTCTTAGTGATTAACCTTTTGGCTACAATCAGCCCCAAATCTAGGAATCTCGAGGTAACTTTTGTGGCGGGAGTTCTATGGAACTTGTGCAACAGATAGGTTGGCCAGTCATGCAATAGCAGTTGATCGGTACAAGCTCGCAACTGTGTAACAACGTAACACCTGTAGAGACCCACCTGGCCGCAGCCCAAGAGCATATGTACTAAATCAGCTCCCTGTTCAGTGCATCTCGGCAGCAATGCAATTGAAATATTGATAAATTTCTGCAGGTGTGAGATATGTCCTGTGGGCGATATAGAGCTGTATTTGCCAGAAGCGCATATTCTGAGGTATACGCATTGGGCCATCTAGCACACTAGCCCATTCCGTATCTGTGAATTGGTGTCCCAATTCATGCTACCATTTATGTCGCAGTGGATCTATGCTAATTGCCGTATGAGTCCTCAGCGAGGCTGCGAACCAGCGTGTCAGGTGGCCGCTTGACCCCATGACGTGTAAATATTGCATGGTGAGATGTGTTTGTGGCTCCGTAGTCATGTCTCCCCATTTGGCTGTTAGCGAAGCTATCAGCGTACGTTGGACTAGAAAGTGTCCAGGCGGGAGCCCATCTTTTTCTGCCAAGGATGTGTACGGTATGAGTATCCCCTCGTGATATAAGTCTCTGAGTGTCTGGATGTGATTGTCATGCCACCGCCAAAGTATCTGTGCAGAGATAACCGTGTGCCTATCAGGGGTTCCTTCTAGGGGCATCACAGGCGCATGGGAATCACCATATGTGTGATATACAGGCTTCTAGTCTATACCCCCTTCGTAGTCTTCTATGTACTTTATGGTACTACTCTCCTTGATTCATTTGTTTGGGATTTTTGCGATTATTTATCTGTACTTATGCATGTATTTCTGTTGTGTAATCTTTTTCTGTTGGCGATATTGGATTCATGTCCTTCCTTCCTTCCTTTGTAAAGCGCTCTGATATCCTTCAGGATCTTGTTCGCGCTATATAAAACTTTATAAATAAATTCTACGGAAGCATCTATAGGTCACGGCAAGCAACAAGGGCTCTGGCGGTCGTGAGCGTGCACCCAGGTGGAAAAGGCTCATCGTGTGCTTCAGGGGGTAGGGCGAGATAGTAATGTTGGAAACAAGGGGCTGCCATCCCTCCCTGGTCCACTGGTAAATACAACTTCTTCTGTGCCATCCTATGTCTGGCATTTCCCCAAATACAGTCACGAATCAAATGTGATCCACTCATGAAGTGATGGTGCATTCTGAACTATCTATTTTCTGCATATTTCCCTGCGTGCAATTATTATCATTACATACAGGAGGTGGGCCTGAGATTTCTTCAGTGGATAATTTCTCCCACCCCTAAGTGAGATCCTAAATATAACCAGTTCAAGGCTTACCTCTATTTTGGCCCCAAACATTTTAGACACAAAATCACCCACCTTGTGGCAGAAGAGTTGGATTACCGGACATTGCCATAGCAAATGGACATCATTTGCATTTTCCAGCATACACTTGGGGCATTGTCTTCTCCTGCTTCCACCCATCCTAGATAGCTTCTTTGGAGACCAATACGCTCTGTATAGAGAAAAAGATGTTTCCTCCTCAATGGTGCAGATCTAACCATTAGCCAAAGTGTAGCCATTGATACTTGCCATCAGTGGTGGCTCGTCGAGGAAGTGCTGTGGGGTGGTAGGGCCGGGCGGGGTAGGGTGGGGGGTACTAAACTCCGGCATACAGCCGAACGGAGTTAAGTTAATAAATAAATAAAACAATTTACATCGCGCGCGCTGCATCGCAATGGAGCATGTGCATTTGTCCCCGATCACTGGGAGCTGATACGTTTTCCAGGAGAGTATGCATTGGGGGCACTCCCACCCCCACACCCATATCGTCCTCCGATAGAGGAGTATATCTATTGGACATGGGGAGATCAGTCAAAGACCCTAGCTGTGTTAGCTGAACCCCCGGTGACCTCATTGTGGCCATAACCACTTTGGCTGTTTTGGGGACTGGAGAGGGATTTTTGTTTAGAGGCTCAGTTTCTTTTATTTTAAAATAAGACCTTAATGATGGTGTGACTCTAGTTTTCCCCAAATGAGTTTTATTTTTTCTTCACACCCTCTCCGGTCTTCCAATGTTGTCTAACCATTGTGACGCAATCTTGGTTTGTGCTACCAGGGGGGAGAAGCTAGGGTTGAATTTAAACCTTTATCCCTATTTGTTTCCCCCTCTCCTTGGGCTAATAAGGGTGCACACTCTATATTTCGTAGAGAGTATCTGTTTTTACGAGTCACAACGGTTTCAGTTACAGAGGTAACCCCTGGGAGGTTAATGGTTGTATCAATGCTTGATTGTTCCTTTCCTGCTACCTCTATGACCTTTCTTTGTACACCTGAGTCACCAAGTTTCTGAAGGCTCTTTTTCTTCCTGTGGGGTCCTCTGCTGTCTTTCTTTGGGGTCATTTGGTTATTATGACTCTCACCTCCTTTTAGACACAGGGGCTGAGAGAATTTGCCCCGTTTACATTGTGGGAAAGCTGGGCTCTTCTCTCCTTCCAAAAGTCTCACCCCCTCTGCCCCCTCACCTCCTTATGGCCCTTGTAGTTCTTTGTCCGCTGGCGCAGACTCACGCAACCGACCTCTCTTACAACCCCTACAACCCGGCAGCCCAAACGCGCTGCCGTCCACCGACCTCTCCACAGCTGATATGCCGCGCGCAGCAGAGGGGAGCTGACCCCCTGATGGAACAGCCAGGCACTCCCCAACAGCGTTGGAGGTGCCAATATCAATCCTCACAATATCACGTAGAGAAAAGGCCATAAGCCGAGGTACGTGAGATCAATTATTATAAAATTAACATTAATTCTGTCCATAGCTTCAGTATCGCCCTTCGGTGCATCGGAGCTCGCGGCCGCGCTCACTAGCTGGCCGCCATATTCCCCCAAATTATGCCCATACTTGGCATAAGGGTGGGCATTTTTGACAAATTGCTGGCATCCTTTGCAGTATAGCTCCCCTGACATAATGGAGACTATTCATACCATATTGTAGACAATTCTAGCATGCCGGAGCCAAAATATTGACACAATGTTTGCCTTTTTGACATATTATTCATTCATTTAGTTCCATTTTTATGGAGTACCTAAAATACATGAATGTGCTTTAACTATAAAATGCTATGATAGTAAAAACCTACAGGGTTTTCCAAGTGAAAAGAGGTGTTGGCATAATGGCACTGATTCTTAGACTATTGTGGGCATATATTGCATAATGTGAGCTGTCCCTGGAATAATTGTATCTTTCTACCCATTGTAGACATTCATGGTATCATAGTGTTGGCCATTCCTAGAATATTGTGTGTTTTTGTCCTATGATGGTCCTAATCACTAGTATACTCAAGGCCCTAACATTTTAGTGGCCATTTCTGCAATAATGCTTTCAGCACGTTATGCTTCTGCTGCAGTAATTGGATGGGTTTATGATGCCAGCAGCCATGAATGCTAGATAAAACCTTTGTGTTGGACCCAATATCTGTGGCCACGGGACAAGCATGGACACTGGAGCACAGACATGTATGGCTGAGGTTATTTTCATCTCATGTTCCAGAGGCAGTCCTTTAATGTAAATGTAAATGTCAAGGTACTTATAGAGTGCACTGTCACCAGACGGACACCTTGCAGTGTCGCCTTTGCAGTTTCCTGGCGCTGATACTCATACCGCTGTGGAACCCCTCCTGGCTTTCCCTGTGAAGTGTCCACTCCTGGGCACCCCCAGGATGAAGCCAGGCATCCTTAGCGCTGTTGGGGCCGGTGTGGAGGCTAAGCAAGCTATTGCCCAGAGTTGCAGCGTGGGGCCCGTGATTAGAATAGGCACCGAGGCGAGAATAGACAGGTCCGAGGAAATTGAGCCAGAGCCCCACCGAGGTGGGAATCAAACCCTGGTCCCTGGCCAGAACTCTGCTTCAGGGCCTGCCGCTCTAACCATTGAGCCACACTCCTCCAATGCCTCTGAAGCTGGGCAAAGGACAACCCTCTCAGCACTTGGTTCTCAGTGGTAGCGATGGTCAGCAGTTCCAGCCTTCTCAGGAAGGTAGTGTTTGGGTGTTTCAAGCTCAGCATTGAACAAGCATGCAGCAGAGTGATAACGGATTGTCCAGACTAGTGCTTATCTTTTCAAAAGGAAAGTACTTTAATAAACTTAAAAATAGCACTACCACACACAAAAAAATGCATGTATAAAACCTTCTGGCACGAGACCACAGTATCAGCATTCCTGCCTTCCATCCTTCCCATTTTCTTTTCTCTCTCCTGAACTCAGGGTTGCATCTGATATGGCAGGTTTCAGGCTTCAGTCCAAGTCAGGCTCCAGGGGATGTTCCCTCACCTTCGGGAAGCTGACTGTTAGACAGACACCAGCTCCAGTTGCACAGCAAGCCTTTGAGTCCTCTGCCGAGTGCTCCCTTCCTTGTTCAAAGGTCGCTTGGAAGTAGACCCTGAGAGGGCGAGCAGCTCCCACTTTTATACGGTGAAAGCAGATGTGTATTGTCTGTCTGCACTCTCTGAGTTGGTTTGGGTTAGTTCTTCTTTCATGCATCCTTTCCTGGCTGCCTTCCAGACACAGCCTTGGTTTAGTGATGCTCTTCATAGCAGTCGCCTCCAGTTTGGAGCACCCTCAACAGAGGCACAAAGAGGTGTGAGCATTCTGCACTTGGCTATCAACAGCCACACCGAACAGTGATCAGGTAAAAGTCTGGCTTCACCTAAAAAAACTTTCACACTCTGAATATGGGCTGCAGTCCTACTTCTCACCCCCACCACGGACCAAATGGAAATGCTAAAGAAGACTAATCAGCTTAGCCCTTCGCAAAAGGACCTAATCAAATTTCTAAAGAAAACCCAGTCGCTTCTTTCCCCATGTCAGTGTCTAGGTCTCACCCTCCATCTTCAGGAATGTCATCAATGCACTTCCACTGTCGGGAACCTCACCTCAGTCTGAGTATGAGTAGGCCAGAGTATTTCAAAATGGAACTCCAGGCCTACATTTCTCTGGTTCACTTGCACACACAAAACATGATCTGCACAGGGAACCCACATACTCACATGCAAAGCATGCACTGGAATGTTAGAGCAAGGATCTAAAGCTGAGAGGAGCAACAGAACTTTATGTGGGTAGGCCTCTAGGTCTCACCCCAGTGTGAAAGATAAAAAAATCTTTCTAAAAACATGGTATGCGTCCACCACCACTCTGGTTGGCCACTGTCCAAAAAATTAGAGAACTCTTGTTGCTCCTTTCCAGGTCCAGGACAGGCCCAGGACCTCACTCATGTCAAGGGACAGCTCTGTCCTTCGCACACACAAGATCAGCATGAAGATGTCCTCAAAATTCAGGATAACAAATACTTGCAGCTGGGCACTCAGGACAGGGAAGAAGATTCAGGAGACAATCACGCCCCAACACCTGGTCATATATGGTGGAGAAGTCAGCCCATATTACATATGTTGCATGAGAGCAGTCATCTACTAAAGTGCCCTCAAGCCATGTTTCATACATACTTCTTGGATTTATTTGGAAAGTTTTATTTTAAAAGTTTTATATAGCGCTGGCTAGACCTGGAGGTATCAGAGCACTTTACATGAGGATGAACATTGTTTCAGAGCATAGTTACAAGTTACATGAATTACTGGAGCGAAGTTACATGCATTAAAAACATAGATGTAAGTAAAAAAAGCAGGCAAGGGGAGAGAGATTCAGGGGAGAGAGGATAGGAGCAGGGGAGGTAGACCAAGAATGAGAGAGGAAAAGAGGTGGGGGAGGGTGAAGGAAAACACAACTGGGAGACGAGGAGAAACAGTGTCCGACGTCCAGTGTGCTGTGATCCCAGTGGAAGAGGTATCATTCCCACACTTCCACTGAGTATGGCTCCCTGTGCGCTGTGGACTCTCTCAGAGGGGTCTATGAAACTCCAGGGCATAAATACTGCATCCCTCCCCAACAAGGTGAGAAGGAGTGCTTTGGCAACGGGCAACATTCCCACACCTCTACTGTGTGTGGCTCCCTTGACGCTGTGGACTCTCTTGGGGGGGTCTCTGAGACTCCGGGGTATAAATGCTGGATCCCTCCCCAACAAGGGGAGAAGGAGTGCTTTGGTAAAGGGCACACACAATGGGGGTAAGTTTAGGGATAAAGATGTATTGCGTAGTGTGACAGTTTTAGAATCCGCCCATGGGGCATCGTCCTTGTCTGTCCAGGCAAGATGAATCAGTAGTTGGAGACCTTGGTGGCGTAAGGAATCAGACTGACACTTGCAGGGCACTTCCTACCTTGAAAATTTTTCTTTTTTTTTTCTTTTTTTTTTTCTTTAGTCCTCATATGCCACTTCCCACCCTTTCTCTCTTTGTAGCGCCCTGGGGTGTTATTCGTCTCATATATGAAAGATTCTCGCTTACTAGAAGGCGGAGGGGGGGGGGGTACCATGCCGTGACCGAACCTTCCGAAGCAAGTTTCCTCCAAGAGATTCGAAGCAACTTAATCATAGGACCATTTCTTTTCGTCTTTACAATAAACCAAAGTTTAAACATCTTATATCCCTACCCATCACCCATAATGCTTCAAAAATAAAGTCCAAAATCTGTGCTTCTTTTTATAGTGACCTGCCATGTCCAATTTATCTATAGCTCTCATAGCTCTAATCCAGGACAAGTCTGTCGGAGGATCAGGAGAAACCCAAAGTCTACAAATTTCCCTCCAGGCCAACAAAATTGCATAGAACACCAGCTTCCTTTTATCATCCAAGCCCTTACCTTGTAAGTCCAATCTTCCTGTAATAATCGTTTCAGGGCTTACCTTGATACTTTGCTTTAGCATCAATGATAAGCAATTACTTACAGCATCCCAGAAGACCCTGATCGCCGGACATGTGACAAACATATGAATGTCATCCTCATTTAGGCTATTGCATTTAGGGCATCTTACATTACCACCGTCTTTAAATTCGGCCAACCTCTTTGGAGTCCAGTATGCCCTGTGGAGAGTGAACAAATGATTCCTTCTTAAATTCGCAGGCTTTACCACCTTATATAGAATCAACATAGTTACTTGCCATTGTTCTTCTGTCGCAATCCTCGGCAAGCACTCTCCCCATAGGGTCTCCGGCAGTAGAAAAGGGCCATCTTAAACTCAACAATAGCCCAATACCACATCGCCACCTCTTTTTTAATGCAAACATCCGATGCCAGCTTTTCCTCAAAGTCGTTATGTCGCCCAATGAGATGTTCTTTCCCGGCTACCCAGCTTTGAATCTGAACATATTTAAATTTAGAAAACTTAGCACTCCAGTATGACTCGCAAACAGACCACGGCAATATACTTCCATCTACAAATAGATCGCCCCATTTCTGGGTACCTTCTGTTTTTAATGCCTTTGCCAATGCATCTTCCGTCCAACTTGGGCCGCCCGGAGATTCCCAGATTGGTGCTCCAGCACTGAAATATGGAATTTTTGTGGCCCTCCTGACCCGATACCAAACCGTAGCCAAATCTCTTAAGACCTTCAGTCTTACTTTTTTTAAGTATTTTGGGTCCGAAAATTTATACATAAAGCCAGCCTGTTTGATCCTCTCAATTCTCAACAAGGCAGAAAATAATTCCCCTATAACCGAATTCCCTGGACTGCCCAAAAGCATTCTGCAGTTTTTGAGCAAAAAAGCCCAGGAATAAATCTGAAAATCCGGAGCTGCCAGACCTCCCTTAATATAGTTTCTCCTAATTTTTTTCCAGGATAATCTTGATCCCTTGGATGACCAGATGAATGACCCTATCTCACTCTGCAACTTTGCCAACCCGTCTTTCTCAAACATAAGAGGAATCGAATCAAATAAAAAAGTTAACTTCGGCAGCACCATCATCTTGACCAAATTAACACGACCGAAAATAGTTAGTGGAAGATGACTCCAACACTTCATTAGCATAGAAATTTCCTTCCTAGTTTTAACAAAGTTAGTTGTGGCGAGTTGCTTTATATCCTGAGTGATTTGGACCCCCAAATATCTGATCTGTTTTTTGAGAATTGCAGCCTCCGTTGCCAAGTTCCAAGACATGATTTCGGTTTTATCCGTGTTCAAGCAATACCCTGAAACTTCGCCAAAGTTCTTCGTAATTATATCTATCGTAGCCAGTGTTTGATTCAAGTCAGATGTTAAAATGACTATATCATCCGCATAGAGGCCAATCTTTCTGGTCCAGCCCTGAAATCTGAAGGGAGGGATACTATCTGCCTCCCTAATCTTACAAGCCAGCGGTTCAATAGAAAGATCAAACAAAAGAGGGGATAAAGGACATCCCTGCCTAGTACCCCTCATTACCTTTATAGGCTTGGTTAAAACTCCGTTAACTAATACTCTAGAGGTGGGGGACTGATAGAGAAATGAAAATGAAATGAAAAAAGGAATTTAATAAAGCGCACTGCGGCCAAAGCGGCTTCCTGGCGCTGGGGGCTCAAACACGCTCACAGGGAAAACCCAAGAGGACTAGCCGGGAAAAGCCTGGGAAAAAAGAAAAGTTTTAAGGGCCTTGCGGAAGTGACGGTAAATGGGGATGGAACGGATAGCAAGAGGAAGGCTATTCCAAAGCCGAGGGGCCAGAACCGAGAAGCGAGTGCCCCCGGTACGAGTTTTACGAAAGCAGGGAATATGAAGCAGAGACAAAGATGAGGAGCGAAGAGTGCGAGCGGGGGCATGAGAGGTGATGAGGGAGTTAATGAACAGAGGGGCAGAACGATGGTGGGCCAGGAAGGCCAGACAAGCAAGTTTAAAAGAAGATCTGAAATGTACTGGGAGCCAGTGGAGAGACCTAAGGACAGGAGTGATGTGAGAGCATTTAGGTAAGTGAAGAATGAGTCGGGCCGCCTGATTTTGGATGGCCTGAAGACGGCGGGCTTCATAGGCCGGGATGCCAGCATACAGGCCATTCCCATAGTCAAGGCGGGAGATGATTAAAGCGATGACTATAGTTTTGAGAGCATCAGCCGAAAAAAAACGAGAGATCTTGCGAATGATACGAAGGGAAAGGAAACACGAAGAAACAACAGAACTAATTTGTGAGTGCATAGACAGGTCTTGGCTGATCTTGATGCCCAAAGTCCGGACAGAAGAGACGGGTACCGGGGGAGGACCAAAAGAGAGAGGCCAATGAACAGGGAACCAAGGGTTGGAAGGACCACCGGTGAGGACAAGCTCCGTTTTATCCGGATTGAGCTTCAAATGATTGGAGCTCATCCACTGCGAAATAAAAACTAGGGTAGAGCAAAATTTGGGAAGGGAAAGAGAAGGGGAAGAGAGATCGAAAACAAGCTGGAGGTCATCAGCGTAGTTATACACAGAAACCCCCAGCTCGAGAAGAGAAGAGACAAGAGGGCGGATATAAAGATTGAAAAGAAGAGGGGAGAGAGAAGAGCCCTGCGGCACCCCACAGGTGACTGAGCGAGGGGGAGCGGAGAATCCGGAAAGATGAACCGCTTGCGTCCTGCCTAAGAGGAAGGACGCGATCCAAGAAAGGGCAGCTCCCTGAATGCCCACTGCGCTGACACGGTCGAGAAGAATGGCATGATCGACCGTGTCAAACGCAGCGGACAGGTCGAGGAGAACCAGGGCCTGGGGGAGACTGCTATCAGCTTTCCCCTTAAGTTCATCCATGACTGCCAACACCACGCCCTCTGTAGAGTGGCCAGGGCGAAAACCCGCCTGGTGGGAGGCCAAAAGACGATTCTCCTCGAGATAGGTGGATAAGCAAGTAGTGACGTAGCTTTCAAGGATCTTCCCGAGATAGGGAAGCAGAGAAATAGGCCTGAAATTAGATAACGAGGAGGGGTCAAGACTAGGTTTTTTAAGAATGGGAAGAATGATAGCAGATTTGAATGAAGAGGGGACAGTAGCCAAAGTAAGAGAAGCATTAAGAAGAGCAAGAGGGGGAGCAGGGCAACTAGAAAAAAGAGTTCTAAGGATGCGAGCAGGAGCGCAGTCCGCAGGAGAACCGGACTTAACTTTGGCAAGCAGATCCAAAAAGAGCTGAGAGGAAATGGGCTGAAAGTAATTAAAAGAAGAAGAGGATGAAAAGGAAGAGGCAGAAAATTCAGGTTGGGGCGCGGGAGGAATGTTGGCCTTAATAGTAAGGATCTTATCAATAAAGTAATCATTGAGTGAAGAACATAAAGATTGGGAAGGAACCAAGGATGTGCAAGTGCGGTCAGAAGTGGCAAGACTATGAACTAAGGAAAAAATTTCACGCGATTTGTTGGCAGAGAGGGTAACTCTCTCAGTGAAGTATTTGGTCTTGGCCGCTAAAATAGCATAGAGACATATTAAAGCTTGACCAAATTTTTTCCCCAATCGCAAGTGCATTACTAAAGCCTTCAGAAAAACCCAGTTTACGCGGTCAAAAGCCTTAGCGGCGTCAAGAGCAACAACCGCCAGGGGAAGCTTCTGATCAACAGCAACGTCAATACTAGCTATCAGAGAGAACGTTAATTCCTTTAGATACCTGCCCTTAATAAATCCCTTTTGATCCTCGTGTACAATCCCAGGGATCACCTTAGCCAACCTATCTGCCATAATCTTTGCAAACAGTTTATAATCACTGTTTAGAAGTGAGATAGGCCTATACGACTCCATGTATTTTGGTGATTTCCCAGGTTTTGGAATGACAATTATATTCGCCTGATTCCAGGATGCAGGAAGCTCTATGCTACCAAGAAAAACCCCATTGAACACCTTAGTTAATAACAATGACAGACTCCCAGATAGACTTTTATACACTTCTACAGGAAGGCCATCTGGGCCTGGTGCCTTGCCTATCTTAGCTTGTCTGATGGCCTCCTCTATTTCTCCCTGGCTTATCTCTTGTTGAAAATGATTCTTGTAGTGCAGCTAATTAATTAGAACCAGTGGCTTATGTGGGCTAGTATTTCACTCCATTTTATATGGCTGACATTAGCTCTGGCACACAGATAAATCTATTTTTAGTGAGATTAAAGCATTTTACTTGGAAATAAGTGTACTCTCACGTCAGAATGTCACCTCCGCCCCTCCCCCTTTACTTCTGCAGCCTTCAAAAACGAAACACACAATAAGAACATCAAAAAGTCAATGTGATTGTGATGAAATATCCACTTGCTTTTTCCATAATGTGGCATGCATTTGCATGAGATACATTCTACTTTGTTGTGTTCTGCAAAGCTGTGTGAAGGACAGTTTGTTGCTGTGAGTGCCCCACGCAGCCAGGTACCCACTTGCCTTGTGTGTTACAACGTTAGTTCATATTTGGTATGTGTGTTAACAAGTAAGTTGCTCTCGCTTTGAAACTCTGGCTGGTGAAACCCCAGCTGTGCTTGTAAGCAATGAAAGTGAAACGTTTGTGGGAAAGGAATGAGGCACGGGGCGTGCAACCTGAAAAGAGCATAACACAGAACTTCTGTGCAGCAGTATTAAGAATCCCACTGATGCCGAAGAATAAACCACATCTGGAATTAGATACAGACCACTGATCTGAACCAAGGTACCGAAAACATGCATCGATGGGCGCATAAATCAGAAATCCGGCCTGACTTCCAAGATGCAGGCACCGACCTCCCTTTCAGGCAGAGCCCATGTTTCATCATAACAATGTATCACATGCTTCCAAGTGCTCTGTTTGCTCAATAACTTTTCCATTTCTGCCGGGCGCTGTGACCCTTTGGCAAGCTCGTCGGGGGTGTAAAACATGATCTGGTAACACACTCGGTTCTCCTCCGTGGTGTTGAAGTTCCCCAGGGCACTCACACTGCCCACGCCGAGGATGGCCCTCAGATTGGCCCTGCCGAGCTGCAGTGCTTTCTTGCCCTTCGGGTTCTTCTTCAGATCGATGTAAAACCCGAGTTGTGTCCTTCTATTGGATACTGACACAGTTCCAATAGAATAATGGGAATTGTGTGGATCCATAAAGGGAGTTTGGTATCACGCATCATCACTCCTTTGCAGTCCTGGAGAAACAGTGGGTCCATTATATATGAAATACACACCTATGAGTCTCGGCTGATGGTACACTGGCTGAAAATATGCAAATCTTGTGCACTCCCTTCAATTTGGGTACTACATTAGTGAAGCAGTAGTTAGCATCATATACAGCCTTCCCTTTTATGGAGTAAATTGGTTTCCTGTAAGTGAGTGCCATTTCAACAGGTGGTACAAATGTGGCGTGCAGTCCAGGACACCTAGGCAGTATGGGAAGTTGGCAATGGCATAGAACCTTGGTCTTCACTTCTTGTGGTTGACACCTGGTTTGGGACACCTGAGTTGCTGTGGTGAAATGAATGGATTGGGCAACATGGCGGCCGTTAGGTAGTTCCGGTCGCGAGCTCTCCTACGCTGGTGGGACGATGTAATATTGAAAAACAGATGTGACGGGCCAATGTAATATTTTTTGCAAGCTTTTCAATAGGCGCAAATATTGGGTCCCAAAAGAGTGATTTGTTGGCTGTTCGTTTCCAGTTTTTTCGTGCACCTTAGGAGATCGGCAATTCAGTGGGAAAACGCTGCCGGAGAAACTGGGAGGAGTGTGGGCAGAGGCTGCGGCGCGGCTCAGCCGGAGCTGCAGCGTTGCTGCCAGGATTGGTTTCCCGCGGAAAGGGAGCTGTAAATCGCAGGACGCTGGGAATACGACCACAGGAGGACATATTTCAGGACGTACTTCTATAATTCTGCAGGAGCAGGGCGATGCTGTTAGAAAACCCTCGATGACTCCGATAAAGAGGAGGGAGCAAACTTTGTCGGAGGAGTGTGGTGACTCCGGAGAAAGTTTAGATAAAAGGCAGACAGAAGCTTGCTCAGCTAATAAGGAGAAAGGGGGAGGGCGGGCCCCACAGCAAGTACAGCAAGGGCGGTTAACAGGTATACCTTAGGAGTAGAGGGGTTTGGGGCAAAGAGGAGTCGGGTGTCTCCTCTGCTAAAAGTTCTTTCGATAAGGGACAGATGGCTTCTTCATCTAAACAAACTGAATTGTGTTTGAATCATTTGACAGTCCTCAAATCAAATAAAGTGTCAACGGAAAATACAAGTGTCAGGACAAACACAAAGAGACAAACAAAGAAAATACCTGAAAAGATAAAAGTTACCCCATCGCTTCGCTCCTATTTTAAAGTGAAAGCGCAGGGCCCACCAGCTATAGCAGATACTTACACAGTATCGCGCAAACTCCTGCAGGAGACATTAAATAGTCAAGAGAAAGAAAGAATGGCACCGGTACTAAGGAAGCAATGCCAAAGCAGATTTTATTAGAAAATAGATTCGATCCTTTACTTGGCATTGATGAAAGTATTATTTCCTCCCCGGAAGACATCAGGTCTATTGATAAACAAAACTACACCGATATCCCATCTTCCACAGATTCTCAGCGGCAGGTAGTCTCATCTGTTCCTTTGCAGGACACTATTGATATTAATCCATCTGGACTTGAAAGCACAATGGCGGTTATGTTAACAGAATTAAGAGAGAGATTCCCTACTTCTGAACTTAACCAACAGAGAATCCAAGGGTATTGTGAAGCCATGGAAAAAAAAATGAATAGCCTGGTAGACAGAGTAGGGGCGATGGAATCTGCGCACAAGGATATATCTAAGAAAGTGGACACTAATCAGGAAGAGATCCAGAAGCTATGGAAAAATTAAAAGGAGCTTAGAGATAAGCTAGAATCCCTTGAAAATAACGCAAGGAGAAATAATATAAGAATCTTAAATGTCCCGGAGGGTCTTGAAGGAGGGGACATTAAGGCATTTGTAATTGCCCTTCTAAAAGAATATAATATGAATCTGGATTTAACTGCATTAGAGTAAGACGTGCAAAGAGTCCATCGAGACCCTTTTGTGTCCCGTCCTGGAAGGAAAACAGCAAGAAGGATTTTAGTGAATTTTAAAAGCTACTCGCTGAAAGAAAGTATCCTTGCTGCTGCACTACAAGTCGGATCATATAAGAAAAACAAGCATTGGCATAGCCAATAAGTCTCGCTTTTGGGACTTTATAAGTGTTTAGCCATGCATGTTGTTGCACCAAGGATATTGTGCTGCATAACTAAATTCTTATAAGGTCCCAAAAGCGAGACCTATTGGCTATGCCAATGCTTGTTAAATTCTGTAATGACAACTTGAAGATGAACAGCCAGGTGCACCTGATTGCAGCACTGAAAATCTCCCTCCACCACGATGTGCCTTTCCTCACTATTCCTTTAAAGACCCAGATTCTGCATTTCTGCACCCTTTATCATACGCATGGCTTGATTCTCACTTATGGCTGCTGCATCCTGCTGCTATGGCACTTACCTCACTATAACGCATATGCAGTAGAATTCTTTCAAAAGCAGAGGGACACAACAACTAGCCTTAAGCTGCAAGGTTTCTACTTTGATACCTGTTCATTTGCTCCTGAAATTTACTTTTCAATCAGCACACTAAATGGAGTGAGATAAGGTGAGAGGGATGCAGAGACCATGTTTTTAAAAAGTGAAGCTGCAAAGAGAACTGAGGACAGAAATCTTGACATCAAGCCATACAAAGGGCCCAGAAGAAACGTGGTTGACTAGGACGGAGACATTTTTCATTTAGTTTCTTCAGAAAAGGGTCAGGAATGCTCAAAATAAATAAAGACAGTGTATGCACGTCTATCTAATTTGTTAGCCAATTTTTTATATTAAATAGAGTCTGTGACCCCAAGATTTTACGTTTTTGCTGTAGATATTCAAAAATTGTTCTGCATTGTTTCATTTTTTTTAACCAATTTGAATTGTCTTTATTTAAGTGTATAAACTCATAAAGAAGCCTTTTTGTGCTGGATGTATGTCGTTACAACGCACACTTTTACAACGCATGCACTTACAACGCATTTTTTACAACGCACAATCCATTACAACGCATGACATTACAACGCATGACACTACAACGCATTTTTAAAAACTACCTTTACAACGCATTCCATTACAACGCATACTACCATTACAACGCATACCATTACAACGCATAATATTAAATTGCATTTAAGGTAAGTATTAGATAGTATAGGGGTAATAATTACTTTTCTAACTCCAGGGGGTGCAACAGTAGGGTAAGTGTTGGATAGTATAGGGGTAAAAATTACTATTCTAACTCCAGGGGGTGCAACAGTAGGGTAAGTGTTGGATAGTATAGGGGTAAAAATTACTATTCTAACTCCAGGGGGTGCAACAGTAGTGTAAGTGTTGGATAGTATAGGGGTAAAAATTACTATTCTAACTCCAGGGGGTGCAACAGTAGGGTAAGTGTTGGATAGTATAGGGGTAAAAATTACTATTCTAACTCCAGGGGGTGCAACAGTAGGGTAAGTGTTGGATAGTATAGGGGTAAAAATTACTATTCTAACTCCAGGGGGTGCAACAGTAGGGTAAGAGTTGGATAGTATAGGGGTAAAAATTACTATTCTAACTCCAGGGGGTGCAACAGTAGGGGAAGTGTTGGATAGTATAGGGGTAACAATTACTATTCTAACTCCAGGGGGTGCAACAGTAGGGAAAGTGTTGGATAGTATAGGGGTAAAAATTACTATTCTAACTCCAGGGGGTGCAACAGTAGGGAAAGTGTTGGATAGTATAGGGGTAAAAATTACTATTCTAACTCCAGGGGGTGCAACAGTAGGGAAAGTGTTGGATAGTATAGGGGTAAAAATTACTATTCTAACTCCAGGGGGTGCAACAGTAGGGAAAGTGTTGGATAGTATAGGGGTTAAAATTACTATTCTAACTCCAGGGGGTGCAACAGTAGGGTAAGTGTTGGATAGTATAGGGGTTAAAATTACTATTCTAACTCCAGGGGGTGCAACAGTAGGGTAAGTGTTGGATAGTATAGGGGTAAAAATTACTATTCTAACTCCAGGGGGTGCAACAGTAGGGTAAGTGTTGGATAGTATAGGGGTAAACATTACTATTCTAACTCCAGGGGGTGCAACAGTAGGGTAAGTGTTGGATAGTGTAGTGTAATATTATGCGTTGTAATGTTATGCGTTGTAATGGTAGTATGCGTTGTAATGGAATGCGTTGTAAAGGTAGTTTTTAAAAATGCGTTGTAGTGTCATGCGTTGTAATGTCATGCGTTGTAATGGATTGTGCGTTGTAAAAATGCGTTGTAAGTGTAGTGCGTTGTAAAAGTTGCGTTGTAAAGGTTGTTCCCCTTTTGTGCTAAGCCAACAATGCAAAGTGTTGCCAAGAGATACAGTTCAACATTTAGAAACAGCTAAGAGTGAGATTCAAAGAAAAACAACAGGCGATATATTTTTCCCATTCATTTGTATTACAATGGAGACAATTTTAAGTGCAATTTTAAGTGGGAGAAACGTAACAATATTTTTGCTTGAACACTGATATAAAGAATTCATCCATTCCAATCGGCACTGTCACACTGTCTTTGTCCACTGACTGGCTTTGGATTGTGGGATTTTTTATGTGATGCAAAAATCAGTTGGGAATGGCATAACTTATACTGAAACCATGCACTCTCCATCATCAATAAGAAGAGTAAAAACGTTTGGCTGTTTCCTAGAAAAACATTTAGTGAAACCCAAACGCACAAAGAAATAGCCCAAATCAGGAACACAACACAGCAATAAACTTTCCACAACACAGCAATAAACACATTGCACGTCAATTATGGTTGCCTCCTTCCTCGTGGAAAAATATTAACCATTTGTCCATTTTTTACATT
This sequence comes from Triturus cristatus, assembly GCF_964204655.1. Classification (NCBI taxonomy): domain Eukaryota; kingdom Metazoa; phylum Chordata; class Amphibia; order Caudata; family Salamandridae; genus Triturus; species Triturus cristatus. The sequence goes on from NC_140580.1 coordinate 333,690,184, forward strand.
CTGAAAAAGCCAGGCACAGCTAATCGTGAATTTATACAAAAATATTATTCTCTAACATGGCATTTTTGCCTCTTTTACCTATGATAATCCTTAGGGGTGGTTTAGACAGCTCTAAAATATGTTTGATGAGATTTCTTAGTTGCTGTTTTACGATTGCTTTTCAGAGGGGAAAAATACCAGCGTCACCTTTTTTAAAACTATTCCTAACATACAAATATTGGCTAGATTCATAAAATACTGACTAGATGCACACCAACGGATTTTTAAAATAACATTTAGACTTCTCATCTATAAAAACTTAGCAGAGTAGCAGTGGGAGCAATGACTCAACACAGAAAATGCATACCTGTCAGGTATAGAAATGCTGCCCTGACTTGACCATCCCATTAAAAAAGACCGGATTAAATGTTTTGCAGATTTACAACAGGAAACGGCTCCTATGTTTTCACTCGCATGTAAGTAAAATGGTACGTCACAACAGTGAAGTTGCGCTAAAGTATAGGACTTGGTGTTACTGCATGTGAGTCGAGTCCTGATAAACGTGGTGCGGCATCACGTGGGAAAAACTCAGCGCTGCATGAGGCGCTGAAACGCCCTTCCCTCACAGTTCTTACTCTGTGGTGCAGTAAAATATCCCCAGTGTTTACCTGGCGCTGGAGGGTCTCTGGCTGCTCGCGGTGCTCCTCCTGCTCGCCCTAGGGGCTGAGGCGAGGCTCTGTGCTCTGCTGCTGCGGCCGATGCAAAACGTAGACGCGTTCAAAACAAGTGATGGCATGGAAGACGGAGTTGTGTGTGCGCGCGCGTGACGCGGCCGTCAAAGTGAAAGTGATCGCGATCGCGGGCTGGAAGGGTGCCCGCGAGCGATGCACTTAATGAGCCATGACGGAAGCGCGTGCCCGCTCGCGTAACCGCAAGCTCTAGGCCACAGTGGTAGTATTTTCTGAAGCCCTTACTAAAAGTCTCGCCAGAGCAGCGCATGCGCTGGCTCAGGCGAGACCTAATGACTGGTCTTTTCGTACACGATCAGATGTTTCCCGAGAAACCTTAGAGAGGCAGTGGGAGCTCGGTAAATATATACAAGACTTAACAGACCCAGGAGCTACGGCAAGAATCCATTTCCCAGCATCTCTGAGGGTTATGAGAATAATAAGATGTATACCTTCAGGGACCCTAGTGTGGTGAAAGTTTTTATAGAGCAGATCAAGGCACAGACAATATAATAGATAGTTAAATCGGACCACTAGAATGTAGGAGAGCTCATATGAGGTGTCTTAAGTATACCTCGTGGTGGTAGGGAGGGTTAATGAACCTATTATTATGGGGGGCGATTTTAATGTAATCCTTGACTTATCTCAAGATACTACCTCTAAGAGGGCCGCCGCAGTTTTACCAAAAATGAGAAATACCTTGAAATCTATAATCCAGGAGTTAGGTTTTGTCGATATCTGGAAGCTTAAAGTCTCAAAGAGGGGGGAGATTCGGGCAGATTCACCTTTCATAATAAAAAACACAGGCATCGATCTAGGATCGATTTCTTCTTAGTAACTCGCACTATTAGAGATCTTGTTAAGAATGTTACTCATATACCGGAACATTTTTGCGATCACTCGGCAGTCTCCCTGCAGCTTCAACTGTAAGGCAAGATTCCAGAACGACGTTGGACGTTGAATCGTTTCTTACTTCTTGAGGCCTCAATAATTGATAACTCGGCTCCCCTAAACAAAGTGTTGGATATGTATAAAGCATATCTTAGAGGTATCTTAATTAGCCAAAATGCCATACAAAATAAAAAAGTAAAGAAGGAGTTCACTTCTTTAGAAGAACATATTAAAGTAATACAAGGTAATTTGGGGCATACTCCAGATACTACTATCAAGCTATCATTAGAAGCGGATCTGGTAAAGGCAAAAGCAAATTTAGCTGACTACCTGGAACTCAGGGTAAAACAAAAATGGGAAGCATGCAAGCAAGCTTGACAATTATGAGTACGGGGAAGGTAGTGGCAAACTTTTGGCCAGGAAGGCCAAGGCTGACCAGTCCAGAAATATTATTAAAGATCTGAAATGCCAATCCACGGGGAATATTATCACTGAAGATGGGGCGATTGAACAAGCATTCGTTCATTTTTTTCAAGAACTATATACAGATGATATAGATCTGAATAATGACCAGATAACAGCATTTTTTCAAGATATAGACCTTACGCTTTTAAGTGAGGAAAATAGAGAGGAATTATCGGCCCCTTTTACACTGGCAGAAGTTTATGGAACAATTGATAATCTGAAAAAGGGTAAAGCAGCAGGGCCGGACGCTCTCCCAAACAAAATCTTTATACTTCTGAAGGAAGAACTGGCCCCGATTCTGCTTAACCTTTTTAATTCAGCCTATATCCTAAAACAAGAGCTTCCTCCTTCTTGGGACTTAGCTACTATAATTATCCTCCTCAAGCCCAATAAGAATCCTAGGGCCTGTGAATCATATAGGCCGATTTCACTGCTTAACAGTGATTATAAATTATATACACAGATCATGGCTAAAAGGTTAGAGCGGATGGTGGGCACCTTAATCCATAGTGATCCAAAGGATTTTTTGAAGGGTAGGCACCTACATGATTTGACTCATGAGATAATAGGCACAATAGACCTGGCTATAGAATATGACAGACCCCTAACGGTGATAACATGTGACGCTGCTAAAGCATTTGATAGGGTCACTTGGCCCTTTCTTGAAGAGGTGATCCAGTGCTTTAACTTGGGGCAAACCTTTGAGTCAGCAATTAAGGCTCTTTATAAAAAACCTACAGCTTGAGTACTAGTAAATGGGGTTTTATCTGAGCAAGTCAAAATTGGAAGGGGCTCCAGACAGGGGTGTCCGCTTTCTCCCCTGTTATTTAACTTATATATTGAGCCGTTGGCTATTAAGCTAAGAGCATGCAGAAACATCATCCCATTTTCTTGTAACGGGTAGGAAAATAAAATGTAGCTTTTTGCCGATGATCTGATGATATTTACAGGCCATCTACAGCTATCAATGTCAGCTATTTGGCAAAATCTAGAGAGCTTCGGAAAAATATCAGGTTATGCTGTTAACCCATCAAAAACCGAGATTATGCAGTGGAACACAAGTTTTCAGAGTGACCTATTCAAAAAGAGGATTAGATACCTGGGGATTGAAGTGGTTCAGAATTTGGACACATTAGCGAAAGTGAACTTTGGTTTGGTTACTTCTAAAATTAAGAAGCAATTACAGTGGTGTGATTCTTTGCCTTTATCTTTTTTAGGCAAGTCAAACTTGTTAAAGATGTCCATTTTACCTAAATTTACATTCATATTCAACTCAATCCCGTTGGAATTTAAGAAGGATTGGATTAAAAAAAAGTACAAGGACTTTTTTCCAGCTTCATATGGGGAAAGAAAAGTCCCAGAATTGCGTGTAATAAATTCAGAGAAAAGAAGGAAAATAGCATAGCCCAGATCTTCTTCAATATCAGAGAGCTTTTCATCTGAAAATTTTTAGGCAGCTGTTAAAAGACTCCCCCAATCTTTCTACGCTTTTTCGTGCATTTACGTTCGGTCCTCCAGACCTATTCAGTTTTTTCCTTTATAAGTTCGGAGAGCCCAAATAAAAAAATTTAAAAATAAGATTAAAGATTCTTCTGTGGGCATGTAAACTTTGGTACCAAATCAGGGTAACATTACAGATTCCGTACTACAGCTACTACGCCCCTATTTGGAGATCTCCTGGAACTCCAGCTTGTATGCAAGACTCCCTAGCAATGACAATAAGAGAAAAGGGCATTTTTAGATGGGGTCAGTTGCTGGAAGGAGCAGAATTAATCTCTTGGCAAAATCTACAGGAGATCACAGAAGGCTCTGTCTCCAGATTCAAGTATTGCCAGTTATTAAGCTGGGTTAAGACTTTAAGCCAGGGGGGGAAACGGAAATGAGCTTTGCGAATCCAAAATAGCTCTGCGTCCCGTGATACAAAAGGAGGTATCGGCATGGTATTGGATGTTGGTACAATCCTTAGAAGAACCTTACCCTTGGTTCACGGCGACTTGGAGGAAGGAACTGCCGGAGTATGAGCTAGAGGCACTATACAAGTATCTATATCTCTTTTGTTGTATTGCGTGAAGTCTGCACCTTTAAGAAAAAAATCACGTTTTTACCATCCATAAGGCCTATTGGACGCCTCGAAGATTGGCAAAAATGGGCCTGCATACTGTGAGGAAATGTCTAAAGTGCGGAGAGGTTAATGCTGATGAAGCACACATGTTCCGGTGGTGTCCTTCCATCCAATCCTTGTGGCAGAAAGTAGGTGCAAATTTGTTGGCCATGGTGGGTCAAGAAGTGAAGGTGAGTCTTGCTCTGGTTATTTTGGGGGTTATACCGGCTGAGGAGACCAGCTGTATTATATCTAAAGCACTCAAGGCACTTATTTTCACTCTAGTACTATTATTGCGTAGAGAGTTGTGCATTAAGTAGATTTCACCTATTGCCCCTTCTGAATATGAAATGGTTAATTCGATTCAAAGAATAGCTAAGATGGATAGGGCAACGCAGTCCACTAAAAGAACAAAATTCTGGGGTATTTGGGATAATTGGATTAAGAGAGCACATCCTTAGACAAGACATCTCTTTTCTGCTTCTTGGCCCTACTTTACGTCCATCTTTTTTCCACAGTTGGTATTCTTGTATCTTCTTTTCTTTTTCTCCTTTATCTTTGTTATGACTTCTTCTTCTCATCGTACTTTGTTCACTCTTCATTCTCCATTTGTATTATTGATTAATATTAGTCCAATGATTAACTATCAGTAAAACAGGCTGTTTTGAGAGTTCATGGGTTTGACCAAGACAAATTGGTATTCCCAGAATGACAACTTTGTAAGTACCTGTAAGTACCTGTGATTTTGGAGTAAAGAGACAGACGGCATTGCAGAGGGATCCCATGATAGAATCCATCCCCTCCCTAGTGGAGTGCCTGGGTATCTTCTCATACGGCCGTAAGTGAGCAAGTCAGAAACCTCTTTTATCTCCATTTTTCATACTGATCCGACATATGAGGACATGGGAAAAAAAAAGAAATGAATGGACAGGATTACGTGCAAAAATAGCATTTTCTGAGACACCAGGCACTGCACATGCACTCTGGAAGGAGCCTGATGCCAGGAGATGCAGTACTGCAAGTAATTTTACATGTGCTAGCATTGCATGTAACCTACGTGTTCGATAAATGCAGGACACAGCTTCCTCTATGATCCTCAACATAATATCACTGTTTAGTCTATAAGCTTGATCCCCTTCTCAGGTTCACCAAACTGTGTCACACCCAGTTTGAAGATATGTTCCCTGCATAGCCTTTTCGTGCAATCATTTCTGACAAACTGCAGCAGTTGAGGCTGGTATCAACCTATTATATCCTACATTTAGCCTTTTTAGGGAAAGGGGGGATCTTTGGTGTTTTTATTATATGCCTTAGATGTGTTTTACCTATTCTGCTCATTCTTTACACTGGTTGTTGTTTGGTTTACGGCTTGCCACTGATTAAAGCTAGATTATGTAATGTAAGTTAAATAGGAGGTTGTGTTAATGTTGAAAAATATATATGTATATCCCTATATATTCATGTGTTTGCACTTCAAAAGATATCATGCTTAGATATATCACATTAACATGAGGCCTGGAGCTCCAAAGGGCTTCCTCTCTGACCTTGACTGGACAAGCTTCAACAGCTATTCTGAACCCCCTTAGAGGTCACTTTGCCTGTCCTGACTTCATGATAGTTCTATATCTGGTTGTAAAAGTTGCTCACACAGTGCTGAGCCAGCCTTTATGGTCTGCCCATATCTAGCTGTTTCATGGTGCAGATCTTGCAAATCCCTGTTAGCCATATTTGATGTGATGCCTTATTCTGGTTCCGCTGACAAAGCATTACTAAATGTATATAGCACCCAGAAACCAGTCACTCTGGAAAGAAGCATCCTGAGAGCCCCCAAGGCAGGAGACCTGACTTCTTCCTTGCTAATTATCAATGATGCATGCATTTGGTACCAATAAAATACATTTCGCTCTGTTTCTGAGCAAACCTGCTATGTCTGGTGAGTTTCATTCATTTGCTCCTGGGAGGGTGCCAGTATTTCCCTATCAGTTAATGCCTGTTGGTGTTTGTGCTGTAAAAACCCTGTAATGGCCACTCTGAAAGCATTAGCATGGATTTTGTGCAACACTGAGAAGCATTTCACCCAGGGAGTTTTGACATAAACCTCATTTTGTACCCAACAGTAAATGGTTGTTACATTTCTCATCTCTGCACTGCCCCAGCACAGACACAACTGTTTGGGCCCTTTAATAAATATGCACCTCGTTGCTTTTTATCTTCACTATCAATGGCACTGATCATAGCCTGGCTGGAAATGTTACTGTAATCTGTGAATGGTTGATTTGTGGCAAGGAGTGCTTTGTATGATATTCCAATATTACAACTCCTTTTCAGCACAATTTGCACCTAGAAACTACAGGTAACTGGCTAATCTAAAGTCCCCTTGTCTTTTTTGTATAAAACATTTTTTATCCCCACTTTTCAATTATGTCCAAACAATTGTGCAGGTCAAAAAGTCACCAATCATCACGTGACAATTTGGTGTAACAAAGATAAAATACAATTAATATTCTGCATGAAATCACTATGCAGTTCAGCAGGAAAGGAAATAAGACTCTCTCGAGGTTTTCTTTAAGCCCTCTCCAAACTTCCTGGGATCTCTTATTCTCTCCCAATTCTACAAAGCGCCTTGCAACTCTCACGAGTGCGTAGCTGTGCTAAATAAACCCCTGACTGATTGATTGACTACTTTCATTAAAAAAAATGTTCCTTCACATAACCCACATCTGTTGTGAAGTGCGAACCCTTCCTACTTAAAGGCCTCACCAAGCTATCCCTGTAATGAGGGAGTATCTCTAGCTCTTAAGTGCATTGCAATGTCCCTATGAGCCACCACTATCCCCAAAGGTAAAAAGGTCTTCAGCTGACGGTGGGCATGCCCTTTATATGAAATAGAGACTGTTTTGGGGAAAGCGTTAATTTACAACCAAGGTGTGGGGGTCATTAGTTTTTTGTTTTTCTGAAAACAAACTCCCGCTTAGGGAGCCTTCTAGAGCTTAAGTGAAACATTGATTTGATTAGATGAGAACTTTAAGTTTGGCTAGACAAAGCAACATCTATGGAATGCTCATACCACCTCCATTTGTCTTCTTCAAAGGATTTCCACTGGACTTGCACAAGCCTTGTATAAACCAGGAAAGTTGCTACAGATTGAGGTTCACATTCAGAATTTCATTTTTGTCTTTGTAATTCAGGATTTTTGCAATAATTTTATACAATTAGCCATGGCGGTGCACCTGGGGGCACTTGAGGGGCTTTGCTACAATTTCCGGCCTACTCTGTATGACTGCAGACGGCCAGCTTGAATGAAACTTGTAAACCAACAATCCAATAATTCTTCAGGAGTAGTTACTTTGCCCCTTCTGGAAAGCCAAAAAAATAAAAAGTTCTACATCTCATATGGCCACCTACCTCGTTGACCTGATCTTCAAGGTTTGTGGCTATGACGTTACAACTCAACCAATTACAACGCATGCTTTTAAAATGCGGTTTTTACATCGCAACTACCATTACATCGCATGATTTTACAACGCGTGCCATTAAAACGCATACTATTTTTAGGGCAACAGTAGTGTAAGTGTTGGATACTGTAGGGGTAAAATTACTATTTCCACTCCAGTCAGTGCAACAGTAAAGAAAGTGTTGGATAGTGTGGGGGTAAAAATTACTATTCCGACTCCAGTGAGTGCATCAGTAGAGAAAGTGTTAGATAGTGTAGGGGTGAAAATTGCTATTCCCACTCCAGTGAGTGCAACAGTAGTGAAAGTGTTGGATAGTGTAGGGGTAAAAATTACTATTCCCATCCAACCCAAAACCATACCCACCCTAAAACTAAAAAATCTCCATTACTTACCTTATAATGCTTTGCAATGTCATGCGTTGTAATGGTATGCATTGTAATGGCATGCATTGTAGTGACATGCGTTGTAATGGCATACGTTGTAATGGCATGCGATGTACCGGCAGTTGCATTGTAACAGTTGCGTTGTAAAAGCAGTGCGATGTAATGACTGCTTTGTAATGGATGTTTCCCTCGTGGATGAGAAATACATGACTGCAGCCATTTTACCGTGTTTCAGTTCAGACATATGGCTGCCTGCTTTGATAGTTTTGTCCACTGTGATCTTGAGTCTTGTCGCAGCACAGCCACTTTGCCAATCTGTACTTCTAGGGCTCCATGTGAAGACTGAATGTCTTAAAGAATGATGCGTTGAGAAGAGGGAGCTTTCTTGTATCAACCCATTCTCCAGAGGGTCATAGGAGGAATCTCTGCTGACATCAGTTGCCACTTTGGTTCTCCTATACTCATATATTTCGCTTCCTTTGAGTAGGAATGTGTTCAAATTTCTCCTTGCCCAAGTTTATGGCAATATTTCAGATGCAGGTGCAGCCCTGGCTTCTAGGCTGCCAATGCCATCTTTTCTTAGTCTTAGTAATTGATGGGAGCCCAGGGTGTGATGTTCGGATAATTTAGCTTGGGCCTTGTTTATTTAGTGGATGCCTCCTCACTGCACAGCATCCCTCAGCCGCTTGGGAGTTACATGTGTCATGAAATGGGCAGTAGGAGGCAAACTGTCTGACCCAACACCAAATTAGTAGGTCTCACATAAGAGGAGTCCTTCAAATACAGTCACCAGGTTCTGCTAGCGACACCACATCCTCGGACCAAATAGCTTCTATGCCTAAACCAGGACGGTGGCTCCTGGCACAGTGTCCGCAGGACAACACAGTGCTCACTGTTCAATTGCCGATGGGAGTCAATGGCATGTCATGTCCAAAATTAGCATGAGCCTTTCAGCACCACACTATAGCGCCTCTTTAGCCACTTCAGGGTTAAAGGTATGTCATATTCCTTCATCTAAGCCTTGGACCTCTTTGTATTTTCACAGGCGTTTTTCCAGGAGTCAATAATTCTCTCCACATGGCCCTGCCTGAAGGACAAACTGCAAACCACTGGAGGTGAAAAGCTTACAAATTGTAAATATCACTTCCTACTCAAAATTCCTAAACTGGGTCTTTTCTTGCTTGGACCCCAGAATGTGGATCACAAATGTGGCAAATACACAAGAAACACAATAGCCATCAGGGACACTAGTCAAGGCCCCTGAGCTGCAGCCCGCATGGCATCATAACCTCAAGGATTCAGATGGTATTTCCTTGCCTGCTCTCTTCATGGCAAAGCCGTGATTTAGGCACTAATCTGGGGGGGGTAGGGGTATAGTACAGGCAGTGAGGTCTATACTGTCACCACAGTAACACAGACCAAAATCGTAGTTTCAATTATTGAGATGTTTCTATAGAACAGCATTGGGGCAAATATTGCCTGTCGGAGTCTGCTCCTTCTTGCCTGATTAGTGGCACGCTTTTACTCTCCAGGTGTGGGCACACCGCCCACACTGCAGGTCCTCTAATCAGCAGAGGTGCTCTGCTGTGGGCTCACCATCCCATGCTGTCATGCTGCCATCTCTGTAAACCATTATGCACCTGGAGCCAGCACAATGTTCTCCACACTGCCCCTGTCTAGCTACTGCCCTTTGACAGATAAGTGTAAGTGTTGGGATGGCACAACAGCTCTCTTGATTGCAAATCATTTAGGAGCTGTTGGAGTGGGCAAGGCATGCACCTGTGTGCCCAATCTCCCAGCCTGCTTAATGCAGTGAATTTCAGCAACAACGCTCTACAGCAATCTCAGTCTGAATACCTTCTCCATGTATGACAGGCCTTGGGGGTTTAAAGTCTGGATTCCTAACTCTTCCTCTTCATTCCTGGTCTTCTTGACCCCCAGCCAGGTGACTTGGTCCTTCTGATCTTCCTCAACCTGTTTATCTGATTTCTGGTACACCAGCTCCTGGCCCTGCTGCCCCCCTTGATCCACCTAGCCTCTCGTGCCCTTGGTCCGCCTCAATCACTACTCCTTAGCCCTTCTCCTCCTGATTTTGGTTCATCTCGGTTCTCCTGGCTCTGTGCTTTGTCTTCGTGATCCTTCTGGAACATCACCGACTAGTCTGGGCCTTATTAATCCTGGTTTTCTTTGTTTGGGTCTTTCTGAACCTGGTCATTTTGGTCTTGGTCTTCCTGGCCACTCAGGTTTCCTTGGTCTTACTGGCTCTGGCTGGTTTCGTCCTCCTGAACTTCCTAACTCTGCTGCTGACTGTTCTGTTTGACTTGGTACTCTGGTCTCCTGGTTTTGATCCTCTAATCCTTGGTACTGCCCCCTTCATCTTCGTGCTTATTCTGGTCCTGTTAGGACAGAAAAGATGTGCACCCCTGTCCTGAGTGCCCCAACTATAGTAATGTCTGGATCTCTAATGCTTATTTTTGTTGTCATAGGCAAACACTGACCATGCCTGTGTGCCATGACATAGGCCTGTCTCACAGATTGTGGTCTTGTTGCAGTGAGGCACTCCCAAAGCACTACCCTTACAGTGGTAATAGGAGGTAAACACCACTATTATGGTGGTGGCAGCATACCATGTAGTGATCAATAGGAGTGACCAGGTCTTTTTTAGATGTGTCACTGAAGCCTACAGGCTCACTCAGTTAAAGTTCCACTGCTGTTTGCTTAACTCACTCTTGGCCTGCATCGGTTAGGTGTATTGTGCTGCACAGTGCATGAGTGGTGTACCTCCGCTGGGTGTATGTGTGCCTGTGAATGGTACAATACAGGGATGATTGAGTAGTGTGCAGTGCGTGCATGCTGAATTTATGTGCTTGGTGTATATGTGCCTGTGAGATGTATAATACATGAAATATGTAGTATAGTGCAGTGCATTCTTGTTGAAATGCATGTGCTGGGTGTATGTGTGGCTGTGGATGGTACAGTACAGTGAATATACAGTGCTGTGCAGTGTGGGCATGCTGTGTACATGCACTGGGTGTATGTGTGGCTGTGGATGGCATAGTACAGGGAGGATACAGTGCTGTGCAGTGTGTGCATGCTGTATACATGCACTGGGTGTATGTGTGGCTGTGGATGGTACAGTACAGGGAGGATACAGTGCTTTACAGTGTGTGCATGCTGTATACATGCACTGGGTGTATGTGTGCCTGTGAGAAGTACAATACAAGAAAGATGTAGTATAGTGCAATGCATGTGCTGGGTGTATGTGTCTGTGGATGGTACAGTGCAGGGATGATACAGTGCTGTAGAGTGTGTGCATGCTGTTTACATGCACTGGGTGTTTGTGTGTCTGTGGATGGCACAGTGCATGGAGGATACAGTGCTGTTCAGTGTGTGCATGCTGTATACATGCACTGGGTGTGTGTGTGGCTGTGTATGGTACAGTGCATGGGGGACCGGGGTTCTAATTTGGGAGACATTGGCCTGCATGGAAATATATGGGGAGAGGAGGTAGAGTAATCCCCCAGACTGATTTGTGTATTGCTGCATTCCTGTAAACGGGTTGGCCACACTGGAGAGGGAGGGAGCCAGGCTTCAACCGTACACTTCAGAAGGTGCTCTTTGATTCAGACAAATGTCAGAAGGAAGGTACCGGATCACATTTCAGAAATGGGGCTGATCAGAGAATAATACTGAGTAGGGCAGAGGTCCTGGGCTAACCTTTTGATGCACAATTCACTCTGGGTGACATCCAGGTGTGAACTCTAATCACTCCCATGGCCTGTGTTGTGGGGCTATCAGCTTTGTAGTCGCTCCTGTTGTGACAATACTGCTTTCAAGAGGAAGGGATGGCAGAGGAGTGGGAACTTTAAAAGAAGTCGACCCTCAACATAAACTTCCAAGACTCAGACTCTAAATCACATTTATTGTCTGAAAATAGGCTATAAGAAGGAGAGCTTGAGACCCCAAAAAATGTCATCTGCCAAGCAGCCAGACCGGCTGTGTGAGAAGGGGGTGCTCTGCAATACTTCTGCCTGTGACCTGCGGGCCAAGGCCTGCCAGTCTCCATACCAGGTGAGGGCACATCACCCAAGGAATTCAAGGCCACCCGTCCTGGAGCTTGGAGCACCTGCACCTACCTGCTTGCCAAGACCAGTGAGTCCTGTGGGAAAGAGGAGAGCATTGGAGGGAATGAGGTCCATTTAGGAGCCCAGTCAGGTGGACTCCACTTGTGAGGTGTAAGGAAATGGTTCCTTCACTGATCAGGTTGTTGCTAATATGGCAGATGAAGTCAGCGACTCTCGTATGCCAGAGGATGGCCGTGTGTATGGTGGCACTGATTGGGTCACTGCCCTTGTGCATGATGAAGTAGGCAACCCTTGTATGCCAGAGAGCTGCTGTGAAGTGAGCCAGAACCGTGTACATCGCTACGCCAATCGGCCGGAGACTGTGGTAGTAAGGAGCCAGCGATCCTGTATGCCAAACAGGGTGCTGTAAGAAGATTGCCATGTTGTGAGCGCAGTAGCCCTTGTGCAGTGGTGAACCTTGACCCAGTATGCGAGCAGGGGCTGCTGAGGAGAACTTTACTGTACCAATCAGGCCGGAGCCCATGAACAGTAAGGATACGGTTGTAGGAGAGTAGGGTCTGCTTTCTATGTTCACCCCCACTTTTTGCTTTTGCTTTACTGGTTTTCGACTTAGATGTGGCTGTGGGCCTGCTAATCAGACCCACAGCCCTGCTGTTCTCTCTCTAAATTCATACTATGTACTTTAGGTGCATAACCCATTTGGATAGGATCACCTTCTTGGCCCCTGTACAGTGTACCCTAGGTACCCAGGGCATAGGTGTACCCTAGGCCTACCAGGGGCTGCAGCATGTATTGTGCCACCCCTGGCCTGGCCTTCCATTTTGACACAACTGGCTGATCACTCAGCTGGGGCAAGGTCGTGTAATCACCCCTTGCTTAGGTGTAGTATTCCTATACCTAACTTACATATAGACACATGTGTACCTATCAGTCACTCCTATGGCAGGCCTTGACAATCCTGGAGGAAGAGTGCTTGGTAACATGTGAGATGGTGCTCTAGCATGAGCCGAGCCTGTCTGCAGCTTTCGGAACCTTGTCCTTATAGCTGTTCTATGATATAGCCTACCATATACTCTTAAAGTGCCTTATAATCTTAGACGGTTATGGTTACTATGGTTTGGCTTTATCAAAACATGTCGTGTAAGGTGTCTAACACTCGGGAATAATACCCCCATGCCATTTCTGGACATGAGAATATTATTCCCCCCTTCTAGAGGGAAAGACATGTTAAAATCATACTTCAACTGTTAGCCTCTGACCAAAGCCTCAGCATCACAAAATGGATGCTGCTGCCACGACACAAGTCTGACCTCCTGCAGCTGGGAGTGATCCCAGCCAGGGAGGCCTGGACAATAGGTTTCCTGCGTGGGGAGGTGCTAGCACCTCCCCAGACAGCCTTTAGTGTATTGGGGCAGGGTGGGCTGAAAGGAATGAGACATGCCTGGGGCACACAGGGTGTTCCTTGCATAGTCCAGTTCAAACCGGCGCTGGGGCACTCCAGCCCCAGCTCTGGCGCGAAACTGGACAAAGGGAAGTGGGTGTAACCACCCCCTCCCAGGTCCCACCCATAAGGCGTGACCTAGCAGGTATCCCAGCCCCCCAGATTAGTATAAGAGTGGGAGTTGGGCCTCAAGACTTTAGATTATCCTGAACCTGCAAAACTGAACAGAAACTCTGGACCTTCGACATTCGACGAAAGAAGAAGACTGAAGAATCTCCCTTGTAGCCAAGGAGTGGCTACCCTGTGCAAACAGGCACCATCAAGAGACTACCCTTTGCTTTGCGACCGTTCTACGAGGAACCGACTGCAGAGCCCGACCAGAGCCTTGACTTCCAGACTTCTCCGACCCTCATCCACATCTGCAGCAGAGCTGAGATCCGTGGAGGCGACGAGCGACATGGGACCGGCTACCTGGGAAAAGTGGCTAGTAACTTACAGCGCAGCTTCTGAGGTACCCTCGAAGTTGTGCACCGGGGATTGAGAAGCTCCAACCCCAAGCACCAACTGCACCAAAGATCAGCCCCCCACACTCCACGAGTCCTGCGTGGGGCCCTTCAGCATTTTCCTGCTTGCCGCGTCTGTCCGGTTGCTTGCCCGCTGGCTAGTGGCCTCTGTGACGACGCTCCCTGAAATCTTCTGCGCTGGTTTGGCTCCTCCAGACTGGCTCCCGCTTCTCTGCAAAGAAGAAGCACCCCAGACCTTCCTGGTCTGCACCAGAAGCAAGTCCCTTGTTCTTCGTGGGTTCCGCTTGCCAAGGCTTGGTGAGTCCTAGTCCAACTTCGACGCCGCCGACAGCAAGAGCCTTCGTGGGACAGCTCGCCTCCTGGTCCTGGTCGTCCTCGACGCTTCCTGGTCCTCCTGGCTGCAGCGACAAACTTCACCTTCACCTGCAACTCTTCACGACATCGCCTGGTTCCTTCCTGGTTCCACGTGGTCACTGGCTAGTGACCTTGACTCTGTCCCTTCTGCTTGCAGGTTTCTTCTCTTCTTGATCCCAGCCTTGGGATCCACCGGACACTCTTCACTGACTGCCTGTCAGCATCTTTCTTCAGGCATCCATAGGAGTCGACGACGAAAACGACGCATCTTCACCCCTATGCACCCGCAGCCTGTGGGCTAGGTAACTTGGGTACTCCGGTGCTCATCAGGATAGTGACTATCCTAGTGTCTAGTTTTCAAGTCTCAACTTCCTAGCTACTCCGGAAGTGTCCTAAATCTATCTATTTCTAAACTGTAACATTGCTATTGACTTTTACGCATTACGCGTGAGTGTTTCCACTCTGCACACGAATCCCGTGGGCCTCCCACTTCCTAACTAACGCTAGTGTAGTGTAGCCCCAGCGATTCCCTAGGTCTAGGCCTATTCTATTTCCGTGACAGTGGTTCTTATACCACTTACTTAGTATATGGTTTGCGTGGCCCCTAGGGCCTAACTGTATTACTTACCTGTGTGACTTACTGTATGCATTAATAAGACTGTGTTGTACTTACCTCTAAACTCATAAAGAGTGCTGAGGGTTTGCTTAGAATAAATACACTTTATTTTATATATATATCTGTTGTGGTGTCCTTTCATTTGGTATTCAAGGGATTATATATGGTATCACAGCTGGCTTCACATGCCATTCAGAGTTTAGCCTAAGACTGCTCTTGTCCATGCTACCACTAGGATAGCTGGTCTATAAGGTTGACTTTACAACCAATCACCATAAGGGTATTTGGACTGATATAAGGTGTACACTATAACTAGTGACATCATACATCAGGCCAACTTCTCACATTGGTGAGCAGCGGTTGGGATCTGAGCTTGCTGTTGTAATACCATTGTAATCTTGAGATACTAAATTGAAAGATCACACAGATATTGTCTAGGTACATATAACATAGTTTATAATACTTAAGTCCTACTGGACTTAGTGGTTGTAGGTTGAAGGGAGTAACACACCCTGACTACAACTACTAGAGAGGTTTAGTAGAAACAACTAGTGTAAGTAGGTGCACACACCACACCCTCACTAGATCATGCCTCTGGGAGGAGATCAAGTAGATGCTCTCTCAGGAGGGGCAGGTCTGCAGAAGACCCCCTCTAGGTATGATACCTTAACATTCCAGGAGATGAGACAATTGTGTACCTCCAGAGGAATAAAACAGGGTGCAAACCCTACCCTCCTTCAGTTAAGACAACTCCTAGAGGAGTATGATGCTCAGAGGGCATCTCAGGAAGGTGCCCTAGGCGCAGAGGAGGGTCTACCCACCACAGAGGAGTCAGATGGGGCTTCAGATGGGGAGGTAGACAGCCAGAGCCAAGTAAGGAGACTTAGCCAGGCTAACTTAAGTTTACATGGGAGTTTGCATGGGATCCCCCCATACAGACCCACAAGTAGACATTCACAGAGAAGCAGGAGGGACAGATCCCCTTCAAGGGAATCCATCCACTCCCATGTCTCTAACATCTCTAATGCTTCCTCTCACAGGGGAATGACTTCACCTGAGAGAAAGGAGCATGCAGCCAGAATGAGGGAGGCTAATCTGAGGATTCAGAGGGAAGAACTTGCCCTTGCCAAAGAGAAGCTTGCTCTGGCTAGAGAACAAAAGTTAAGTGGGTTAGAACCCACTGGTGGCAGCAACATTCCTAGAGATAGAGACAGGCACTATGATAATAGAAACCTGAGCAAGAGTGTCCCTCCCTACAAGTGTGGGGATGACATCCACAAATGGATAACTGCTTTGGAGAGAGCTTGCAAAGTACAGCAGGTACCCCAAAGTCAGTGGGCAGCTATCTTGTGGCTCTCCTTCTCTGAGAAAGGAAGAGACAAGCTCCTCACAGTTAGTGATGAGGATGCAGATAATTACACTGTCCTGAAGAGTGCTCTGATTGATGGGTTTGGCCTAACCACTGAACAATACAGGTTGTTGTTCAGGGATACCCAGAAGACACAGACTCAGGACTGGACTGACTTTGTAGATTGTGCCACTAAGGCTCTGGAAGGCTGGCTAATGGGAAGTAAGGTTAAGGACTATACAGGATTGTATAATTTGATCATGAGAGAACAAATACTTAACAACTGTCAAAACCAGCTATTGCATCAACACCTGATTGATTCTGATCTGACTTCTCCCCAAGAATTGGGAAAGAAGGCAGATAGATGGGTCAGGACTAGAGTTAAGCAGAAAAACCAGAACCAGGGCGGTGATCAGAAAAAGGCAGACCAGAAGGGTAATGAGCAGAAACAAAAAGACCAGAAGTCTTCACCAGGCCCCCAAAAGGCTCAGGGGGAGGGTGGTTCCAAAAAGGATAAGAAGAAAGAAGGCCAAAAGAAACCATGGTGCAACTATTGTAAGTCTACCTCACATTGGTTTAGTGACTGCACCAAAAAGGATAAGCCCCCAGCCACCATTGCCCCTAAGGCAACTGTACCCCCTAGTTCAGCTGTAAGTGGTGGTTCCCAGCAAAAGGGTGTAGTAGGGTTAACCCTGGGAACTGAGGAGGATTCTGGCCTAGTCAGAGTACCTACTCAGGCTGTCCTGATCTGTGATGGGGACTTAGCTTTGTCCTCTACTGTAGGCCCCAGTAACCTGGGCAAGTACAGACAGACACCTTTTATCAACCAAAGAATGGCTCAGGCCTACAGGGACACTGGGGCTAGTGTCACAATGGTGACACCTGCTTTTGTGGACCCTGGACAGATCATACTAGGTGAGAATTACCTAGTGACCAACGCTAGCAATGCCACTACCTCCCATAGTGTGGCTATTGTTAACTTCTCCTGGGGAGGGGTAACTGGCCTCAAGAAAGTTGTTGTTAGTTCAGACCTTCCTGTAGAGTGTTTACTGGGCAATGATCTTGAAACTTCAGTTTGGTCTGAAGTGGAGTATAGGACCCATGCAGAAATGCTGGGGATAGATGCACATGTCCTTGCTGTGACCAGGTCACAGGCCAAAAAGTGCAACACTGAACAAGTGCTGGATCCTGAAACTATGGACCAGTCACAATCCAAGAGAAAGAGCAGTAGGGTTAAGGCTGTGCCTTCCCCCCTGCCTCAGGTGGTGGATCAGCCCTCCCAGGAGGATGATTCTGAGAGCCCTGAAGGAACTGTCCTAGAAGAACTTGAACCTGATCAGGTTGAGTTTCTTGGGACAGGGGGACCTTCCAGGGCAGATCTGAGGCAGGCTCAATTAGACTGCCCCTCTCTTGAACCCCTCAGACAGCTGGCTGCTGCTGAGGCTGCAGGGAATGCTCAAGGTACCCATAGAGTGTATTGGGATGAAGGACTACTGTACTCAGAGGCTAGAGACCCCAAGCCTGGTGCATCCAGGAGGTTGGTCATACCACTGAAGTTCAGAGGCTTCCTTCTAACCTTGGCCCATGATATTCCCCTTGCAGGACATTTAGGCCAGAACAAGACTTGGGACAGGCTTGTCCCTCACTTTCACTGGCCCCATATGTCAGAAGATACTAAGGAGTTTTGTCGCTCCTGTGTCACCTGCCAAGCCAGTGGCAAATCAGGTGGCACCACAAAGGCCCCCCTCATACCACTACCTGTGGTGGGGGTCCCCTTTGAAAGAGTGGGCATAGATATTGTAGGACCAATGGACCCACAAACAGCATCTGGGCACAGATTCATACTGGTGATAGTGGACCATGCCACCAGGTACCCAGAAGCAATTCCCCTGAGGACCACAACAGCTCCTGTTGTGGCAAGGGCCCTGCTTGGAGTATTCTCCAGAGTGGGCTTTCCAAAGGAGGTCATTTCTGACAGAGGTGCCAACTTTATGTCAGGATACTTGACTGCAATGTGGAAGGAGTGTGGTGTTAACTATAAGTTCACCACACCCTATCACCCACAGTGCAATGGGCTTGTTGAGAGATTCAACAAGACCCTAAAGGGAATGATAAAAGGATTACCAGACAAGCTTAGGCGAAGATGGGACATCCTTTTACCCTGCCTTCTGTTTGCTTACAGAGAGGTCCCACAAAAGGGGGTTGGCTACAGCCCTTTTGAGCTTTTGTTTGGGCATCCTGTAAGAGGACCCCTGTGTTTGGTGAAGGAAGGATGGGAGAGACCTCTCAGACAACCCAAACTAGACATAGTGGATTATGTACTTGGTCTCCGCTCCAGGATGGCAGAGTATATGAAGAAGGCTTCTAAAAACCTTGAGGCAAGCCAAGAACTCCAAAAAGCTTGGCATGACCAAAAGGCTGTACTGACTGTTTACCAGCCAGGACAGAAAGTGTGGGTGTTGGAGCCAGTGGCCCCAGCAGCACTCCAAGACAAATGGTCTGGACCCCACACTATTGTTGAGAAAAAGGGAGAAGTCACCTACTTGGTGGACCTTGGGACTCCCAGAAGCCCCCACAGGGTGCTTCATGTCAACAGATTAAAGGCATATGTTGACAGGGCAGACATGGGGCTACTCATGGCTACAGATGAGGGGCAGGAGGAAGAGAGTGACCCTCTCCCAGACCTGTTGACTCAGAACCCTGATGATGGCTCAGTTGATGGTGTGGTCTTTTCTGACAGCCTCACTGTCCATCAGCAACAGGACTGCAGACAAGTTCTGCAGGCCTACAGACATATGTTCTCTCTGACCCCAAGTCAGACAAACTGGTGCACCCATGAGGTGGACACTGGTGACAGTCTGCCTGTGAAGAGTAAAATCTACAGGCAACCTGACCATGTCAGGGACTGCATAAAAGTTGAGGTACAAAAGATGTTGGAGCTGGGAGTCATTGAACCTTCAGAGAGCCCTTGGGCTAGTCCTGTAGTCCTTGTGCCAAAACCTCACACCCAAGATGGTAAGAGAGAGATGAGGTTTTGCGTGGATTACAGAGGTCTCAATGCTGTCACTAGGACAGATGCCCACCCAATACCTAGGGCAGATGAGCTCATTGACAGACTGGCAGCTGCTAAGTTTTTGAGCACATTTGACCTAACAGCAGGCTACTGGCAAATCAGACTAGCTGAGAGTGCAAAGGCCAAAACTGCTTTCTCGACCCCAGGAGGACATTATCAATTTGTGGTAATGCCCTTTGGTCTGAAGAATGCACCTGCCACTTTCCAAAGGCTGGTGAATCAAGTCCTTACTGGGTTGGATGATTATTGTGCAGCTTATCTTGATGATATTGCTGTCTTTAGCTCCACCTGGGAGGATCACCTGGTCCACCTGAGGAATGTTTTAGAGGCCCTGCAAAAGGCAGGCCTCACTATCAAGGCCACTAAGTGCCAGATAGGGCAGAGCAAGGTTGTATACCTGGGCCACCTGGTTGGTGGGGGTCAGGTTCAACCACTGGAGAGCAAGATCCAGACCATAAAGGACTGGGCTCCTCCAACTACCCAGACTCAGGTCAGAGCTTTCTTGGGCCTGTCTGGGTACTACAGAAAGTTTGTTAAGAACTATGGGTCCATAGTGACACCACTTAATGACTTGACCTCCAAGAAGATGCCAAAGAAAGTTCAGTGGACAGTAAGCTGTCAAAAAGCATTTGATGACCTGAAGCAGGCCATGTGCAGTGCACCTATTCTGAAAAGTCCAGACTACTCCAAAGAGTTCATTGTCCAGACAGATGCTTCTGAGTTAGGTGTGGGAGCTGTTCTTTCACAACTGAATGTAGATGGTCAAGACCAGCCCATTGCTTTTATAAGTAGAAGGCTGACCCCTAGAGAGAAACGTTGGTCAGCTATTGAGAGGGAGGCCTTTGCTGTGGTTTGGGCCCTGAAGAAGCTGAGGCCATACTTGTTTGGCACTCACTTCAAGATTCAGACAGACCATAAGCCCCTCTTGTGGCTAAATCAGATGAAGGGTGAAAATCCCAAACTTCTTAGGTGGTCCATTTCCCTACAGGGGATGGACTTCACAGTGGAACATAGACCTGGGACTGACCATGCCAATGCAGATGGACTCTCCAGATATTTCCACTTAGAACATGAAGACTCAACTGGTCAAGGTTAGTTTAATGTCCCTAAGTTTGGGGGGGGTTGTGTAGGAGAGTAGGGTCTGCTTTCTATGTTCACCCCCACTTTTTGCTTTTGCTTTACTGGTTTTCGACTTAGATGTGGCTGTGGGCCTGCTAATCAGACCCACAGCCCTGCTGTTCTCTCTCTAAATTCATACTATGTACTTTAGGTGCATAACCCATTTGGATAGGATCACCTTCTTGGCCCCTGTACAGTGTACCCTAGGTACCCAGGGCATAGGTGTACCCTAGGCCTACCAGGGGCTGCAGCATGTATTGTGCCACCCCTGGCCTGGCCTTCCATTTTGACACAACTGGCTGATCACTCAGCTGGGGCAAGGTCGTGTAATCACCCCTTGCTTAGGTGTAGTATTCCTATACCTAACTTACATATAGACACATGTGTACCTATCAGTCACTCCTATGGCAGGCCTTGACAATCCTGGAGGCAGAGTGCTTGGTAACATGTGAGATGGTGCTCTAGCATGAGCCGAGCCTGTCTGCAGCTTTCGGAACCTTGTCCTTATAGCTGTTCTATGATATAGCCTACCATATACTCTTAAAGTGCCTTATAATCTTAGACGGTTATGGTAACTATGGTTTGGCTTTATCAAAACATGTCGTGTAAGGTGTCTAACACTCGGGAATAATACCCCCATGCCATTTCTGGACATGAGAATATTATTCCCCCCTTCTAGAGGGAAAGACATGTTAAAATCATACTTCAACTGTTAGCCTCTGACCAAAGCCTCAGCATCACAAAATGGATGCTGCTGCCACGACACAAGTCTGACCTCCTGCAGCTGGGAGTGATCCCAGCCAGGGAGGCCTGGACAATAGGTTTCCTGCGTGGGGAGGTGCTAGCACCTCCCCAGACAGCCTTTAGTGTATTGGGGCAGGGTGGGCTGAAAGGAATGAGACATGCCTGGGGCACACAAGGTGTTCCTTGCATAGTCCAGTTCAAACCGGCGCTGGGGCACTCCAGCCCCAGCTCTGGCGCGAAACTGGACAAAGGGAAGTGGGTGTAACCACCCCCTCCCAGGTCCCACCCATAAGGCGTGACCTAGCAGGTATCCCAGCCCCCCAGATTAGTATAAGAGTGGGAGTTGGGCCTCAAGACTTTAGATTATCCTGAACCTGCAAAACTGATTAGAAACTCTTGACCTTCGACATTCGACGAAAGAAGAAGACTGAAGAATCTCCCTTGTAGCCAAGGAGTGGCTACCCTGTGCAAACAGGCACCATCAAGAGACTACCCTTTGCTTTGCGACCGTTCTACGAGGAACCGACTGCAGAGCCCGACCAGAGCCTTGACTTCCAGACTTCTCCGACCCTCATCCACATCTGCAGCAGAGCTGAGATCCGTGGAGGCGACGAGCGACGTGGGACCGGCTACCTGGGAAAAGTGGCTAGTAACTTACAGCGCAGCTTCTGAGGTACCCTCGAAGTTGTGCACCGGGGATTGAGAAGCCCCAACCCCAAGCACCAACTGCACCGAAGATCAGCCCCCCACACTCCACGAGTCCTGCGTGGGGCCCTTCAGCATTTTCCTGCTTGCCGCGTCTGTCCGGTTGCTTGCCCGCTGGCTAGTGGCCTCTGTGACGACGCTCCCTGAAATCTTCTGCGCTGGTTTGGCTCCTCCAGACTGGCTCCCACTTCTCTGCAAAGAAGAAGCACCCCAGACCTTCCTGGTCTGCACCAGAAGCAAGTCCCTTGTTCTTCGTGGGTTCCGCTTGCCAAGGCTTGGTGAGTCCTAGTCCAACTTCGACGCCGCCGACAGCAAGAGCCTTCGTGGGACAGCTCGCCTCCTGGTCCTGGTCGTCCTCGACGCTTCCTGGTCCTCCTGGCTGCAGCGACAAGCTTCACCTTCACCTGCAACTCTTCACGACATCGCCTGGTTCCTTCCTGGTTCCACGTGGTCACTGGCTAGTGACCTTGACTCTGTCCCTTCTGCTTGCAGGTTTCTTCTCTTCTTGATCCCAGCCTTGGGATCCACCGGACACTCTTCACTGACTGCCTGTCAGCATCTTTCTTCAGGCATCCATAGGAGTCGACGACGAAAACGACGCATCTTCACCCCTATGCACCCGCAGCCTGTGGGCTAGGTAACTTGGGTACTCCGGTGCTCATCAGGATAGTGACTATCCTAGTGTCTAGTTTTCAAGTCTCAACTTCCTAGCTACTCCGGAAGTGTCCTAAATCTATCTATTTCTAAACTGTAACATTGCTATTGACTTTTACGCATTACGCGTGAGTGTTTCCACTCTGCACACGAATCCCGTGGGCCTCCCACTTCCTAACTAACGCTAGTGTAGTGTAGCCCCAGCGATTCCCTAGGCCTAGGCCTATTCTATTTCCGTGACAGTGGTTCTTATACCACTTACTTAGTATATGGTTTGCGTGGCCCCTAGGGCCTAACTGTATTACTTACCTGTGTGACTTACTGTATGCATTAATAAGACTGTGTTGTACTTACCTCTAAACTCATAAAGAGTGCTGAGGGTTTGCTTAGAATAAATACACTTTATTTTATATATATATCTGTTGTGGTGTCCTTTCATTTGGTATTCAAGGGATTATATATGGTATCACAGCTGGCTTCACATGCCATTCAGAGTTTAGCCTAAGACTGCTCTTGTCCATGCTACCACTAGGATAGCTGGTCTATAAGGTTGACTTTACAACCAATCACCATAAGGGTATTTGGACTGATATAAGGTGTACACTATAACTAGTCACATCATACATCAGGCCAACTTCTCACAACGGTGACCCTGTTTGCCATAGGGGATCACTGGGGACAGCCAGACATGTGATCTGGTTAAAGTCGTCCCTGCAGGAGTGAGGCCGCTGTGGGACCCTGCGCACCTGCCCTAGGATGAAAGAATCTCACGAGGATCCTCGCACCCCACGTTGTGGGATTAACCAGAAGCTTACCATGCAAGGATGTGTCGCAAAGCACCTCTGGTCGCAGCAGAGGCGCAACAGGGTGTGAGAAACTCTATAACCATTGAGTGCAGAAAAGTCACCTGAAATAGCTGCTCACACTCCACCATCCACAGAAGGGGTGCTCTTTGGAACTCTGGTCGCTCAGATCCCGTAAGGTACAGGTAAGTGTGCCAGTCAGCCATGGGGACTTGCTTGCTAGATAGCGTGGGGTGCTGGAACCCTGTTGACTTTAATACGGTGTTAGAGGGGACTCTTGAGACTCGGACTACTAATGGGTCTTACACTGGATGTTGTCTATCGTTAATGGGGAATAACCACTATCACTAGAAGCTAGGAGGAAGTGAGACCTGGGGAACTGCTGAAAGAAACACTAGAGCCCTGACCCAAAGGGGACTGTTTAGTTGTTTGTGAATGTTGTACTTTCATTTGTGTAGTTAGTGGTAAAATAAAATACTTCTTTTAGTACAAGGGTAAGTTTTTGGCTGGACAATCATTAATTGCTGCTGCTGCGTGCATGTTGTGATCCCGTGTTCACCCCCAGTATCCACCTCTCTACTAAGGGAGCCTTGTACTGCTCGGACCACACTATTACTGAAAGTAAAGTGTTGAAGGGGTACTCAGCCTAGTTGTTCGGGATTCATAGTAAATCGAGCCCTGAGACATCAGATGTAAAAAGCCTCAACCCTCATGCGAGGCAGGAATCCCTGCGTGGTCTTTGGCCCTCTGAACGGGGTTGAGTTGGCAGCAAGCAGTAGCGCACCTAAAGTTTAGGAACCTGGATACAGGAGAGGCATTGGCCATTTCCAATCTGTGCCAGTAGTACAATAAGTCCAGCTTTTTTTTTACGCAAAAAGGCGACACGCATAGACAATGGAAAACATAGGGTTGAGCCTTGACTTCAGCACCATCTCCATAGATCAGACGAAGTATTTATGTAGGGAGAAATGGTGGAGGATTCCCAGGAGTAGGGACAGAAAGGTCCTTGCTAATTTCATTAGGGGCCAGTTTGAGGTACTCGGCAAAAGGATTGAGGTTGTAGTTGACTCTAGGGAGGGAATCATGGTAGAAACCAAGGAAGCCAGGGCTATGGATTCATGCTCTAGGATTCTCTTAGGACAGACCTATCCCAGACACACACAGAGTGTGTCCCTAATTCATTTTCCAGAGTTTCACCAAGACGCTCAAGTTAACATAACAGACCTCCATGGGCATAACAGACCTTGTTATGCCCATGCATAGTTCATCTTAAAGCAAATTGCTTCCTTTGCATGATATTGTGTCTGGTTTCCATGATCACTCCTATCTTTCATGGAACTTTCAAGGTCTAATTGACACAAATTGACCAAAGGCGTTTACTAAGGAAGAGAAAGAAACCACATTTGAATGTGTTCATTGTCTCTTTCCGTTGCTCTGTAACTATCAATGTATCGCCACCGTAGAGTGCTTTTGTACATGCTGCCTAAATATAAAACCCCAACCAATGCTAGATGAAACTTGATAGTATAGGATAAAGAGTCACATGAAAATACAGGCAAAGTGTGAATATAAGTTAAAGAGGTGAATTCTTTAGGCAGGTCTAAAATGACTAGATGAATGACATGGGATGGCAGTTAGAGTTCGAAGGGGTAGAAATAGGAGTAGCATATGATGTGAGTAGTTAGAGTCATCTCCTTCCCACATCACTAGTTCAACATCAAGTACAGCTGAGCAGCTCTTAAAAGATTAGTTTTTCAGTGATTTCCTCGTGACAATGGTTGCATTATCAAGAGTGTATAGAGATAGTTTGACCTCTTTGGACTCTATATTTCCAGTGTTCTGCTCCAGTGTTTTTGCTGTTTGTACTTGTACGAATTAGAAGGATGGGAAAAATTGATTTGTGCTTTTAAAATTGACTGTATCAAAGTATACACAAACAATTTGCATAGCATAAGAGTGTGAAAAGAAAGCTAAAGTTTTCCCTAAACCAATTGGACATATCTATTCTACTTATTTATTTATGGTATTTATAGAGCGTGACACTAACCACAGGGGCAGTGAGGTGGTTTACACATAATAATTAAGTTATAATAGCACGTCTGTATAACTTCAACTTCATGTCATGGTCTGTTAATCAGTGTTTAAATAACAAGGACAAACCTATCTGCCTACGTGGACCAAGGTAAGTATGTATTTATATAACAATTGTCCTGTGGGACTCATTCAAAGTGGTACCTTCTTATGTGTCCTAGAAGGACTCCAGAATCACTCAGACAAAACACAGGACTGATATAGCTTGCATCTTGTAATGTTTTGACTCAAATCAAGAGTAACAATCAACAAAGTAAGTGATCATAGTGCAGACGACTCAGTGCTCCAATAGTGATTATATATATCAAAGATCCTTGAGAAAAGACACTCTAAAATTCCCAATGGTCGTATGCACTGATTGATAAAATTCATAACAGAGTCTTCATATGTCAGTGTGGAATCACTTAAAGTTAAATTACACATAACAACAAAGAGGGAAGGGTTGTCATAGTTTCAACCCCGTGTGACCCTCTCTTCAGAACATAGTTCATCCAACTATCAGGCCTACACATCAAAGGAACAGAAATAAAAACAAGATTTCTAAGTCCTGTGCTTTTACATACCGTAAACGTCCATTAAGCAATCAAAGAGTAACTCACCACCTAATAGTGAGTTCACTTGTCTAACAAGGAGAACTACCAGGTATTCAACCTATGCATAATAAACCGCAATGAAAATCATCATTCAAGTTCATTACAACTCAGTGCCCGTATATACATCTGTGGATTATGAGCACAAGGAAAAGCTGTGCACCAACACTGTACACTGATGTCAATCAGAAAGGGGGAGACAGTGGACCTCAAGTTATGAAGGCGCAGCATGTCGCAACAATACACAGTGAAACTCCTCTTCTTATATGCAAAGTGCAAATACTATTACTCATACCATTAACGAGAGGTCCAAAACCACTCACTATAGGCTCATACATTAGTTATACAATTGCACAACAACCCAAGAAATATCGCCTTTGTGTCTACTGAATGAATCATGGCTAGTATAAGAAACTGTGAGAGTTGATAAGAAGGTAAGGCATCATGTTCTAATAGATTTAAATCATCCTCTTTCTGAAACAATTGTATGGTAAAGAGGGAGTCATAGCCAGTGCTTAATTTATAAACAACATCAGAGCCAGGGCTCTCGTTTTGCACCACTCATTGTCCCTTCCATGCTGTCAATGATAGTAACAACACAACTACTAGCCATCACACTCCTATAAGTGTGACAGTTTGGTTTTTTCCAGGACCCCAAAGCTATAAGAATGTCTTGGGGCAGGTAATAGTCATTTTTAATGTATTTTAAATTAATAATTTGGTCATCTCTAAATTAGCAAGACAGCGCCACCTTGTGGCAGACTGTCAGAAGAGCTGATGTTGACAAATAAGTGCCGGTGCAGAGCACCAGAAATTACTGGCTCAAATTAAGCACTTGTCATAGCCCACCACCATCTTCTTCAAGCAAGGCCAATCATGCTCGACCAGTGTGGAACACACACAACTATGTTAGAAAAGTATAGCTAAAACATTATACCTATCTCAGACAAAGTACTTGAGCACCTTGAATCTGATCAATGAATATGGCCACATTGCTTTGGCACCAAATCAGAAGGAGAAGACTGCATTTTCTACACCAGAGGGGGTATATCGGTTTAAGGTGATGCCTCTTGGGTTGAAGAATACTCCTGACACTTTTCAGTGCCTGGTGAACTATTTTTTCGCAGGACTGGAAGAGTTCTTTGTGGCCTGCCTGGCTGATATTACGATGTTCAGCTATTCATGGCAGGACCACTTGAGCCATCAAGGGCAGGTGTTGGCTAGGATACAGGAGGCAAAACTGGCCATCAAGCTAACCAAGTGTGAGATGGGGCAGTCTTCTGTAGTCTACCTTATGCATGAGTTGGAGAATGGAAAGGTTCACCCTTTGGATCCTAAGGTTCAGTTTGTGATGGAATGGTAGGTACCTACTACCCAGACCAAAGTGAGGGCCTTTTTAGGGCTCACACGGTATTACAGGAACTTAGTGGTGAACTATGAAAGTATAATCACCCCATTGACTGCTTTATCCTCCAAGAAGCAGCCCAGGAAAGGTATATGGACTGAGGAGTGTCAGAAAGCATTTGTGGAACTCATGAAGACACTATGCACTGCACCTGTACTGGAAGCACCTGGCTCTAATCAGCCTTTCATTATACAGATGGATGCCTTTAACAAACGAGTTGGAGCAGTTTTAGCTCAACTGGATGACAAAGATAGAGAGTTTCCAGTAGCCTTCATTAGTAGGAGACTCCCTAGAGAGAAGAACTGGGTGGCTATCGAGAAGGAGTGCTTTTGCCGAAGTGTGAGCCATGCATTAATTCCACCCTCATTTGTTTGCCACTAAGTTTGTGGTGCAAACAGGTCATAAGCCACTGACATGGTTAATGGCTAGAAAGGGAGACAAGCAAAAGTTGTTGAAATGGTCTATTTCTTTGCAAGGTTTAGACTTTGTGGTGGATCACTGAGCTGGATTGAGCCATGGAAATGATAATGGACTTTCCTGCCAGTTTTAGGATCTAGCCACCCGGCCTATCCAGGTTAGAAGTAGATTCAGAGAGGTTTTATCTGGGAGGGACGTCTCTTAGGACAGAAAAGTCCTCCGCGTGGTAATGGACATGCATTCTTGCCCTGAGTGCCCCAACTGTACTGGTATCAGGATCCCGAATGCTGATTTTTGATGTTCTAGGCAAACATGGATCATGCATATGCGCCATGACATAGGCCTGTATCATGGATTGTGGTCTTGTTAGGTGGGAGGGGTACCCAAAGCCCTCATAATTGTGAAAGACTACTGCCTTCACCAGGAGTTAAGCAGCATAAGTGAGGTGGTGGCAGCATACTGTATAGTGCTTAGAAGGAGAGAACAGGTCATTAAACATGTCTCTCGGGAGAAAGGACTACAAGCTCACTCATTTATAGTTCTGCTTCTGTGTGCTCAACTCCTCCTTGGCCTACATCAGTTTGGTAGCTAGTATTGTGCAACACATGAATGGTGTAACTGTACTGGGTGTATGTGTGCCAAGGAAAGGTACAGTACAGGGTAACGCTGTGCTATATGGTGCATGCATGCTAAATGTATGTACTGACTGTATGTGTGCCTGTGAGTGGTGCAATACATGAAAGATGTAGTGCTGTGCAGCCCTCACATGGCCTTTGCAGTTTGGGTGTGCTCAACCTGTCCCCTTACATATTTTTTAATTCCTTTTCAGGACAGAGGGACCAAGTTTCTGAGTACTGTTATGGCTGTCACAATATATTGTTCAGCTTGTGACTAGGGGTGGAAGCGTGGAGGTCCAGGCAAATTCCAGCAATCACGTGTAGCGGAATTGTTTCCTATGAGACTCCAGAAAGGCCAGCATGAACGAGATTTGTTGTACCTTAGTGCGATTTACTAACACGGTCGTTCGCGGGTAGTCGCAGTAGATGTTCTACTCAATAGGCAGCAAAATCAACTTGAGTGGCCGCATGCTCTTGCATACCGCATGGTGCCATTCGTGCTGATTTTTCAGTTCTGTTCGCGTTACTGGTATTAAATTGCAGCATGACATACATATATTTCTCTTGTTGGCAGAACTCTGCGGATCTCGCAGAGGTTTTATGTAACCTATGCTGAATTCCATGACGTGAAATTCCTTGAGTTCCATCCACCCCTAGTTGTTACCAACCAATCAGGGTTAACTAGTCCCCTTTAAACTGGCCATTCAGACCATACCTGAATAGCAACTGTTAAATATCGATAAATTGTGAACCTTAATTTTACAAAAACTACAGAACAGATTTACACCACTTCACAAAAGACATGCTTTCTGGGTAAAGATCTAACTTTCAGCTAAATTTGGTGTAATTCTGTTTAGCCATTTCGGCTGTAGCACTGTTAACAATCCCCTATGGAAATTGCATGGGGATATTGCATTTTAGAGCCACCTTTTTCTTATCCCCCCAGGAAGATGTAGACGTGGATGAACTTTTGTTTGTAAAGTTTCTTGAAGATTCACTATACGGCGACAAAGTTATTAACAAAACAAAAAATAAATTTTCTTATGGTGCTGTGGTCCTACCTATACCTAGAGTGGCACCTCTGAAAAAAACATTATAGTTAGATGAAAATGTCAGTTAAAATGTAACATTTTAAAACTAAAAAACACTGAAATTAACCAGTTATAGTTAACTCAAGAAGCTATAACTTACGCCCGGCCCTGCTTTTTTTCTATCCTGGATGCATATAACACATTTTCTGTCATCTAATGCAATACATTTTGGGATTATTTGTACTTCACCAAATAACTGGCTCTGATTTGAATAACTGCTATACTCATTTGCAATACTATGTTCATGGAGCCTATACAATTGGAACTACCCAAAAAAGTCCACTTAGGCGATGTTGACTACCACCAAATGAGCAACAATACTTATTAAATTACTGCGTCCAAGGTCCGCTGCTATTAAGGTGCACAATCACTAACTGATGGTACCCAGCGCTCCGTCCATAATCTCCTTGTGTTTGCTTTGTTTGCCCTAAGTTGGCAGAGTATGCCCAGACATGGGTCCCTTGCTCACTTTGCCACTGCATTCAAGCTAGCCTGGCTGATGAGGGCTGTTAGCACGAAACCGGTCCCAGGATGCTTGTTTCCGGTCCAGGAAAGACATGGCTTGGCAGTTCGGGCTGGACTGTTCCCATAAGGCACAGGGTCAAGACTGATTTGCATATAGCTGTGTCTGAACTGGGGTGGCAGAGTGAGCTAAAGAACAATGATGGATTCAACCCAGATCTGTGACTGGGGGTGAGTGTCTGAAAATTTTCAGCTCTCTGTCCATCATCTCCTTGTGTTTACCCACCTGGGTCCAACAGCTTAATAATTAAATATTGCTATGATGTGTGCATGCATTTAACTTTTGGCTCCATCCGTGATGTCATCAGTGATGTCACTGACCATGTCATGAATGATGTAATATGTGATGTCATCTGCAGTGCTGAACTAACTATAACGGCCGAATTTCACTGGTTTTGTACCAGTGAAATGTCCAACTAACTATAACGAACCTGAAAACCAGTGGTTTTTCAGTGAATTTCTAAGGTTTTTTAAATGCTAATTTCTAACTACAACGTGCCTGAAACCTATGGTTTTTTAGTGAATTTCAAAGGTTTTTTTAATGCTAGTTTCTAACGATAACGTCCCTGAAACCTATGGTTTTTTTCAGTGAATTTCAAAGGTTTTTTAAATGCTAATTTATAACTATGCCTACAGAGGTAGGACATGTGAAGAAAGAGGAATCAAGGCACAGAAAGGAGCAAGAGAAATGCTGAAAGATGCAACAGAAGCCCAGAAAGACGAAGAAAAGTGCAGGAAGAAGCAAGAGATGTACAGAAAGGACCAACAGAGGAGCAGAAAGAGGCCTTGTTGCAAAGACATCCTGCGCCCCCAACTTTTTACTGACAGGTACTGGTGGTAACTGACTCTGACTAACCAGGTCTAGAGCCAGTGCTTTGGTAAAAGGCACTTAGAATACAGTGAAAACACCTACAAACACTAGGGAACACTACGCTTTGGGGTACCCCTGTGATTGACATGACCTGCACTGTAAGGCCCTGGTACATAATAGGGCAGGGGGATTAAAACTACCTCTATGTCAGAGGTGCAGAAAGATGCTTTTTTAAGTAGTAGTCACGTTCGCAGAGTGGTGGAGAAAGGGTGCTGGGCCTCCGACCAGTGCTCACGAATTCCACTGCGTAGGACTTACAGGAGGTACTAGGAGGGCTTTCTGGCCCCCAAACTCCATAAGGAGTAAATTGGACTTCATCCCCCATCCCGTAGTCTGCCATGAGGCGCGTTTGCAGAGTGGTGGAGAAAGGGGGGCATGGCCTCTGAAGACGTCATAGCAATCCCACTGTGTGGGACATACTGGAGATAACAAGAGGGATAGTTGGCCCCCAAGGACATCCTTGGGGGCCAACTACCCCGCCTATTACCTTCATTAAGTCCCACACAGCAGCATTGGCCCCCCTCCTTAGGCCAAAATTATGGCCCGGGGACCCCATCCCCGGGGCTGGCCTTTACGCTTAAAAATAAAAAATAAAATTATAATTGCAGGGGAGGGGGGCTGCGTGGACCCCCTCCTGGGCCTCTCCTGGCCCGGGGGACCCCATCCCCCGGGGCCGGCCCTTTGCGTTGGGGTCCGTGGGGGGAGCCCCAATGCCCCCATGGTCCCACTGGCTCCCCTCCTCCTGCATGAGCCGGAATTGCTTTTGAGCAAGGGGAGCTGCTAATATGCAGCTCCCCTTGCTCAAAAGCAATTCTGCTTTTCTTCATTGAAGCGAGAGCAGGTTTTCCGCTGTTTGCATGGAGGATACTGTTCGTGGCAGTCGGTTTCCTGTGGATTCTGGTACAGAGTTTGTGTTTTTGTTTAAATACTTTCACATCCAGATAAATAACTTGTGTTCTACTGCAAGTGGATGTGAAAGATAGATTATATTCATTCTGGTCCAAGCTCCGGATGAATTCTTTAAGGCTTGGCAGATCTCCTTCCCAGATTATGAATAAATCATCGATATATCTCATCCAAGACTTGATATTCGACTTGTACCTGCTCTGTAAGATCCCTTCCTCCCAAACTGCTAAAAAAAGATTTGCATATGTCGGAGCAAATGACGTCCCCATTGCTGTGCCTTGTCTTTGGAGAAATGTCTCACCGTTAAAAAGAAAAGCATTATGCGTTAAGCACTGATCCAACATGTCAATAATCATTTCGGAGTGTTCCAAAAAACTCAAAGATCTTGTCTTCAGGAATCTCCTTACTGCTGTTAGACCATCTTTATGGAGGATTGATGTATATAACGAGGTCACATCAGTGGTCGAAGTGGGGGAAAAAAAGTAGGGGAACTGTGGGCGGAGAATCAGAGGGTGGGAATAACTCAAGGATTGGCTCAGTGGGCGGAGCCAGAGGTGTGGCCAGAATGCGCAAACATCTCAATTTTTAGTATTTGTTTGCCATTTCACTGCCCAGTTTAATCAACCAATGGATACACATGATTATTTAAGGTTATAATGAGTTACTGACATTAAAACACATCCACGAAGTGGGATATGCTTCTAATCACAGAATGTCCCAAATACCATAAAATGTGGAAGCACAAGCCATTTGTCTCCGAGCCATTGAGTTTCTGTCATCAGCACTTCTCCCTTTTTCCACAACAGCAGTTCAAACATGAATGGCAAAATATCCTAGTTTGTAAATGTTTTCTATAGAATTATGGCTCTGCCATTTTTGCCTCATAATGCAAGATCTGCTGCATGATCTGACCATTTAAACTAATAAATTGTTAACAGCTCAAACGTATCAAACGTTAATAAAAAATGTGACTTGTGTTGCTGCAGAGTTGATGGCTTATTGCAAAGGTTGACTGATCACCTTTCTCACTGCTGCATTTGTATGTTACACTGGTACTAATAAGGCAAAATCTTTCCAGAGACTGTTAGCATGTGTACACATTTCAAACTAATAAAATATCAGAAAATATACTGCATTACGCTGTAGCCTTTTTTTAAATGCATAATTTAGTCAACACTGCAGCATAATTTTGTCCTCCTTTGCTGCATAATTAATTCCAGTTGCCCCACAGCAGGCAGCACATGTTAAAAGTGCTTGTGAATGAAGCAGAGAGAATGTGAAGTTTGTGAACTTAGTTTGGTGTGCATGCAAATCCTGCATTGCCAATCCCTGGTGAGTTGCAGCTACTACTGCTGAAACAAGACCAATGGGGGTACCTATGGGTGAGGCAGACTGGCCTCAAGGGCAGTGCTGGCCTTAGCACTGGTGGTGTCCTGTGCAGTAATGTTTGTTAGTGCCTCCCAATGACCACCTCTGCCATGGATTCCCTCACTACCACCCTATAACAGTGCCCCTCAAGTCTCCATACCCACACTCTCTATCAGATGCATTTAATTTGATTTACAGCACCACTCTTACCATTGTAAGGTGTCAGAGCACTTTTACACACATTGTGAGAAGTTGGCCTGGTATATGATGCTCACTAGTTAAAGTGATCACCTTGTACCATGCCAAGCAACCCTTATGGTGTGGTTGTAAGTCAACCTTTTCGGACTAGCTGCCCTAGTGGTAGCGTAGGCTAAGCAGTCTTTGAGGCTAAACTCGTGAAGCGTGTTAAGCCAGCTGTTTTACCAAATGCAACCCCCTTTTATACCAATGAAAGGACACCACACAGATATATATTCAAAATATATATGTATTTATTTCTCAAAGTAACCCCTAGTCTCTTTATGAGCACAGGAGCACAAATCGTCAAACAAGATTACAGTAGAATACACAGAAGTTGCACTTTATATGGATAGGCCCTGGTGGCCGCTCGAACCATATACTAAAATAGTGGTATAAGTACCACGAACAGAAAAGGGAAAAGGCCTAGGGCCTCTAGAATCGCTGGGCCTACAAGGAGCTAACTTCAGTTAGTGACCAGGAGGTCCACGGGTGGCGTGTGCAGAGCAAATAGTCACACGCGTGCTCCCATAGGTTTCAATGGGTGCGTAAAAAGTACAAAGTTACTGCAAAGAGGATCTTCCGGATGGACTAGGAACTCAAGATTTGGAACACAGGCACTAGAGATGTAATACTACACTTGGGCACAGGAGTGCCAGCTTTACCTCACCCACAGGAAGCGGCTGCATAGGCCTCGAAGTGCGTCGGGTTTCTTCTATCTGTTCCGTGGAGCCTGAAGACAAAGATGCTGCAGGCGGTCGGTCCGGGAGAGATGCGGTGGATCCAAGAGTGGATCGGAGATGTTGAAGACCTGTAAGCAGAGGGGACAGTGTTCACAGTCACTAGCCAGTGACCAGCGTGGCACCAGGTGGGTACCAGGCAATGTCGGGTGCAAACAGGAAGAAAGGCGCAGCTTGTCTCTGCAGCCACGTGGTCCCTGGAGGTCGACGACGCCCAGGAGTCGGTTCACGAGCTGTCCCACGCAGGCTCTCGCTGTCGGCGGTGTCGGCGACTTGATCGAAGCAAACAAGCCTTGGCAAAAGCAATTGTTGTAGGAGATGAAATAAGCTGATGGTTCTGACCAGCAAGGTCAGAAGGACTGCTCCTTTGGAGGGGAGCAAGGGCCAGTCTGGAGCAACCAGACCAGCAGTGTATTTTGTGAAGTTCGTCGCAAAGATGGCTACTAGCCAGCGGGCCAGCAACCGGTTAGGCGCGTCGAGTGGCAAAATGCAGAAGGGCCCCACGCAGATCGTGGAGATGCTGGAGGGCTCACCTTTGGTGCAGATGCTGCTCGAGGGTTGGGCTTCTCAGATCCCAAAGCACAACTTGGAGGGAGCCTCGGTTGTTGCACTTGTCAGCTTATCGTGGTCGTTTCAAGATGGCTGGCTCCACATGTCTCGGTGCCTCCACGGGTCTCCTCTTTTCAGGGACTGTGGATCGGGCGGTGAGAGGTATGGAGGTCCAGGTCTTGTCAGTCTCTGGGCTCGGGCTCCGGCGGGAGGCGGCGGCAAAGCAGACGTTGATTCGCTGGATGGTGCTTGCGTTAGCAAGGTGGTCACTCCCTGACCACAGGGTAGATTTCCTTCAGTCTTCTGTGCAGCAGAATGTCGAAGTTACCGTCTTCTTCTTAGTTTCAAGTTGATTCCAGGATGTCTGAAGTCTTAGGACACAGCTCCTACCTTTAAGCGGATTCTAGGGGCCGGACTACCTGCTAGGTCCCTCCCTATGGGTGGGACTAGGAAGGGGGGTGGTTACACCCCCAATCCTTTGTCCAGCTCGCCCCAGGCCCGGGACTGGTGTGCCCCAGGACCGGTTTGAACTGGCATATGCACCGAGGCTCCTTGTGAGCCACAGGCATATCTGGTTTCTTTCAAGCCCTACCTGACCAATACACAAAATCCTGTCTGGGGTGGTGCATGCACCTCCCCTGGCAGGAAACCCTTTGTCCACACCTCCCAAGCTGGAAGGACTCCCAGCAGCAGGAGGGCAGACTTGTGTCTGTGGTGGCAGCATCCATTTTGTGGAGCTGAGGCTATGTCTGATTTTACCCGGGTTTCAGGTACTGTACATGTCGTGTCCCTCTAGAAGGGTGGAATGCTAACCCCGTCGCCAGAATTGGCGAGGGGTTAGTATTCCAATTCGTATGACACCTTACTCGACATGTTTTGATAAAGCCAAACCAAAGTTAGCATTTAACCGCGAGGTTCATAATGCACTTAAGAGTATATGGTATGATGATATCTGGAAACAGTAGAAGGAAGTTGTTCCGACCACTGCAGACAGGCTCAGCTCATGCCAGAGCACCATCTCACATGGAACCAAGCACTCTGCCTTCAGGATTGTTAAGGCCTGCCATAGGAGTGACTTATAGGTTAACATGTTTCCCATTTAAGGTTAGGTATAGGTATACTACACCTAAGTAAGAGGTGGTTACACCAACTTACCCCAGCTGAGTGATCAGCCAGTTGTGTCAAATTTGTTAGGCCAGGTCAGGGGTGGCACAATACATGCTTCAGCCCCTAGTAGGCCTTAGATACACCAATGCCCTGGGTACCTAGTGTACACTGGTACAGGGGCTCACAGGGTGATCCAACCAATTGGGTATGTACCTAGGGTACATGGAGTCCATTTTAAAGAGAGAACAGCCAGGCTGAGATCCTGAATGGCAGGATCTCAGGCCAACTAAGTCAAAAAACCAGCTAGACACTAGGCAAAAATTTGGGGGTAACCATAGTCAGATATCCACCTTCCTACACACATATTGATTGTCTCCGTGTAATGTGTGTGATGTAATCACTGTATAGAAAATGTTACATAAGACTAAGGACTACAAGGTGTAGGAGTCACATGACAACCATAATAGTAGGCCGTATAGTTTAATAGCGATTGGTCTGGAGAAACACAAACTCAGAATTTAAAACGCAATACCATGGTTGGGGGTTCTCTTTAATATTCAGAATGGGCTTCTGTCCAAAAGAAAACTTTTTGCGACATTAGAATAATCAAAGACTGGGGAAAAAAACATGACACTGTAATTTATACCTTGCAGTTTGTATGCAGCTCTTAGATGGCATTTAATAGCTCACTGTTCTATGTTAGGATTTTTATGTATAAACTGCAAGAAACAAAAGGATCTCTCTGAGAAAAGCAGTAGCCCACTGACCTATTTACATTATGTGCACTTTGTGATCTGCATGGTACATGTTCTTTGCAGCAGGGACATTAACCCTCTGAGCTACCTTTCCATGAGTCAAAACTTCCACTAGACAAAATTCCGATCTCTCTCTAGGAAGAACATTAATCACCAGAGTCATCATGACATTTTTATTGTTGCCGAAAATTGCCGGAGGCCAGGAAGGAGGCAGCAAGCGCTTTAAAACCATAATGTACTTGCAAACATAATGCCTCCACCCAAAGACAGCACCCTGTGCGGTCACACCGGTTGCACCGCCCTAGAGCTGGCCCTGCTCAAGGGTCCTGTGACCTCAGTGACAGTGTCACTGTTGTTCTAGGGTGTGCTGCTTCATAGGCCTGTCCGCAAGACTGGAGGTGAACTT
This sequence comes from Triturus cristatus, assembly GCF_964204655.1. Lineage (NCBI taxonomy): Eukaryota > Metazoa > Chordata > Amphibia > Caudata > Salamandridae > Triturus > Triturus cristatus. The sequence continues at coordinate 333,727,324 of NC_140580.1, forward strand.
CAGTATGGATTGTGGTGGACAAGCCTTGAAGCTTAACCTACACTTGCCACGCTAGGGTCCACCTGCTGTTGCTAAGACACCTGGGCTTCTAAGGTCTTCCGTAGCCTTCTAAGGTCTAGCATGGGATTGGGCTCTCTCAGGAGAGTGGTCTGGTGGACTGGTTATTAAGGCTGAACCTGGTTCCCCAGTTCCAAATTCAGCAGCTCTGGCCATAGTGCCACATCCTCTCCCCCACTGAACACTATACTGCCCCATTGAGAAAAACTCAAACTGCCTTCAACTACAACCCAATTGTTCAGAAATCAGCGAGTGCTTGAAAAGTTAACTACATGACTACAGGGCCCTGAATGGACCCATTTCAATGGCCATTTCTTATATCCTTACAAAACGTAAGCAGTATGGTAAAAAGACCACATCCCTGGACGCAGGGCCGCAGTAACACATTATGTTTTCCAATCCACACATTGCAGTACCTCCAGGATTGGTGCACTATTTACAAGCCTGGGGAAAACAAAGACAAGAAAACAAAAACAGCGCTTCACAGGCAAACGCTGTAAAAGCGGCGCTAATGTGTTTGGATGTGAATAAAATCAATCTGGACAGTTTGCTACACTCTGTCTTACTTTATTTAGTTATTTTTCATATTTTTAGCGTTTTATTCCCGATGCTGCACTTTGGAATTACAATGTCAGAAAAGTAAGACATTTCCTGCAAAAGTGTCTGTCTTTTTTGGATCCAATTCACAGGGGAGCAAATAAAAGAAAGGAGAGGAAAGAGAGTGAGAACCCTGTTTTGAAGTCAGGGTTTTCAGTAAGAGAACAACTGCTTGATAGAAAGAGAGGGAAGAAGGAAAGAGTGGGGGGGCAGCTGAAGCGGCAGAGCAGAAGTGGACACTGTCTTGTTCTTCTCTGGGCAAGAAGGAAAAGACAGAGTCCTGTTACTTCTCTGCTGCCCCGCCCGTCACAAACGCCAGGAACACAGAGCTTTATTTATAGGCGATGGCGATTTCTTGCGTCCTGGGACGCATTTTCAAAATAAAAAAGTAGGGGTTCGGAATCCTTGGAATTAAAGAAGTAGGGGCAGGCCGTGTCCTGCCGATCCCGCCCACTTCGACCACTGGGTCACATCAATCGTAACCATAATTAGATTATGGTTCCATTCGATGTTTCGCAGTCTATTGAGGAAGGCTGTTGTATCCTTTAGGTATGAAGGAAGAGAAATCACATATTACATCAAGAACACATCAATATAGTGAGAGGTTTTTTCAGAGCCCATGGAGCTAACTATTGGTCTTCCTGGAGGATTGGTGAGTGACTTATGTACTTTAGGCAGAAAGTATATAGTCGCTGTCACTGGGTTTTCAACCTTAAGGTACATGTATTCCTCAAAGTTGATCAGTCCCCTTTCTTTCCAGGCTAATAATCATGAGTGGTATTCCATGGTCCATTGTTCCATTGGGTTTTTCTCCAATATTTGATAGTGTTCTCGGTTCCTCAATTGCCTGTATGCTTCAGAGATATATTGTTCTCGATTTTGTAAAACAATATTCCCGCCTTTGTCGACAGCCTTTATGACAATTTCCGAGTTATCCCTTAGGTCCTTTAATGCCTTTTGTTCTTTTGGTGTGAGGTTCCATGATTGTTTATTGTTTCTCTTCTTTATGGATAGTTTATTAATCTCTTCTACCACAATCTTATGGAACAAATCTACTTTATTCCCTGGGGGTAACTGTGGACAAAACTTCGACTGAGATTTTAATCCACTATCTCCGCCTAGATGTGTGTTGATGCCTTCTCTCTGACATACTGCGATATCATCATTTCTTCTTGTAGTGGAGTTCAAGCCATTCTCTGGAGTGTTAGTCCCTAAATTGGACAGAGTTCTTAAGGTATATATATAGTTTTTTTAATTAATTTTATTTTTTTGCTCCAAACCACACATGGCCACCCCCTTGCGCCGAATTTCATGCTGCGCATGGCCGCACACTGTCCCCGGCAGGGGTTTGGCCACCTGCGGGGGTTGGGTATGGCAACAAAATGTCACTTTATGTTAAAAAAAAAATTGAAATTTGCTGAAAAAAAACAAAGATTAAAGCGATGTTATAGTTTGGTATATTAACTATATTTTACTGTACATTAAAAAACCTCATCAATTCACTGAAAACACCAATAGTTGAAGTGACGTTATAGTTAGGTGAAAATGTCGATTAAAATGTAACATTTTAAACTAAAAAACACTGAAAATCACCAGATAATGTTTATAGTGCAAGCTAGAACGTGTGCCACCTATGAAGCCAGCCCTGCTGTTGTTGAAGGGATACTCTGTTTTCCCTGTGTATAACCGTAGTGAAAAAATAGTGCGCAAGATATACAATTACAGCACGCTGATCCAAATAAATGGTAAAATAATTCTACTCTCTTACTACATAAGGAAAGGATTTAGGCATGTAGTGCTATGGCATCGTTTCATGCTCATAGCCACTGCTCCATCATTTGCAGCAATACTGAAATATTGTTAGTGACATAATCATGGCCAGACAGCAATCAGTAGCTTTTCAATTTTCTTTTTAGAAGAGAATCCTTAGATACAAGGCAAGTGTGTCATTTGCCTACAAATCATTTGCACTTAACAAAAAATACGAGTACTTCATTTAATTTTCACAACTCCCAAGCATTAAAAATATAAATCACCTACTTCATGTGAAGCAGTAGCATACTGGAGCAAATCAGAAAGACATGCCTTTAGTCCTCAGTAGACTGAGACACAATTACATTCTAATCAAAGAGTTTGATGGCCATTCCAGAATAATTTTCAGAGTTCCAGAGATCTTGTGTTATGCTGGCCTCGTTCATTCATCTTCAGGGTTTGCTTTGGGAGCCGGGTATAATCTTTATGAGAAGCAGAAATATCTGTCTTTCTGACCAATGTATATTCTAGCTGTATAGCCATCACACAGCACATTTAAACCATCAGGGGATGCTAGATCCCATTACCAGGGGAAAGTAGCAACAAAATGTCTGAGGCTGCAAAAATGTATTACATCAACACTGCATTTACCATGATTGTTATTCATATCCATTTGCACCCTAGTGTTTCTAAGCTTTAGCAGTAGTCTTCTTTAGGGGGGGGGGGGGTCATCAGATGAGATCCATTCGGTTGGTCTCGACACTATCAACATTCCACTGTAATGACTTACATGGTTTGTCCCAGTTTCTCTTTTTCCTTTTCCTTACGTTTACCCTCTCCTTCCCCGGCACTAACACTCCTGTCTGTTCTCATGTATGTAACCTCTTTCCCATTTCTGAACTTGTTTCAGCCTCCCAGGACCTCTTGTCCCACATGCTTCTCTGTCACTCATGTAGGGGTCGTCCAACTCCTTCCATGCCCTGCACCAATACTCCTCTCTGCTCCACTGCTGTCGCCTATGAGGTGTCTTCCTTATTTCCTCTTTCAGATGTGTACAGCCGTCTCAGCTCCATCCGCTTCCTCTCCAGACACTCTTGTCTGCTCCACTCTTTTCATCTGTGTGGCACCTCCACTCTTTCCACTTATGCCCAGATTCTACTTCTGGTTGGATTTCATCATTGGCACATTTCTGGGTGAGTCCAGCAACACAAGTCCAACAGTATGTTTGTGTATATATATATATATATTTGATTTATTCGTTTTTATTCAGAACTTCAAATCAACTTTGTTGCCCACAATAACCCATGCACTCAGATCACTCCCAAAACATTGTGATAAAACAATCGCCTGACGACTTCGACTTGGAAGAAAAAGCTGCAGTTTATTCAAAGCACTAAATGCACCATTCGCAGGCAGCTACCACTCAAGCTACGCCAAATTCTTGATTGCATAAAACTATTAATCACACAACCCAAGAAACCAACAAAGATAACATCCCAAAATGTCACAAATGTGTTGAGTCATAAATCATTTGCTTGGTCAAGAAAAAGTCTACAGTCTTTAGAAGCAGGTGGTTTTTCATACCCCATTGGGGTAACCCTTTCGGTGTTTAGGCTTCACTCGCTGCCTTCGGTGTGCTCATTGCCCTGCCGCCTGGCGAGCATGGGCTGCAAATGCCATGCTTTTGTTTAGCCCCCCTTAGCTGGCTTGCCCTGCCGTAAGGCATCCCAAAACAAGTCTAAGCTATCCACCACTCCTCCGTGACCGGGTGTGGCCTTAGGCTGTACACATTAGAATCATGTTTCCAAATAGCTTGTTGGCCTCTTTGAGTCCCTCCCTTATGTTGGTAAGCAGGTCCTTTCTCCCTAGCTGAGCTAGATCGTTGCCTCCTTGGTGTATGATCAATTTATCCGGTGGGGCCTCCTAGCTCCCTGTTTCATTTGTGTGGGCAACATCTTCTCCCATTTCATCTTGGGCAGGTCTATCCATTTAGTGGCAGTGTTGTCGGCCCAGTGGCCCTCGTACCCGTCACTTGTGACCACCACGCCTGTAGCCTCCTCACATAAGAGTGCCCAATCAGCCAAACTGTCTTCTGGTTGCCACATGCCGATACAAACGTAACATTATGACAATGCCTTTCAGATCTTCTGGCTGTGGCCCTGGGGAGACCGCTGTGTGCCCTTACGAGAGATGTGGTCGCATGTGGGCTTGGTAGGACCTAGAGTGCCAGCGACCTATTGCCAGGATCCTGTTCCTCTGCAACCTTTGTTGAGTGGCTGCTGACTATGAAACTATGCTGAAAGAGTGTGTGCCAACCATTTCTGGGGCATCCCGCCTTTGGCTAGTCCAGCACTGCATGGAATTGAAATATGCTCACTAGATTCTTATCCTGTTGCCTAAATACTGGGCCACTTCCTTTTAGGCGCAGGGCCAGTTATTTTTGCATGATGTATACCGGGCAGTTGGACGCATCTGGTAAGCAAGACAGTTGTAGTCATATTCCCTTCCTCGCTTTGTACATCTTAGATCACCTCAGTCATTTGGCCAGGTGTTTCTCACCCAGTCTCAGGTCCTCTAAATTCAAGCATGCATCACCTGCCCTCATCTTTGAAGGGGCCAATAGCTTGCTTACTCTAAAGGCCCCAAAGAACGCCAGCGTGAATGTGACCTGGAACAATGTCGCCTCAAAATGACTGTCTGCTATCTCTTCAAATGCTATTAGCAGTTTGCCCAGCCATTGAACTCTATTGATAACCTTGTGTCCCGCCGAGCTCCCTCCAGATGCTTCCTACTTTTCAAGGCCGCCTTTTTGTAGTGTGAATCTGTGGGATCTCTGCCTGATGCCAGTTTAGTGAAATATGCAATTGCAGCCAAATGGGCTTGTGCCCATGACGTCTTCTTTTTGGTCCTGAAGGTCCACTTCAGGAAGCGTTTTGCCACCTACTTACCATCCTGCTATCATCAAATGACTGTAGCCCTGTTATGTACTCCACTGTTTGCACATATCTCGCGTATCTTTATGCAGATTTCGGAGCCAGTGCATGCATTGTCAGGAATGACAGGTCCACTCACTCAGCTGCCACAGCTTATCGGGAAAAGAGGTCATCTTCTTGTCTGTCCCTAGAGCTAAGGTCCAGAACCAGGCCATCTGAAAGGGAGAGAGAGCATCCACTTGCGAGTTATGTACCCCTTGGACATGGTTTGCCCTGATCTCGAGGTTGCGCTGCAGCTGCCGCCTGATCATGGTTTGCAGCAGCTTCATCACTTAAGGCACCTGGCAGCTTCCCTGTTGAAGGCATGAATGACCCCTTTGCTGTCTGACCAAAGCGTTATCTTCTTGTCCTACAACTGGTTGTGCCATATACTTTATTCCACTACAATGGAGAAGAGTGTTAATAAGGTTATGTTTCTGGTGATCCCCGTGTCCACCCATTCCCGAGGCCCCTACTTGGTGCCATGCATTGTCTAGTATAGACCCAAAGCCCTCGTTACCCGAGGCATCTGTGAAAAGTGCTAGCTGGTCTGCAGTTACCCAGCCTCCACACCCTGTCAGTGCACCGCTAAAGACATCTAGGAATGTTGTCTACATTGCTAGATCCTGTTTCATGCCTGCCCCTAACCTAACATGGTAATGTTTCCTTCTGAGGCCTCTTATGAGTTTTCTGAGTCATCTGGAGAACGTCCGCCCTGCAGGGATTACCTTTGCTGTGAAATTAAGCTTACCTAACACTTCCTGAATTTCACGCAAAGTTCCTTTGTCCTTATTCATCAAAGCCCCTGTGTCTTTTTTTAATTCTAACACCTTGTCCTCTGGAATACATGATGTCCCAGAGACAGAGTCTAACTCTATGCCCAGGAAAACCAGTTTTGTGGTGGACCCTACCATCTTGTCTGCTGCTAGAGGTACCTCAAATGTCTTGGCCAACTCTGTGACGGCTTGCAGTGCGCTCCTGCACTCTCCTGTCCTTGTCTAACCCGTGAAGAGAAAGTCACTCAAATAGTGTATTTTCCCCCACTGGGGTGTCACCTGTGCTCCCCCCTTTCAAGATGGTACTGAAGTGCTAAAAGTAGGCACAGAACATTGAACCTCCCATGTGCATTTTCTTTTCAAAATATAGTTGGCCCTCGAACTGGAAACCCAGGAGGTGGAAGCTCTTTGGGTGAGAGAACCAGCCTGAATGCTGATTCAATGTTTGCCTTCACCATCTCCATCCCTTGCCAAATGCTGTTATCAGGTACATTTCTTCATCTATAGTTGCATACCCCACTGTGCACTGGTCTGGGTCCATCCCATCATTTACTGAAAAACCCTCTGGAATGGACAGATGGTGTATAAACCTATTTTGCCCTGGCACCTTCTTGGGTAACCTTCCACGTGGGGATATGATTAGTTCCCCGGGGGAGAGGGTACTGCTGGGGGCCTTCCACCAAGCCAAGCCTAACTTCGTTTTCAAATTTTGTTGCACATCTGCTGGGTGGTGATCCGTTTCCCTCGATGGTACCTTCTTCCTGTTTATATGTACTTTTCTTCCTGTTTATATTCAAGGCTCCCCCTCTGCCCATTTGGCCAGTTTAATGCCTACCCCCCCACCCATTTTTTATGGGCGTTTGCGCTCTTACTTTTAATTTTGGCACGCTCACACTTGGTTGCACGGGGCTCCGCTATCTTGCAAGCTCCCTCCCCAAATAAAGCCTGGTGCCTCCCAACTTTCAAACCCCCTAAAACCAAAACACTTCAACGTTGTTTTGCCACCTTATCCTTGGCCAGGTTAATGCTCAGGCCCCTCATTGCCCACTATGCGGGCGTGCCTCCACTATTTCCATAGATTCAAAAGCTGTCTATTGCCAGAGGGGTCTAAATTCTTTCTTATTCTCTGTTTTTTTTTTACTTTTCTCCTCGTCTTTCTGTGAGACAATGGTCTAACCTCAGGGTTAGTTTAATAACATCTGTACAAGTCTATGCAGGAAGGGGGGGGTTCATGTGTGTTAATACATCCATCATATCATTTCCTAATCCTTGGTAATGCAGAGCCGCCCTCTTCTCATCGGGCCAGCCGTCTCTGCCACCTCAAATTTAAAATGTGTTGGATAGGATACTTGGTCCTTACTGTTTTGTTGAGCTCCAGCAACTCACGGTTGGCATACTTAGTTGTAGCCCTTGGACTGAAAACCTTTTCAAATTCTGCTCTAAACCTATATAAGCTATACAACATTGAATCTTCTTCATTGAGGGGAGGTACTTGCCAGGAAGCTGTGTCACCTCCTAAAAAGGATATCAGAAAGGCTACTCTTGACTGTGCATCTGGAACAACCTGAGGTCTGACGATAAATTGTAATGGCACCTTGATTAAAAACACATCCACCTGAGCTGGGTCCCCAGAGAACCTTTCAGGCACAGCAAGTGAAAGTGCTGTTGAAATGATAACTGGTGGTATGTGGACTTGTGGCAAACTTTTTTCGCCGACAAAAATGAACCGCATGTACTGCGGCACCTAATTAAACATTGCTGCAGTTGGAGGTGGAAAAATGCTAGTGGGGAGAGTGGGGGAAGCAGGGATATGAGGTGCACACCTCATTAAAAAAGCCAATTACCTTGTGAGGCAAACACCAGTGACAAGAGTGTGCCGGTGTTTGCTCCGCAGTGAAAAGTCCGTAAATCATAACTGACAATGATGGTGCATGGTTCATACTAAAACTATTGGACCCTATCTCCATAACTGAATATCAAGGAGTGATTGTCCGACATATGGTGAACCCATCCTAGATTGCATTTGATTTACTTTGCTAAAGAGAGGGATATTTCTTGTTTGAACTCTACCATTATTTTTACATGTCATATAGTGAGGACATGCTGGCAGATACTTCTCAGGAAGATTTCTTATTTGGAGTCCTGTTATTCTGTTAGATCAGAGAATCCTCGGGACAGTACCTCCCAGATTCCCACCTTCAGGCAGCACCGACTCTGATTAGTGCTTTCACAGAGTATGGGACTGTCCAAATGAAGGGAAATGGGTATTAAGAAGGGTACTGAGGGGGCGAGGAGGGGGGGGGGCACCTGAAACAGATGGAAAGCACAACAATTCAATTTTTCCTGAAATACAATGGGTTATTTTTGTAGATTGTTTTGTAACAAAACATCTAGGAATTGCTCAACTTAATACAAAAACAAATGTTGCCCGTGTAAAGCCTTCTAGTGTCTTTCAGAAGCACTATCTTTTTATAGTCATTGGAAAAGCTTTCACCATTCAGTCTAGGTTCCTTACTCTGGCAACTCAGGTCAACAAGCTATTCCCAGTTTCTGAAGCCCTCTAATGTTTCACAATGATAATATACAGAGTTGAACTCACTCTGTTATTTTCACTTTTAACTCGGTTTCTCTCTCTCTTGCTCTCTCTCTCGTCTCCAAAATTTATGCCATACCGATTGAGTTCTTCCTTCCTTTTTGACATTTCTCCAAAAACCTCATTGGGGAGGTTATGTATTATAAACAGAATGAAATTCCTGGTTTTATTACATACAGGATACAGTAGGAAACTTGGAGGAATAAACGGGGGCCCAGAGGGGCTCTAGGACTGCAGAGCCCAGAAACCTTTGCAGGCTGGTAGAGGCTGGACTATATTCACAGCACTATTTTCCACTTTCCTGCTTCCACTTTGTGTGGGAGGAGCAGGGAGTTTTCCATGCTGAACACCGGGCCAAGAGCAGGCCCGTCTTTGCCTGTCAGAGCCTGGAGGAGACTGGCCTGGGCCACCCCTTTAAGTTCTAGCACTTTATTTGATGTTCTTTTTAATGTGCATTTTAATTTCACCATTCATCCATTGTAATTTCACCTCATGGGTAAGAGGAAGCTAACACCTCAACCTACAGTAAGACAGGTGTTTAAAAGCCACATTTAAATGCTGCCTGTAAAATGGCTCAATTAATTCTGAAATTGAGGACGGGGAGGGGAGGTTAGCGACGACACAGTATATAATGGAACACAGTGTTATTTACACAACCTGGAGTGATCACAGTACAGTAACTGCTGAGCTAAGTATACATTTGCCCGCAAACCCACCACACCTTATTAGAGGCAATATGGGGACGCATAGAAACAGTAATTCCCAACTAAAGTGGCCTGGGGTTAACCTACAAAGATACTGGCAGATGTAATTGGCACAAACTTGTTATGTTATGTTATTTTATATTTATAAAGCGCACAGATGCCACAGCCAAGCGGCGTCCCGGCGCTATACAAGAACAGGCAACACAACACCAGACACAAGGTTACAGCAGTGACCATTACGCCAAAGGAAACAAAAATGTTTTCACAGCCTTTCTGAAAGGCAGCAAGTCAGAAATAGAATGGATACAAAAAGGCAGTGTGTTCCAGAGGCTGGCCGCCAGAACACCAAATGAGCGGCCGCCCACTCTAGCTTTTTTAAAACGGGGAACCTTCACCAAAAATTGACCCGTTGAGCGAAGTGCTCTAGCAGGGATATAGTAAGAAATGGTCTGAGCCAAAATAGGAGGGGAGGCCAGCTTCAAGATTTTAAAAGCGAGGCATAGTACTTTGAATTGTATCCTCTGCCTAACAGGCAGCCAATGAAGATCAGAGATGGAACGCCTAGCTGAACAAAACTTAGGCAGACCAATCAGCATTCTGGCAGCCGCATTTGGCACCCGCTTTTTCTCCACAATCAGGAACATCACAGTCGACGCGTCAGCAATTGCGACCTACACCGTCCACGCCTTCATCAGTTTCAGCATACCCATGCCGCACTACCACAAGTCTTTCACACCTCGAACTGCCTGCCAAAGCTGGAAAAGCATCTCAGAATAGGAGTGATCCCAGCCTCTCTAAGCACCTGCCTCAACACAGCAGCAACTTGCCAAAAGCCATCAAGAACCTCAACAGCTGGATCACCGCATTGCAACTCAATGGCAAGAGCTCGACCACAGGCCAACTGGTATACAGAGGAACTCAAGTTGACGAAGCGGCACTGCAGGAAACTAGAATGCAAATGGGGAAAAACTCAAGACACAGCAGATAAAGATACCTTTCAATCAGCCCTAAGATGCTACCACCAGCGGATACAGAGCAGAAAGCGCACAGCTCTTGTAGATTGCATCAACGCCAGCACTAACAGCAACAAGAAAATCTTCACCATCATCAGAGATTTACTGAGCTTCCTGCTGTGTCCAGCAACATCGACCCTTCACAAGACCTTTGCAACAAAGTCTTGGAATTCATATACATCAAGTTTGACATGTCAACCGGACACCGTCACCGTCGCAATTCAACTTCCCATCATGGCCGATAATGAACCCTGACCTCAGGGCCTGCCATCACCACTGTTAAAATTACTGCTACCATGAAAACCATCCACTCAGGGGTTCCACTTAACTCTAACCCTCCCCCCACCACACTACCACACCTTCACCAAAGAACTCCTATCGATCAGCGAAGCTCTAACACCCATCCTCAATGCCTCCTTTGACTCAACCACATTACCATGCACTTAGAAACATGCCGACATCATGTCCCTGCGCAAGAATCATCTGCTGACCCAGCCACACTTTCCAACTACTGACCCATCTCCCTGCTATCATACCCGGCAATTGTCTTAGAGAAACTAGTTAACTGACATCTCATCGACTACCTCACCAACCACAAGCTCCTCAATGCCACTCAGTCTGGATTCAGGCCCATCCACAGTACAGAAAAAGCACTCATCACTGCCATAGACTAAATGCACTTGATCCTTGACAGAGGAGACACAGCAGAACTCATTCTCCTGTACCTCTCTGCAGCATTCGGCACAGTCTCACAGCCTATCCTCATCAGGTGCCTGCAAAAGACTGGCATCCAAGGACCCGCTCTCCGCTGGATCAAATTCTTAATGGATAGAACACAACCTGTCAGCCTGCCACCTTACTCCTTGGAAGCCCGTAAACATACTGCGGAGTGCCTCATAGTTCATCACTCAGGCCCACTCTCTTCAACGCATATATGATGTCTCTGGCTAATAACATCCAAGCACACAACATGAACATCCTCTCCTGTGCGAGGCAGCTCATACTTTCCCTCTCGGAAAAAACTGTCAACACAAGAAACAAGTTCACCCCCTGCATGACTGAAGTCGCTAACTGGATAAACGCCAACTGTCTCAAGCTCAACACTGAGAAGACAGAGGTAGTGATCTTTGACAAGAACACCTCACTATGGGACTTCAATTGTTGGTTGACTGAACTTGGACCCACACCACAACAGAACCCATGCCATCCTCGGAATAATCATGGACAGAAAACTGGACATGACCACACAAGTCACCGACATTACTGCATCCTGCTTCCACACCATGAAGAGGCTCAAGAAGATATTCAAATGGCTCCCCAGCAACATTAGAAAAACTGTTCCTCGTGCTCTAGTCACCAGTAAGTTTGACTGTTGGAACAATCTGTACACAGGGATAACTATGCAACTCACTAGAAGACTACAAACCATACAGAACTCAGCAGTCAGATCAATACTCAGCATCCACACAGAACACACATCACACCACACCTCGGGGAACTCCACCAGCTCCCGATACACAAATACACTAAATGCAAACTCCTCACACACACAGTCTAAGGCACTACACATCTCAGGCTCCACCTACCTGAACAGTCACATATTTTCTCTCTTTTTTACACTGTGTGTGAATGTGTAAGCTATTTTTTAGGTCTCACATACAAGACAGCTGTTAGCTGCCTGCGGGCAAAAACATCTTGAGAACTCTACCAAAAACTTAGAGTGAGCATGGAGTGCGCCTGTTGCTTGCCATTGGTTGGCTTGCTTGTCACTCTAATTTGCTTACTTCTTATTCAATGGCTTACCTTCCTCTTGTGGCATATCTATCTCCTATGGAGCAATGCTTTACAAACCAGCATTGGCAAAGACACTGTGATACTTCCATTGTAAAGATGAGACCTATTGGCTTTGCAAATGCTTGTTCCTCTTCCTTCCCCCATATTTTTCCAGTTTTTTCTATATTCCAGAAATGTTTCTATCCCATTTTTACTGATTCTAAAAATGTCTGTGTCACATTTTTTAATATTTAGATTTTCTGAGGAGTAAAATTTTAAAAGTAATAATTTGGGAATTAACAAATTGAAGTTTTAAGCTTAAACCACCAAGCTACACATTTTGTAGTTGTTCACCTTTATTCAAATGCACTTAATGTTTATTTTTCACTAGCAATATTTGGTGAGCTACCAGAAGACCCAGTGTTGCCTGCTTTGATCAAACAGACCCCAGTACTGTACAGGAACAATTGATAAAAGTAATTGTTCTGGCTAAAAGCTTCCCGGCCTCCTGCAGAGCTCAATAGGAGCAACATCTGTTTGTGTATGTTGGCTCACCTGTTGAAATACAAATAAAAAAAAATCATAATTTCAAGATATCGAAACAGACTGTGAACGAAAATAACAACAAGATTGTGACACCAAGTTATGTTACGTTAAAGTATTTGTAAAGCACATGCCTGCCCCAGCAACGGGGCATCCCAGCAAGAGTCTCAAGAAAAGACAGCTGTAAAAGACAAGCAGAGAGGACCGCAGGAGCGTTTAAACAGAGAACAGCCAGATCTTCAGGGCTTTCCTGAATGCCCAATGGTCCTGAATTATCCTGATAGACAGAGGAAATGCGTTCCAGAGAGCAGGTGATTTGGTGCGGAAAGTGTGGCCTCCTGCTCTTACTCTTTTAACCCCTTGCATGCCCTTGACGGAACCACTCCGTCATGGGCCACGGGCGCCGTGTGCTCATGACGGAGTGGTTCCGTCATGCTGCGGCCGTTGGCGGCCGCTCCGCCCACGCGGCGCTAATTCCCCGCCTGTGCGGGCGATTAGCGCAAGTGGGTGGAGTCATGACGGAACCACTCCGTCATGAGCACAGCTCAACCGTGACTCATGACGGAGTGGCTCCGTCATGAGCACAGCGCCACCACACTGCCCCCAAACCCCCCCAGCGCTGCGGCGGAATTCGCGCCGCAGCGAAGGGGTTAACACGTGGGACACAGGCCAAAATCAGATTAGCTGAGCGCGGGACCCACGAGGGCAGGCATGGAGGGAGCAAATGGGACAAAATGGAGGCTAGGATTTTATGGGCTGTGCACAGGACTTTAAAGTGGGCACACCAAGTGCCACAGATGCCACCATTATATACGTTTTTACAAACCTCAGCATCTCAATACACAGTAAAAGTATTTTTGCCCAGTACTTAATTGAAGTTACAACTTAGCTAGGTAGAAACAGGACTCCGCATCCTATATCAATTAATGGTTATGCCTTGATTTATCTCGAAAAGTAAGTAAACAGTTCTAAAATGCCTGAAAAGGGGTCAGTGACTATCCAAATGCCAAAATGCGTTCCTTGGATGTAAATGTAAATTGATACTTGTATAGCGCACTACTCACCCGCAAGGGTCTCAAGGCGCTTGTACGAATACCGCTGTGGAACCCATCCTGGCTTTCCCTGTGAGATGTCCACTCCTGGGCACCCCCAAGGTGGAGGCCAGGCATCCTTAGCGTTGTGGGGGCCGTTGTGGAGGTTAAGCAAGCTATTGCACAGAGTTGCAGAGTGGGACTCCATGATTGGAATAGGCACCGAGGCGAGAATTATCAGGTCCATGGAATTTTGAGCCCAAGACAGGGAATTGAACCCTGGTCCCGGGCCAGACCTCTGCATCAGGGTCTGCCGCTCTAACCATTGATGCACATCACATGCTCATGGAGATGCAGAGCATGGAGAGACGTAATCAAAAGCTAATAACATAGTATTGAAGCCCCAAGAAACAAATATCTGAGGTAAGTGCTATCCATTTCTCAAGGCCAAGTAAGATGATTGGCGAGTTATATAAGCAGATAGGCATGCAGGAGAGCCAGAGACGTTTTAAGGCATGGACAAAGTGGGTTCTGGCCCAGGAACCCAGCCTTTCAGGGGGCCCCTAATAGAGCACACTCTAATCTGCATAGTGTCTTGCCCTGATGACCTCGAATCATTCTTAAACAGATTGTTTTGAATACTGTTTTCCTTTAATGTGTTTTAATGTAAGTGATGTGTGAGTCTATTGTAGACATTTTGCAGAGAAATGTGTTTGTGTTTCATGCAACATCTGTAAAAAAAGTTTCTTTTAGATGACAATAGGATCTCACATATGAGAAATGGGCGGTTGTCACAAAGCCTATATGCTGTAACATTAGTGAGCTGCTGCTGTGGTACAATATTGAAAACGCAAGTCACTGTCCCTGAATCTTAGATATAAATACATTTAGAATTTGAAATAGTGCGCCTGTACACTGCCAGTGACCTGGCCAAAGAGGGCATGAAGGAGCTGAAATGGACTCATAAATTCAGAGGTGTTCTGAACAGGGCCCCCAAAATACATTTGGTCCAGGGCCCCCAAAATCCTTAAGACATCCCTGAGGAGAGCCCATATGCTGATGTATCGAAGGAGCGTTAAGGCTCCCCCAATTGGTGGTGCCACATTAGTTAAGAAAATTGCCTTGTTTACATATACAAAGCGCGTTCCAGGCGTCAACTTCCTATTTTGTGGTTTCTGCAGAGAGATACGCTCTGCATCCCAGGATCTTCCACCCAGGTCACAGCGGGGCTGGTAACACCGTTTTATGTGTCAGACAACAATTATGTTTATTTAGACCTTGGTTTTTAAACATCTCCAATATTAAAACAAATACAATATGTATGCATAAGAAAATAAAAATAGCAAAATTTAAAAATAGTTATAAAAACAATTACCTCGCCATTGCACTGATCCCGAACAATTTAATCTTTTATCATCCCTCAATAAACCCCTTTAAGACTCTGCTCAGCTAATTAGGACCTCTGAACTTCATGTCCATTAGAAATGTAGCTTCTTGTGTTCGATGTAATACTCCATATTTCACGAGTATTGGTATCAATAATGATGTTCATGCCATTAAAAACTATAGACAGTCTAGTACAATATGACTGATTTTACATTTCATCTTCAAACCACAAGTGCAAATATGTTTACTGTCTATAGTACCTCTCTGAGCCGCACAGCAAGACCAGGGTTCTCACTGCATGCCTTGGGGGCTTCAATAGGTATGGCATCTAAATGAGGAAGTGCTTCACTATTCGCCAAGTCTGTCCCAAAGGTTGAGTGGATATCTTGCCTTTCAAATATCTTATATCGTTTTCTCAGGCTGCATTTTTAATTACTGTCTGGAGCTCACCTTTGGAAATTCTTAGTTGGTGATGATCGTTTGACGTTATTTAAGTCCTCTTGCATATTTTAGTGAACATTGTTCTAACCATGTGAGCCCATTTTAATTCACTATGCATAATCTCATTTGATCCTAATGTAGAGATTTGTATGGTGGTACAGTGCTTTGTACGACTTCAAAATCTAATCATCTCCGCAAGGGTTTGATAACTCCATTCCGTTAGACGAGATTCCAACCTTATGACTTAGATCATAGTGGCAGTATACAAGGACAAGGGTTGTTTAAGCATCTACTCTCTTCAAGATCCCAATTGAGTTTTCCACTTAAAGAAGGTACCTCAACCCCCATATTGAAATTGAGGGCAAATTATTGCTGGATAATCTGTTAAAACCGGTCTTAGGGAGGACGCTCCATGCTCTTTACTAAATTTCTTGAGCCTCTGCCTGTAGTGAATCACTGTGGTTTTTTAATTGCAATTTCTTTCCAAACCACGTCCCCAGATTAGTTTACCTACTGATGACCTCTACTTCTATATTACCTAGGTGCCATTTGAATTTAAAATGTCTTTTTCCAAATGGCAGCACTTTAGTCTTAGCCCAATTTATTATCAGTTTTTTCTTTCTACAGTATTTGGAGAACATGTCAAGTTTCCATTGGAGGTCTATCTCTGTCATATCCATGATAACCAAGTTCTCTGCTTATAGGAGAATGCAATGCGAGTGCCATTCACTTTTAGGCTAAAACTATTTGGTGTTCCTAAGAGTTTGGGTAAATCTGTTAAACATATAGAGAATAAAAGTATGGCCAGGACACATCATTGCCTCGGACCATTCTTAATTTTTATTTTACTTTGCAAGTGCCCCATTACTATCTACCTCTAATCGTGACCAAGCGGACATTCACTAATCAGTAGTTTAAATTGCCTCTCATCTACAAGGATTTTTGGGCTATGGACCACAAGATGAAACAGTGGTCAAGAATGGAATGCCCCTCCTTTAACTCCCGTTGCTCGATGGGGATTATAATTTAAATTCTGTCTACTCTTTCAGCATGACCAAAATTAATTCCAAGAATATTTTTCACCCAGGGATAATAGGTTTATTTGCATTAAATTTTTGGGGGTGGATACTTCACCTCTCTTGTGGATTGGTTTAATAACTGTGCCCCTCCAGCTGTCAATTCATGTTCCCATCTTTTAAATTATTTGTGATACCAAGAAGAACAACGTGGACCACCAGTACACATCTGTTTTAACTACAATTGCCGCCAAATTGTCATGGACAGCTGTTCCTGCCAATTTTACCAAAGTTATAGTCTTTTTTTATGGCCCCTAGGAAGAACTGGTTCATTATCCACTCTTCAATCCTAAAAGTGTGTGGGTGTTGTGTATCCATAAACCCATTTGTGTATATTCCCCCCAAGTATGTTACCCATGCTTATTCCAACACCTATCACCTCAACTTTCGCTGCTCCTTTCCAATCCCAAATTGAACCAGGTCCCAAATCATTTTGATATTCCTGGACGAAATTACTTCAAGTATATTCTTCCAACATTTATCCTGCCGTATCTGTTTCTTATTTGTTATTAAACCTTTATACTCGCTTCTTGCTTCACAAAGTTGGGCTTTGAACACACTATTCTGCAAGGACTTTCTATTTCTCTCCCATTTCCTTAACTGTCTTTTTAGGCTTCTGCATTCTTCATCAAACATGCATTTCTCTTTCACTTGTTAAAGGTTTTCCCTACATTTCTGCTATTGCTAGTTTTTAAGTCAGATTAATTGACAATGAAACCCCCTGATTAATTATTCAATCATACCATCTAACACCTTTAACCGGTAGCTCATCTCCGTGTGTTGCATTACATCTTTGCTGACATTTTTTAACAAGGTTAATTCTATGTACTCTTTGTTGTAAGACACTAGAATTGTCCAACTTGAGGGGAAGAACTATCTAATCACTTGTGTTTGGGAGGAGCCAAAATGGCCACCTGAATGGACGTGCCTCCACATTGCTCCCGGCAGAGTCGCAACCGCAGTCTTCCCTCTTCGGCTGTGGCCCACAAATCCTCGTGTGGGGGATGCCAGAAATTGCAGGGGTGCTGGGAGGTTCACTGAGCAGTGCCCCTCCTTGATGATGACAAAGACAGCAGCTGCTATTGAGTGAGCAATCGCAGTGTGTTGCGGTCCCCCAACATGTGGCCTGCTGCCATGCGGTGTGGCGGTCGACCTAGGTCCTAGACTTACCTCCCTCTAATGAGCCAGAGAGGAGCGGCGCCAGCAGGCTAGCTCCACAGAAGCCAAGTGGCACCGGCCCTGAGAGGGCTTTGTGAGCACCGGAGAAGAGGCCCTGATAGGGACAACGTGGGAAGCTGTGCTGGGCCCGGCCACGTAGGGAGACGGCGCTGGTGACTGCGGAGGCAGGCAGACAATCAGGAGGCAGTTCGATGAGCGATGTTTGTGAACCGGCAGTACCCTGAGCAGGTGGTGTATCCTGTGGCTGCTGGACACTACCTGGACCCTTAGATTGTGCCACTCCTTTTGGGCCGAGTGTGTAGGCCAAGTTGGGGAGGGCCACATGGGTGGGGGCGTTGCGTTGGAAACACAGTGGATTGGTCACTCACTTCCCCAGAATACAGGAGGTAACACATCAGAATGCGCCTGAACATAAAATGGCACATTCCAGACTGGGGTTAAAGGCACTATCGTGGAATGTAAAAGACATTAACAGGACAACAAATCTGGTCCTACTTGAAACACCAACAGGCCCAAATATTCATGCTGCAAGAAACCCCTATGACTGCAAGTGAGCACTCTAAATTGAGCACCAGGTGGGAGGAACCACATGGTCTGCTAGCTTCTCGGCATCGGTGCGGGATGTACTAATATGGATGGCAGTCTTGGTCCCATTTAGAACCTTAAAAACCCTCATTGATCCTAACAGGAGGTATGGGGGGGTGGGGGATCAAAACGAGGAGTCCCTGTTGCTATTAAACACTTATGCTCCCAACATAAGTTCCCCAGACTGTTTCGACAAAATCATAACTTTAATGGCCCATTTTGCTCACTGCAAAATACTATGGATGGCGGACTTCAATTGTAAACTGGGTAGACATTTAGATACATCTCTCTGAGACCACTGGGTAGATCATCTTCAGAGACAACCTAGTTGTTAATCTCAATTCACGAATAATGACCCCAGATGAAAATTAGTACTTAATAGGGGTTTAGGATTTATCTGCACAAACAAAGGAGATCCATTTCTTACACAGTGTGAACTTACCAACTTTTTCCGTAAAATACGTCTTCATTTTATGTTCAAGGACAAAAACTCAGAAGTTGTCCTAGATTGTGACGACAATAACACTGGCTTAAAGAAGAAATCTACATTTAATCCTCCGACACATCTAGCCCCAGCACAGGTCCAAACTTTTGAAAAAGCTGTGAGAGAGGATGTTGAAGCACTACTCCTGACAGAGAATAAGTCCTTTTGTAATCTTCCAAAGAATGAACAACAAGCACTCAAAGTACTCATGGCTGATACCGAGTTATTATTAAACCGGCTGACAAAGGCGGTGCTATTGTCATACTGGACACCGAGGTATATCGAACAGAATGTCTTCGGCAACTCGGGGATAGAAGGTCATACCGTCCTTTAAAGACAGATCCTACAGAGAAATGAAAGACCTTGATTGCCACGATGGTAGAAGAAGCTAGCAATGAGGGCTGGTTGATTCACCAACAATGAAGGGGCCTTTTTACAAACTGATCATCCCATAATGCTGTATTTCTATGTACGTCGTAACACCACCCAGACGGCCTAATATTTCAGGTTTAGGCTCGATTCTAGATCTTTTGTCCACATTTGTGGTTTTGTTTCTTAGGCCGTTCGTTAAGGAGATGCCGACCTACCTCCAAGACACTAAGGACGTTTTACGTCTTCTACCTGAGGTTGATTTTGATCCACACACAGACTTTTTGGTGTCATTCGATGTGGAATCTCTTTATACTTCCATCCCACAGGATGAGACACTTGATCCCATCCATAGTCTGTTAGACAGGAAGAATTTGGAATCCAGAACACCGGTACAATTCATCATGTCTTGTGCACAATTGGCGATGAAAGAAAATTTCTTTCTCTTTGAAGATACCATCTATTTACAGACTTCCGGTACTAGCATGGGAAGCATTTTTGCTCCCAGTCTAGCTAATCTTTACGTCCCCGTATTTGAACAGGAACATGTACTGTCAGAGATCAATCCCTTCCGTCAGTCTATTCGCTTATGGAAGCGTTATATAGATGACATTTTCGTCATCTGGCGGGGGGACCATGAATCAATTTTGACGTTTCTCAGCTGGTTGAATACGAGGAACGATTTTCTGAGGTTTACCATTGCAATCAACAAAACCAAGTTGGAATTTTTAGACCTCTTGATTCTCTCCACCCCTACAGGTCTGGAAAGTGAACTATACAAGAAACCTATGGCCAGGAATTCCTTACTGGCTATGAGAGCCATCATCCTTAGTCGCTCCGTGAAAATCTACCATATGGTCAGTTTCTTCGGATACGTCGCAATTGTTCCACTAGAGATACATTTGAGAACCATGCCTCATCTCTATCCACACAATTGCATACAAGAAAATATCCTAAGAAGTTAATACGTCGCTCACTCAAGCGAGCTGCCAACAATAATAGAGAGGCCTTGCTAGACTCTCCTTTACCCAAACCGCCTTTGAACCGGATCACATTTGTGAATACCTTCAGTATCTTGTCTAACCAGATTCAGAAGAGTGTCTGTAAACACTGGCATATATTGAATGTTGGGAAGGAACAGATTCCACCACCACTTTTTTCATTTAAAAGAAGCACAAATTTACGCGATCAACTTGTACACACAAGACCAAAAGTCAAACCCGCCCAAATATTATCTTTTGCTTAAATAAAGAAGCTCTTCTCATCTTACTACTGCCTGCTGTACTTTTCTACAAGAAGGCATCCTGTGGAACTTACCTGCTGTTCAGGGACACTTTCCTTGTGGTACTTGTGCTGCTTGTCCCCAGACACAACCACCCAAATCTATCGATATAGGGACCAACAGATCGTGGATACAGAAATAATTCACTAACTGTAACAGTGAAAGACTTATCTATCTAATCACATGCCCGTGCAATTACCAATTTGTGGGCATGACTACTCGAAAGATTAAAATCAGGGTCTCAGAACATAAAAGCACCATCAGGTGTAAGAAGCAGACTACGAAACTCACAAGACACTTCTTGGAGGCAAATCACTAACCAGATGACTTTAGATGGACAATCCTTAAACAACCATTTATAGCACCACATATCACTGACATCTCCAAATATCTGTTCATCAGAGAACAGAAGTGGGTGTTTAAGTTGCAGAGTGATAAAAAAGGTTTAAACGATGATATACCTTGTGTCTCATTGTAATACAGTTATATCAATCTGCTGTAATAATGAACCAGCGATAGGACGATCTCCCATTAGTCACTATGTGTGCCTCATATTATGTACGTTATTCTCCAGATGTAAATACCATTTACATCATAAAATTCACGTATTTTGATTTTATTACCACGATAAAACGTGACATGATCACGTGATGAATGTCAATGCGGAAGTATGACAGACTCCTCCTTAAAACTAACGTGAAATCCTTGTCGGCACCTTCCCTTCGGCTCTTTACAAGCTTGGGGTACTGACGGATAGGTAAGCGAGACCAGGTTCACATACGCTTTGTTAAATATATCACTGAGCACGCTTTCATGCCGTGCTTTTAATGTCTCAACACACTAGCCTTGACTAACGTCTATATTGATGCTGTGCCATCCCTAAATCTGTTAGACACAGTGCTCGATGTGGTTTTCTTGATATGGTGGTTGTCATTATGCCCTCATTGATAAACGCTAAGGGAGTAGAGTGTTGGGAGGTATCATCTGTTTCTCTTTACATGGCCAATAGAAGCAGAATGCTGTTGCAGAATCTTAAAAATGAATTTTTACGTAAGATCGGGCACACGACCGCTTAGAGATCCGGGTCACTTAACATCCACAGATTTGAATAGGTTGTAGTACTATATGACAGTGGCAACTCACAACCTATGACTACACTAGCTCTATTTACAACGTTGCCCCTCAATAGACATCATTGTTTCTTGAGACACTGTTGTCTATACAGGTCACAGAGCGAATGAGTTTTTAAACCAGGTTGAGTACCCAGTGGTGCGATGCCATTTTTAATTGGTTAATCGATGTGACATTATGAGTTTTTAACCTTAGGAGTTTAAGAGTATAGTACTTTGAGCATCTATTTGCTCTTTGTATTTTTCTACAGAGCAGGGCCTCATTATTGTAAGCCGTTGCCAGGTGAGGTGAAGTGTCTTCCTCACAGTATACGGGTAAGGCATACTTGCTATTACAGTAACTAGATGATAATTGATAGATCACTAGTATTTGACTTGATGCTCAATTAAAAATTGGATGGTTTAGTAGATACATGACAGGTCTTTTCCTCTTTGTGTTTGTTCTTACAGGTATTTACAGTATCCTTGATACAGATGAGGATTTGGAAAATCTACTAATACAGGTTACATGGTTGTGATTGTTCCAACCGTGTTATTCATTATTTTTCATTTGTTATTGTTTGGGCACGTTATTCTCAGTAGCAATTCACTTAGTGTTTGGTCCTGAAGAAAGCCGTGGATTCATCTTGTCCATAAGGCTGAAACATGTAGACCTTCTTTCTTTTGACACGGACAGTTATTATGTTAAAACTGCCGTTGCACTGTTTTTAACCTGGGCATTAAGAGATACCCAATAAAACTTTCCTCTCCTTGTGTTCATTTTAAATATCACTCTCTTACTCACATGCACTGCGTCCATCACTCCCTAAATAACACCTCTTCACATCTAGTGGATCCATTGTGAGTGCGCTGTTGCGCATTTATAATTAGCTTGAAAACATCTGTGAGCTCCACTTCATAGTTGAAGGGTTGTAGCCCTTGGCGTCACTAGTGTGGCGGTAGGAGGAGACCCAGATGATGAAGCATGTCACCTCGGTGAGTGATGGGAATCCGTCCTTTTAATAGGAATGCCCAGACACATGTTCTGGTCATTCTTCACATGGTCGCGTTCTACTAAGCCAGACAACGTTTTAGACCCGTGGATATTTCTGTTGTTTGTATAGATCATCTTTAGCCCTACACAAAGCTATGCAGATACTTGACTTGACTGAGGTATGGTGCTTTAAATCAGGGATAGGAGAGGGTACTCCTTCTATTCCCTACCTCACAACATATTCTCTCATATCAATTTTGCACTGGCGCGGGGAGGAGCCTAGCGCGCATCCAAGATGGTCGCGTGAGCACAGGGCTCCCCGGACCCTCGCTGCTCCTCGGAATTTATCCTGAATCTATCCTGACTCGGTTGATGGAATCTGGGAGACGAATGCTGGCTGAACACTAAACTCCTTTCGGAAATCAAATCGGACCAGGCAATCCGGAGTTATGGTGGTTTGAACTTTTGAGGCCCACCCTACGGCTGTGCCCGATGCGAGGGTGATCTGTGGAGCCGGGGCGTAGTTGAACAACAACGGCACCGGAACGGTGCCAGTGGCCGTCACATCACTTTCGGTTTCACTTTTGGTCTTTGAGGGGCTGGACTGTGGACTTGCTTGGTGCGACTGGGCTTCCATTTTGCCTTCGCTTGATGCCGGTGGCTTCGTCTGCTGCCAGTGTGCTCATTGACGGTGGTCCCTTCGCTCCGCCATATTGCGGCCTGTGGTGCGACACGCGCCTGCCTGGCCTGTGCCACCTCGACGCTTCCTCGGTGGTCACCTTCGGCGATCGAGGTTCTCATGGGAGGCAAGGGAGACCCCGAGAGGCGTAAGACCAAGACATCCCTACGTGGGGGACCGGTCCAGACGAACAACATGGACCGCTACACTCAGGGTAAAGGATCCCCCGGGACAGCCAATGTCCCCCCGGAGGACACCAGTGGTGGCCCGTCCGTTTCTCCGGATCTGTCCCTGCAGGACATCATGGGCGCCATTAAGGGCATCAGAGAGACCATCGCTACACAGTACGAGGCCTTGGCCCGTAAAATCGACACGGTGGCCATTGACATTACGCTAATCCGGGCGGATCTCTCTAAGACCAACGAGAGGGTTCAATCGCTGGATGTGCGGACGTCCTCCCTTGGTACGGACGTGTCGGACCTGCAGGCCACTCTCGGCGATCTCAAGTCGGCCAATGATCTGATGGCCCGGCGGCTGGAAGACTTCGAGGGACGGGCCCGCCGCAATAACATCCGCGTCATAGGCGTTCCGGAGACCTCCGATAACCGCCCGGTTGATCTCCTGGTCGAGGAGCTCATCCTCGAACATCTTGCTCCCGCTGGCCTGAGTAAGTTTTTCGCTGTGGAGCGGGCCCATCGAGTCCCAGGTGGCCGGCCGCGACCGGGTGCCCCCCCGAGGCCTATCGTTGCGAGACTTTTCCATTACAGAGACCGAGACGCGATTCTGCAGGCCTGTTCTGCTTGGGTTTTCGGATCAGATAGAACCCGCTCATCAGAGCCTCACTAACCCAGCCAGAACGTTACCCCCTCCCTAGAACCTATTTACAATCCTGCAACCACATATATCTATCACCTAAGGACAGGGGATTCCTACTATGCATACCAAGACCTCACAATCGGCGGCCTCGCGATCCCATACGGATCCAGACCTCTCTGCCCATACGACAGTATCACAAGTGGCGGCCTCGCGGTCCCATACGAACCCAGACCTCTCTACCCAGACGGCAGTCTCAGCACAATCGGCGGCCTCGCGATCCCATACGGATCCAGACCTCTCTGCCCATACGACAGTATCACAAGTGGCGGCCTCGCGGTCCCATACGAACCCAGACCTCTCTACCCAGACGGCAGTTTCAGATCACAAGTGGCGGCCTCGCGATCCCATCCGGATCCAGACCTCTCTGCCCATACGACAGTATCACAAGTGGCGGCCTCGCGGTCCCATACGAACCCAGACCTCTCTACCCAGACGGCAGTCTCAGCACAATCGGCGGCCTCGCGATCCCCTACGAATCCAGACCTCTCTGCCCATACGACAGTATCACAAGTGGCGGCCTCGCGGTCCCATACGAACCCAGACCTCTCTGCCCAGACGGCAGTCTCAGCACAATCGGCGGCCTCGCGATCCCCTACGAATCCAGACCTCTCTACCTAGACGGCAGTCTCACAGTTCATCCTATGATCACCATAACATACAAAAAGGGAATCAGTCTCACTATTCATCAGATCACACAAGGATTGCCAGTTCGAGCATAGCCTGTTCTCAGGTTCGAGGGGCTCCTCTTTCCCTTATTCAGTTACCACTTACCTGATCAGGGTTAACATCTGTTCATGTAGCCGCAGCTGACTAGAAGAATAGGCTACCCTCTTATACAAGAACACGCAGCACATGTTGGTTCACTACAAACTGGATACTTTATTACTCATTACATACACAATCACATAACATTACGATATAACACATAACCTGCAAAGAAAAGTGAAAGATTAAGTTGTACACTCTAATAAGAAAGGGTCGACATCACCTTAGTAGTATGTAGCCTGCACTCAGTGGTCATCTAGGTTCCCTTCTCGTCTGTGCCTCGGCTCGCCTGGAATCACCCTTCTCCGAGTCACTGGGACCTCTTCCTTATCGGCTACTCTCTCCTCTCTGGCTATTCTGCTAGGAAAGCATCTGTCTCTCGGTTCTTCTCCGCCTTCAAGATGGCGTCTGTCTTCCCTGGAATAAGTAGTAGCTTTACTGCTAACGGCTAGATGCCGCCTACGGACTGAACATGTAACTGCCTCAGACTTTCACTAATATAGAGGTGCGTTTCCTCATGGAAAATTCCGGCCCGTAACCTGCCGCCCACCAAATTCTTGTACCTCCCCGTACCAAGGACACGTTCCCAGCCGGCCGGCCTGATGTAGTGTCTTCGGCATGAAGAAAAATACAATCCTTCGATAAGGGCCGGCCTGAACCGGTTCTCTCCAAGCGAATAACACCTCATAACTAAAACATTGCGTTTGACCTAGAAGCATCCCAAGCTGCCGGAGCAGAAAGAAAGATGGAGTCTCTCCCGTTTGAGGCCTACCAGGCCTGAATTCAGCACAGCTCCGTGAAATACCCTCACTACAGGACAGGTTATCCCTAATACTAACGAATCTATCCCCTAGGCTATGTGTGCAAGCCCTGATCTATGGGGAAGAGCACAGAATCATGTCGAAGTGCCTAGTAAATAGGCTCCATTCACTACTCTAACCCTTAGACTTGAATGATGAGAGACTGAAGTCACATTACATTATTGTTCCTCACAAGAAGGGCCGGGAAAATCGAGCAGAACATTTCACCCTTGACTTCAGTCTATTATACATTCATTAAACGGAACTAATATCTGTGGAAGAATAATATGAAACAAGACTAACTGATCTATGTCTAGTACCAGGTGTGCAGAATTGAAGTAGTGAAGGAATACACTGAATAAAGCAACAGATAGAAATCAAAATGCCGATAGTAATCAGAATACCTCCTAATATTTGACGTAACATATGTAAATCAGGTAACCAATTAAAGAGCCAGTCAAACCAGCCCTGGTCAATGTGTTTTCTAACTTCTTCTGTCAAGTCATGTAATTTATCAATGTGAGCTTGAATGGATTTTGTATGATCCGACAAGTTAAAACAACAAAGACCCTCAAAATCAGAACAACCGTGTCCATGTTTAAGCAAAAGATAATCAATGGCCGCTCGATTTTGCAAGATAGCCCTACGTTCACCCTGGGCGTCTAATAGCATGTCAGACAGGACTGTAGAAGTATGATTGATGGATTTTACCATCCAGCAGGCCATTTTCCCAATAGATTTGGCATTATAAACTGCCAAAGCAGGAACACCAACAATTGAAACAGCCAGGCTAAGGTATTCAGACTTGGAATATAAATGCAAAGATGAGTCACAATCCTCCTGTAACCTCACTGTATCTCGAATCACACGAGAGTTGGCATTCGGATGTGACGAAAACATTAGTAAGCTCAGTCTAGTAATGGCACAAGGGCCTCCAGAAATAGTTGCGGGGATATATGGCCAGGAAGTATTACCACATGAGAAAAGCCATCCGGCAGGCAGTAACATCGTGCGATAGTGACTGGGGGTAACTACCATACTCTTGCAAGTCATGTTATTCTGAACAGAAGTACATGTTTTCGGTGTCCTTTGAAGGCACAAAGTTCGTTCATGAGCGGTGAATGAAGAGGCACCTTTCAATTTTAAACGCATACATTCAGAAATCGCACTAGGATCACAAGTAAGGAAAAAACATAAATCACCTTGTGTGATATTATAGGTAACTATTTGGGACTGGACGGGCGGTATCGGGTCTGACAGTACAGTACACAAGGGGCAATACTCATGGGCAGCGAAATCGCCCAGAAGAACATTGGGGCGAGCATTTGATATATTAAAAATATGAGTCAAAGTCTCCAATGAAGCAGGGACAGCAACCAAACAAGTTGCCAGTATATCCGTCACCGATCTCATCGGTGTCAAGCAGAAATGAGGGGCCTTAGTCACTTGCTTGGCCAATGTAATCCAAAAGTTCGGCGACGAATCCCACGCAGCGAAGGAACGCGGCACTCGGGTTCTCAACTCAGCCCGGGTTGATGGGATCCCTCCTCTCTCGTCGTACCAGCCCAAAAGGAGTCCAACGCCGACACATCCTGCAGCAACAGTCCAAAGAATGATCTGAAAAAGAATCAAATACAGGCATTATTCATTCTCGTAAGTAACATTTGTCAGCCGGGACTGCTTCCCAGCTATCTTTCCCTGGTCTCATAACTAAAATGGTGTTGTCTTGACCGGTTGCAATGACTTCTGCTTGTTCAGGGGGATTCTTAGGCGACTGCACCCAAACTCTGGCCCCAGGATTATCTGTGGAGCCAAAACCTTTCTGGCCTCGTACAGTTAGCAACGTTGGGGCAGTGCCTTTTGTCATCTCACCACTGAAGACAGGCATTATTAGCAATTGAGCCACTCGGTCAGTTTGATGTATCAGTAAGTCAACCTCACTGCTATTCAGCAGGAGCACCTTAATCTCTCCCTGATAATCACTGTCAATGATTCCTCCAAGCACCTGAATGCCTTTTACAGCCAGCCCCGATCTAGGGGCGATTAATCCGAAATTTCCAGTTGGTATATGAACACCAACACCGGTTTCAATGATAACTCGATCCTTACTTTTTATAACGGTGTCATTCATGGCATGCAAGTCTAAACCTGCCGACCCTGGGGTCGCTCTACATGGAGCCAAAGCTCCGGAAGTAATCTCCCAGTACATCACAGTCTCTCTGATTTCATTGGGCTTAGCATCAACATTCGGAGGAAACAAACGCATAAGTGGGGATTCAGCATTTAGAAAAGGACGGTTATTTAAAATCAATAACGCTTGAGGCAAAAAGTCTCGCCAATTCTTATACTTGTCATCTGTTAATTTGCGCAATTGGTCTTTCAGTAGGCCATTCAACCTCTCCACAAGACCCGAGGCCTGTGGATAATATGGTATATGAAACACCCATTCAATATTGTTTTCCACACAGAATTCCTGTACCAATCTTCCACGAAAATGGGATGCATTATCAGATTGAATTTGGAATGGCACACCATAATACATCATAATCAATTCCAATGTTTTAATAGTATTCAATTGGGTAGCTTGCTTACAGGGAAGGTCCACCAACAGACCACTGTATGTATCAACAATGGTGCAAACATATTGACAATTCCTACTCATAGGAAGTGGACCAATGTAATCAATCTGCCAAATTTGAGCGGGCAATTTCCCGCGATGTAAATGACCTTTAACAATTTGGGGCACTTTGCGCTGCCTGATATGCTGACAAATGGGACAATGTAGAATAACATTTTTGATTACATCTAGGGGAATATAAATTCCTCGATCAGCAGCCCACCTGCTAGTGGCTTTCTCTCCAAAGTGTCCTGCT
This sequence comes from Triturus cristatus, assembly GCF_964204655.1. Classification (NCBI taxonomy): domain Eukaryota; kingdom Metazoa; phylum Chordata; class Amphibia; order Caudata; family Salamandridae; genus Triturus; species Triturus cristatus. The sequence continues at coordinate 333,756,033 of NC_140580.1, forward strand.
TTCTGGTGGGCCCATTTCGCCAATCCCGCAATATCAGAATCTTGCGTGTCCACCACTGCCTCAGCAATTTTAGATTTCTCATCTGCAATATTATGAAAGAATTTGTCAAGAGAGTCTATCGGGGTATGAGCATCCACATGGAAGATTGTAACAGTACTCTGTGGGAGCATTTCCCAAATCTCCTGCCATAATTCTTTTCCCCACAGTTCTTTTGAATGGATTTTCCAACTATGGGAATGCCAAGTCGGTAACCAAACTGCCAGTCCATTGGCAGTAGACCAAGAATCGGTAAAAATATGACATGTGCCAGGTAACTCTTGTTTCAGAACTTGATAAACAGCATAGAGTTCAGCAAATTGACTGCTCTTACCCTCACCAGTTGTACTCAGCAATTTTTGTGTGATCGGATTATAGGACACTGCCTTCCAATGCCGTTTCGTTCCTATGAACCTTGCTGAACCATCCGTAAACCAGACATGGTTTCTGTCCTCTGCGGACAAATCATCAAAAGGTTTACCCCACTTAACAGGAGACTCCTGTACTAAAGGTACGGAACATTCACTCTCAGTCTCAGTTGATGGCGCCCGTGCCACCTGCTCATCCAAAGATGCAACTCCTTTTTGTCCCACACATGCCCTGTCTTGTATATACCATTTCCATTTAATCACACTCGCCTCTTGAGCGTGTCCAATTCGGTGAGTTTTCGGCGAACTCATAACCCACTGCATGATAGGAATTTCAGGTCGCAAAACTATATCATGTCCCAAAGTCAATTGCTCGGTATCCACCAGAGCCCAATAACATGCAAGTAACTGTTTCTCAAAAGGTGTATAACGCTCACCAGCATCAGGTAACTTTTTGGTCCAGAAACCTAACGGTACTCTACTCTTGCCTTGTTTCTGCCAGAAACTCCAATTCGCATAAAGGCCTTGTACAGACACATTCAAATCCACATCACCATCACATACAGGCCATAAATCCAGAGCATGCCGAATTGCTTCTTTTGCCAGACTGAACGCATCTTGCTGTGGTTTACCCCATTCAAATGCATTCTTTTTACGAGTGACCTGGTACAAAGGGGCCAATATTTGACTCAAATGAGGAATATGCTGGCGCCAAAAACCAAACAAGCCAATGAAGCTTTGGGCTTCTTTCCTATTCCTCTGAACTGCAAAATCAAGAATTTTCTGTTTAACCTGAGGGATCACTTCTCGGTGCCCCTCATGCCAATTAATGCCCAAAAATTTCACAGCCTGGGACGGACCTTGTAATTTATCCGGGTTGATTTCCCAACCTTTCTCACGCAAGCACTCAATGACTCTATCCAATTGGGTCTGAACTTCCTCTTGTGATTCACCTTGGATCAAAATATCATCAATATAGTGACATATCTGAATTTGCGGATGAACCGGTACCTCAGCCAAATGCTCTGCCACCAGCCGGTGACATATCGTAGGACTATGCACATAGCCCTGGGGAAGACTTCTAAACGTCATTTGACGCCCGTTCCACGTAAAACTGAATTGTTCCTGGCACTCAGGGGCAATCGGAATCGAAAAGAAAGCATTAGCAATATCAATGGACGCATACCATGTACCTGGATGTTTTTGGATTCTTTCAATTAGGGTAATAACATCCGGTACTGCAACAGTCAAAGAGGGTGTGTGTCTATTCAATTCTCGATAATCAACAGTCATGCGCCAAGAATTATCACTCTTACGTACAGGCCAAACAGGATTATTCCAAGCAGAAGTAACTGGGGTTATAACTCCTGCATCCACCAACTCCTGAATAGTGGTACTAATCTCTTCATGACCACCTGGAATACGATACTGCTTCTGACGAACCACTTTTGTCGCCTGGGGAACTTTTATGGGGGGCATTCTTAAACGACCAACCCGTACAGGCCTGGACGATATATAATGTTTAGTTCCAAATTGGTAACATCCATCATCTAAGTGCAAAGTCATTCCTTTCAAAATATCAATTCCAATTATGAATTCTAAGAGTGGCACCACTAATACAGAGTATTCTTTTCTAGGAATTCTACCTATTCTCATTTCAAGTAAGGTTTGAACTGCGGGAGTTTCCTTTCCACCTAATCCGGTAATTGTAAAAGGCTGACCTTTAAACTTCTTTGATTTTCCATGAATAAGAGTGGCCTCCGCTCCTGTATCTACCAATGCCCGGGCCCTTTGGATATTACGATGTCTCCAATAAATATCAATATCTACATAGGGTCTATTATCTCTGTGAGCCCATCTGTGTACTGGAGCTTGACCTATTTCCTAGTCCTTTTTACTGTGTTCTGTGTACCAGGATAAATCAGGATAAAGACTCTCACGTTTCCTAGATATCGATACCTCCTGTTCATATCCATCTCCATTACGAAATGGATTACTGTTCTCTGCATTGTACAGCGGGTTTCGATCGGCCAATATGTGTCGATCCTCTCTCCTTCTCAACTCAGGGGATTGATCCCTATCATCTCTACGTCTGCTGTTAACATAATCATCTCTCCCCCTCTCTCTTTCCCCCTCTCTCTCCCTGTCTCTCTCACGACGGGGGGACAAATCACGTACATAACGTCGATCATCACGACGATCAGAGCGCCCACGGCGGTCGTCATCACCGCTACCGTCAGAAAAACCACGATCACACTCAGTTGTCCGAACACGCCGGGCACCCTCCTTTCGATCCAAGCCACGTTTGCGAAACATTTCCCACAAACGAGAAGTAGTCTCACCATCAATGTCCTCCTTCCGCACACCATCGGCCATAAGACCAAAAAACATATCACGTCTAGTAAGTTTATTATCACCAGGAGTACGAGTGTCAGGCCGGGACTGCCGTTCAGGTTTAAACCACTCACCCAACTCACCGAGTTGGCGTACCGATTCCAGCACCACAGATAACATGTTACCAGTCTGATTAATCAATAAAGTCATCATGACCTGCTTATAAGCAACAGGGGAAGAACGAATAATACGATTCCGCACAGAAGATGTCAAGAAACCATCAAGCAACCTGTCAGCAGTATTCAGAAAAATTGCCGTTTTCATCACCTCCTCTTTGAGACGCTGTGCAGCATCGCGCAAAGTATACCACGGTTTGTCATTCATAGGCCAGTCAGACTCAGTAGGATATTTTTGATTACAACCCTCAGTCGCCAATTGAAGCAAAGAAATTTGACCACCACCATTAAAGTTACGAAAATGATCCTGTACAGTAGAATCCGAACTCAAGGAACAAAACTTCAAACAATCGCCAGCATCCAACATAATGCCAGCAGCGCCCAGTTCATAAAGGTGCACCATCCATGTGAGTAAGGTCTCACCAGCTCGCTGCCGAAATCGCTGCAGAATATCACTAATTTCTTGTTGAGTAAAATCCTCCAAAGAGTCTAAAGCAATACCATTCGGAGCACCGGGAGCCTGCTGCACCTTCCGCCGAAAAACCGGATGCACCGAGACCGCGGGACGAGCATCACAAGGAGCTCGACCAGTACACGTAGAGGAACAATCAGTGGAAGAAGCATCGACCCCGCTCGAAGGACGAGCGCAATCACGGGGTGCACCATCAGAGGCGCAAGAAGCAGATTTACAAGCACGGCCGGAGCGAGAGGACTCGTGCTTGGCAGACTCCTCACCCGAGGAAGGAGAATCACTCGAGTTCCAGATATTACCATCCCATTCATCAGGATTCCAATCCAGTCCGGCTTTCGCCACGACCAGACGCACCTTTCGCGTCGAAACCCGACCACGCCGATTCTTGTATTTATAACGAGCAATTCGCACAGCCGCCCTCTCGGCAATAGTTTGGTACGTCTCAAGTTTATCAGCAAGCAACTTATTTTGACACCGCAACAAAGTATGAGCATTCTGAATCTCAACAAAGTTCGCTTCCAAATCCTTATGCAAGTTCTGTAACTTCAACAACCTCTCATGCAGAATCCTGTACGCAGACAGAACAATCCAACCTCTGCGCCCCAAAACGGGAAGCTCATCACCCTTAGATACCGGCGCCTTCTGTAAACAAGTAATCACATTAGCCGGCTCCGCCAGCTCCAAAAAAGAATTCCAATTCTCACTTAAACCAGTAGAATCAGCCCACTCACGGGCTAAGGCTTCATAAGGCGTTGAATCCCAGCCGGGAATATCAACGGGCAACTTAAAAGTAGATTTCGACTTTCTAGAAAACATCTCGGAAAAGAAAGAAAAAGAGAAAAAGCAAAAGAAGAAAGAGAAAAGAAAATAACAAACAATTATATAGAAATAATATACAAACGAAACCTCGCACGCACCGAAAGCAAACACGATACAACCACAACGCACACAGGTTTCGTAAACGGTTCGTGACGCCAAATGTTCTGCTTGGGTTTTCGGATCAGATAGAACCCGCTCATCAGAGCCTCACTAACCCAGCCAGAACGTTACCCCCTCCCTAGAACCTATTTACAATCCTGCAACCACATATATCTATCACCTAAGGACAGGGGATTCCTACTATGCATACCAAGACCTCACAATCGGCGGCCTCGCGATCCCATACGGATCCAGACCTCTCTGCCCATACGACAGTATCACAAGTGGCGGCCTCGCGGTCCCATACGAACCCAGACCTCTCTACCCAGACGGCAGTCTCAGCACAATCGGCGGCCTCGCGATCCCATACGGATCCAGACCTCTCTGCCCATACGACAGTATCACAAGTGGCGGCCTCGCGGTCCCATACGAACCCAGACCTCTCTACCCAGACGGCAGTTTCAGATCACAAGTGGCGGCCTCGCGATCCCATCCGGATCCAGACCTCTCTGCCCATACGACAGTATCACAAGTGGCGGCCTCGCGGTCCCATACGAACCCAGACCTCTCTACCCAGACGGCAGTCTCAGCACAATCGGCGGCCTCGCGATCCCCTACGAATCCAGACCTCTCTGCCCATACGACAGTATCACAAGTGGCGGCCTCGCGGTCCCATACGAACCCAGACCTCTCTGCCCAGACGGCAGTCTCAGCACAATCGGCGGCCTCGCGATCTCCTACGAATCCAGACCTCTCTACCTAGACGGCAGTCTCACAGTTCATCCTATGATCACCATAACATACAAAAAGGGAATCAGTCTCACTATTCATCAGATCACACAAGGATTGCCAGTTCGAGCATAGCCTGTTCTCAGGTTCGAGGGGCTCCTCTTTCCCTTATTCAGTTACCACTTACCTGATCAGGGTTAACATCTGTTCATGTAGCCGCAGCTGACTAGAAGAATAGGCTACCCTCTTATACAAGAACACGCAGCACATGTTGGTTCACTACAAACTGGATACTTTATTACTCATTACATACACAATCACATAACATTACGATATAACACATAACCTGCAAAGAAAAGTGAAAGATTAAGTTGTACACTCTAATAAGAAAGGGTCGACATCACCTTAGTAGTATGTAGCCTGCACTCAGTGGTCATCTAGGTTCCCTTCTCGTCTGTGCCTCGGCTCGCCTGGAATCACCCTTCTCCGAGTCACTGGGACCTCTTCCTTATCGGCTACTCTCTCCTCTCTGGCTATTCTGCTAGGAAAGCATCTGTCTCTCGGTTCTTCTCCGCCTTCAAGATGGCGTCTGTCTTCCCTGGAATAAGTAGTAGCTTTACTGCTAACGGCTAGATGCCGCCTACGGACTGAACATGTAACTGCCTCAGACTTTCACTAATATAGAGGTGCGTTTCCTCATGGAAAATTCCGGCCCGTAACCTGCCGCCCACCAAATTCTTGTACCTCCCCGTACCAAGGACACGTTCCCAGCCGGCCGGCCTGATGTAGTGTCTTCGGCATGAAGAAAAATACAATCCTTCGATAAGGGCCGGCCTGAACCGGTTCTCTCCAAGCGAATAACACCTCATAACTAAAACATTGCGTTTGACCTAGAAGCATCCCAAGCTGCCGGAGCAGAAAGAAAGATGGCGTCTCTCCCGTTTGAGGCCTACCAGGCCTGAATTCAGCACAGCTCCGTGAAATACCCTCACTACAGGACAGGTTATCCCTAATACTAACGAATCTATCCCCTAGGCTATGTGTGCAAGCCCTGATCTATGGGGAAGAGCACAGAATCATGTCGAAGTGCCTAGTAAATAGGCTCCATTCACTACTCTAACCCTTAGACTTGAATGATGAGAGACTGAAGTCACATTACATTATTGTTCCTCACAAGAAGGGCCGGGAAAATCGAGCAGAACAAGGCCTCACGGGTTCATGGCCCGGTCCGACATGAGAACTCGTCCATTAACTTTTTCCCGGACTTCACCCAACTTGTCCAGCGGATGGGCTTCCAGGGGGTGAAGCGGCGTCTCCGGGACCTCGGTCTCAAGTACTCTATGCTTTATCCTGCAAGGCTCCGAGTGGAACATGAAGATCGGACTACCTTTTTTGACTCTCCTGTGACTGTGAGTGACTGGCTGGATTCGCTGCCAGACCGGGGTGACCGGACTGGGCCCTCTGCCGGTACCGAGGGTGGTGGGTCTCCTTTGGAGTGACTTATGTTCCCGGACTCTGCCAGGTTGTACTGTTCGGCTGGGTTCTACTTCTTTTGTGCATTTTGTTTCACTATGTTGTGTGTGGGGAGCGGGCGGGGACGGGTCCCTTCCCTCCTCCGGGGTCTTTTCGTAGAATGGGGTTTGTAGGGCGACAGGCACACTGCAAGTTGGGGTGTTTTTTTGGACCGCAGGGGTGCAGGGTGGGGGGTGTTGGAGTTTGGGGGGGGTTGGTGGGTGGGTGGGGTTGTTTGCATTTGTGTTTTTTGTTTTCAAGGCGAAGTATTGGCTATGGTTCATCCTTGGGTGTTGAGCTCTTTGCTAGGGGGCCCTTGATCTACTGGATGGGATGGGGGGGGACGGGTTGAGATTGATGTCTTGGAACGTCAATGGATTGGGGGACCGTATCAAACGGGGTGTTGTGCTGCAATATCTGCGTCGTCTGACTCCTGATGTGGTGTTCTTACAGGAGACGCATCTGGTTGGCAATGTTTGTCGGGCTATGAACAGGGGGGGATATCGACTTGTGGCCCACTCTGGTTTCACCACTGGTTCGAGAGGGGTGGGCATTCTCTTGCGAGCTTCACTTCCGTTGGAGATCACCAGGGTGGTCCCAGACGATAGAGGGCGCTATGTGGCTCTGACTGGGAGGTGGGAGGGGCAGTCCCTTTCCTTGATCTCGGTCTATGTTCCCCCGGGCCTCCAGAACTCCACCTTCTCAGACTTGGGTCGTATGTTGCTTGGGCTTCCTGACAGTCTTTTGCTTATGGGTGGGGACTTTAATTCGGTTGTCTCGGGTGACCTGGACCGTCATCCGCCCAGGGCCCTCCCTGCTGCCCAGGCGTGGCTGGGCGGGCTCCTGGAGACCTTCGGTCTGGTGGACTGTTGGAGGTTAATGCATCCGACACAGTGTCAGTACACCTTTCACTCTGGGGCCCATGGGAGTCTCTCCAGACTGGATTATTTCCTTATGCCCGCGGCCCAGGCTGCTCGGATTCGAGAGGTCAAACACCTGGCCAGGGGTATTTCTGATCATTCCCCACTGTGGTTGCTTTTTGACACCGGGTCGCGGTCCGCTGGGCGGATCGCTCCTATTAACCCTTGGTACCTGCGAGACCCCAAGATCCGTGATAGCCTGATTAAGTCGATTGATCAATATTTTTCTGAGAATGAGGGGTCGGTGTTGTCCTCGGTGTCCCTGTGGGAAGCTTTCAAAGCAGTGCTCCGCGGGCATGCCCTGTCCCAGATAGTAGAGGCCAAGAGGGTCAAGAGAGAGGCAGTTGTGACGTTGGAGACTGAAATATCGGGGCTGGAGGCAGCCTTGGAGGCGGGTGTCACACCGGATGGGCTGCATGCCCTCAGCCTGAAGCAGTTTGAATATAAGTCTCTCGTCACTGATGCTGCCAAGACTATATATAGGGAGCAGCAGGGCAGGTTGTATGACGCCGGAGACAAGGCGGGTAAGCTGATTGCCTGGTTGGACAAGAAGGAGAGAGTGAATCGTGTGGTCCCGGAGCTTCGGGTGTCGGATGGAGTGTGTGTGACTGAGCCTGGTGAGATTGTTGAGTGTTTTGCTGACCACCTCCGTGCAGTGTACTCCCCGGTGTCCGATAGAGATGAGGACGACTCTCGTCTTCTGCTTCGGGATATTGCCCTGCCCGGCTTATCCGTCGAGGACCGCGAGCTGATGGATGCCCCTTTGTCTGTCGAAGAGATAGCTACTGCGATTCGCTCCCTCCGCTCGGGCAAGGCTATGGGCCCCAACGGCCTGCCGATTGAAGTATATAAGTTGCGCCCGGATAAAATCGCGCCTTTCCTCCGTCATATGTTTCAGGAATCGCTCGAGAGGGGTTCCCTTCCTGACGACCAGCGTCTGGCTACTATAGTAGTGATTCCCAAGGAGGGTAAGCCACGTGACCGCTGTGCCTCCTATAGGCCTATTTCCCTGCTGAATGCCGAACCCAAAATCCTTGCTAAGGTCCTCGCTAATCGCTTGCTGAGCGTTATATGTGACTTGATACATCCGGATCAATGTGGCTTCATCCCACATCGTAATACCGCTCTCAACTTACGGCGTCTGCACGGCGTCCTTGCTAGGGCCGAGTACTTTGCTGAACCGGCCATATTGGTTTCCCTAGACGCCACGATGGCCTTTGATACCATTGAATGGCCATTTCTTTGGGCCGTCTTGGCGAAGTTTGGGTTTGGGGAGGGGTTCCTTGGCTGGGTGAAGCTCCTTTATGCTGGACCAATGGCTCAGGTGGTTGTCAATGGGCGGGTTTCTCGGCCTTTCGCTCTCGGGAGGGGAACTAGGCAGGGGTGCCCGTTGTCCCCGCTGCTCTTTGCTCTCGCCCTGGAGCCGCTCGCTGCCTGGCTCCGTTGGAAGCCCTCGATTAGAGGGCTCCGATGGGCCCCGGGCTTCGAGGATCGGGTTTCATTGTACGCGGATGATATTCTCTTGTATCTCACCTCACCGCGGAAGTCGCTCAATGTTCTCTTTGATGTCCTTACTTCCTTCGGGAAAAACTCGGGTCTGATAATCAACTGGTCCAAATCTTGTGTGTATCCTATCTCTGGTGGTCTTCCTCTCTTGCCGCCTCGGCTTCCGCTCCAAATATCTCAGTCCGGCTTTAAATACCTGGGGGTGTACGTTTCGTTGGATCCGGCGGTCCGCTATGAGCAGAATCTCCTGTCTCCACTCCGGCGTTTAAGGGCAGATACGGCTCGGTGGTGTAAGCTGCCCTTGTCTCCGCTTGGTCGCGCGGCGCTGTTTAAAATGATGTCCCTTCCCAGATTCCTTTATGCACTCCAGAACTCCTTCGATGTCATTCCTGCGGCCTACTTTAGGGAGGTGGAGAGTTTGCAGAGGAGACTGGTTTGGGACGGGCGATCGCGTATCGCTTTGGCCAAGCTGACTCTTTCCTGGTATGACGGGGGCATCGCGCTTCCTGATATTAGACGGTACTATTGGGCCTCCCAGCTGTCTGCCATTAATCATGCTACGTACGCTCCTGGTTCGAACCCGGCATATGAGATGGATAAATTCCTGCTCCCCGGCGGTAACTATAACAGAGCGCTTTACTCGCGGTCTGCTGGTAGGGCCCTTACGGGCCCTACCAGGATTGCGGTCCGTGTATGGAAGGCGGCTAACGTTGCGATGGGCTGGAGTGAGCGTTTAACGTGCGCCACTCCTCTATTCGACTCAGACCGCTTGGGAAGCCTCTGGACAACGAAAGGCTTCAAGCGCTGGGATACGATCGGCATCAGCAGAGTGGGGGACCTGTGGGTTAAAGGTGCGGTTAAATCCTTCGCGGCGCTTCAGCGCGAGTATGAGCTTAGTGACAGAGAGTTCTTCCGTTATGCACAGGTTCGGCACGCCCTGCTTTCGGTCTTTGGGGAGGGGACCACGGTCCCTTCTTCTTCGCCTCTCGAGGACCGCATACTCGACGGTCACGTCCCCGACAGTACTATCTCCCTGATTTACAAAAAACTGATAAACAATCTGGCTGACCTCTTGGTGCGTCTTCGGGAGGCATGGACGGGAGATGGGGTGGAGCTGGACGATGAGGACTGGCAGACTGCACTGTCATCCCCTAAGGAGGTGGCCATCCCGGCCCGTCTCCGCCTGGTCCAGCTTAAGATTCTCCATCGTGTATATGTGACGGGCCCCCTCCTGGTCTCGATGGGGTTTTCAGACGACGGACTCTGTAAGCGTGGCTGCGGGCTCAGTGCTACTTTTCTCCATATCCTATGGGAATGCCGCGAGGTGGCGGAATACTGGCGCCGGGTGCATGATATTATGAGACGAGTCACCGGGGTCGCTCTGCTGCCGGAGGTGCGTCGTTGTGTGCTGAATGTATGGGAGCCCAATGACTGCAATGCGGCTCAGGCTCGGTGGGCGGCCTTGGGGAACATGATTGCAAAGAGAGATATTGCGCAGCTTTGGGGTTCCCAGCGGCCTCCCACCGTGTCCGTCTGGAAGGAAAACATGGACTGGTGCATGTTCAGGGAGAAAACGGTGTATGTGGCCCGTGGTAAACCGGGGTCTTGGGGTAAAATTTGGGGGCAGTGGAACGCGTATCGTGGGTCTATCTGTGCTCCCCCTTTGGTAGATACGTCCGGGGTTGCCTCGTCCCCCTGATCCTTGAGGGTTCCTTGTACATCTCGTACTTCGGAGTACAGATTTGGTTCTCTCGTGGCCCCCCCCTCCCTCTCAGGTCTTCTTTTATTGACCGCCCTCGGGTGGTTGGGTGTTGACTCCCCCGGCTGGTGTTCGCCGCCCTTCATAAGTCGTTTCGCCTTGTTTGTTGTATTTTTGTATTTTTCTTTTTTGTTGTTATTTATACTAAAAGTGTGTATTCTGATTTCCTTTATGTGCAGTCTGATTTACTGTGATAGTGCGGAGCCCCTGTGGGCCAGCCACTGTTTTCTGATATGCTGGAACACTTCGACTACTAGCGGCCGGCCCTGGTGGTTGTAGGCCCGTGTTTGTAACCCTTTTTATGCACAATAAAATCTTTTCAAAACAAAATAAAAAAAATTTTGCACTGGCGCACCGGGACCACGTGTCAGACATTAGTTGTGCTCATTATTTGGATTGCACCATGTCCGATCATGCACCACTGTTGCTAGGGTGAGATGGGTGAGATGTTCGCCCCTTTTAGATCTCACTGGAGAATCCCAGTGGCGGCACTGCAGGACGCCCCATAGAGGGAAGAATTCAAGGCTGCGATACAGGGTTATTTTCAGGTCAATAAACACTCTGTAATGTCAGTAGGGGTGTTGTGAGAAGCTTTTAAGGGTACTATCTAGGGGGTGTGCATAGGTTTAACATATGGAGTCAGAAAAACAGTGATGAGCACAATAGAAACACACAAGGAACATATACATTCACTGGATCACCATACTGAGAATGTGAATGCAGATTGGGATGAGAAACTAAAGCAACTCGAGGACGCTAGGGAACGCTTAAGCAAACATGACTATAAAACATATTGTGAATTGAACCGTGAACAGGGGGACAATCCTAGAAGCTATTGGCATGGTTGGTCAATCGAGAGAAAGGGAGTAGGGCAGTTTCAGCTATACTAATCGGGAGGGTCGGGTGGTCCTGGATCAGGAGTCTGTTCTTCAATACTTTGAAGACTTTTACTCCTCCCTCTATGATGATCAACTGAGGGAAGACTGAGGGGCCATCTCATGGCTTCTCACTGAAGTAGATCTACTGCAACTAGCTCCTGACCTCAAGGAGGCATTTAATTCACCTCTCACTAAGGGGGAATTCTTTGGACCATTTAGATATGCGGAAGGCCCCGGGAAGTGATGGGCTTCCCATGGAATTTTAACGAGAATGTGTGGATCTGCAGGCCTGCCCACTCCTGGACATGCTTAATGAAGAAACAACAGCTGGGACTACTTCCGAAAGCTGGGAAAGACCCACTGGAATGTAAATTATATAGACCGCTTTTGATGCTAAATGTAAATGTGAAAATTCTGGGGGAAATCGAGCGGGCTGTCTTGCAAAACCAGCAGAGACCCTGATACACCCCAATCAGATGGCATTCGTGGGTGAGTGACTGACCACGACAAACAGACATAAAGCCCTACTGATCATGGAACATGTCACTCACATGGGCGAAAACCGTGCTATGGCCAGTCTGGACGCATATAAAGCCTTCAATATGGTCCATTGGGCTTATATTAAATGGACACTCTGCCGATGTCACTTAGGGGCCATTCCTACAATGGGCATTTCTTCTTTAGCACGGGTAAAAATTGTTGTCTGGATGTCGGGCAGATGGAGTAACCGCAGGGGAACCCGGAAAGGGTGTCCTCTGTTGCCACTAATTTTCACATTGACTATTGAACCATTGGCACAACTGATGGGGCGCAGACATATAGACAATGGGGTTTCTCTGGTGGGCCGGCGTAAGATAATCAGGCTCTATGCAGATGGCATTCTTCTGACATTGTGGGACCCCCAGGAGACATGTTCTGCCATAGACCACATACTGAGGCCATCTGGATTTAAGTTGAACACAACAAATTCTATATTCTATCCAGAAGAGGGTTATACCTATGTGATACCACTGCAACTAGTCATGGTGCCATTTCAATACCTGGGCATCAAGCTTGGAAGGGATCAAAAGGAAAACTATGAACACAATGTAGAAACATTATTACGAACCCTTGAGGCCAACATCACCAGATGGTTACGATTTCCGATGTCTCGCACTGCACTAAGCAAGATGGTAATCTTACCAAGGTTGCTTCTTGTGCTGGCCCATATGCCCATGCGGATCACAGAACAGTGCTTCCGTAAGATAGATGACCTACTGAGGTTGTTATACTGGGGAAATAGTAGGACGAGGATAGCACTGGAGACACTTAAACTCTCATGGGAGAAAGGGGGAATGCTGGCTCCTAACTTCAGGGCATATTATTATGCATCACAATTACAGTATGTAGTGCTGTCAGGGGGGATCCAACTTGTGGCACACTAGACATACTATTGGCACCTGGGCATCTGTTGTCCACCGCACTATTGTCTATGAAAGAGTTTAAAACCACACCAACACACACCCAGACGCTGATCACAATATGGAACAGGTCGACTTAGACAGGGGGTCATAAATGTTAGTATTTGCCTCAACTAGGTCCATGGAGAGCGATGCCCTGTTAGAGCATCGTTTTCCATGGCCATTGTTCCCATTACCTTGATGTGTGAGAGAGGTAATGCAGAGGGGTACTCCTATAGCACTGGGAAGACTTTTCCCCTGCCTCTGTGAGAAATGTGAGGTGCCCTCTTATTTTATGATGGTTTGGCAGCCACGGTATGAAAAACATGGCCCAATGTTCTCTAGGAGCCTGAAACACATAGGGTAAATCAAGCACTGCGTCTCTGGTCGAAGGAAGGAGACTAGAATACACTCTGTATCGGACATTACTTCCACAGGAGGACAAGCGTATGGAACGCCTAAAAGCACTGCGGCACAGGGACCTGGAGAGGGGGGTTATAAGACATACAGTGGTGCACAGTTTTTGACAACTTCAAACCGCGCACGCGTAATGCATGATTAAAACTTATACATTATAAACATATACATAGAACATGTGTCACTCCAGCACTGCTGCACAGAATAAACCCTGATAATGTTGATACAGGCCCGAGATGTATAACGATAACAGGCATGTATGTACACATGTGGTGGGAATGTGACATATTACAACAGTTTTGGAGAGACGTAACCACAAAAGTGGGGGTCTGACAAATATGGCTGTGCGGTGCGACAAGGGCATGTGCTTGTTAGGTTTGCTCACTAAGACGAAAAAAATAAACAACATTTTAAAATAATAACACTGGGGTTAACCATTGCGAAAAAGGTGCCTTGTGGTCAGGTGGAAGTGGGCGGCCACCCTGACGATGAAACAGTGGGAGAATGAGTTGCTGAAATGATTCACAGCGGGGTGTGGGTTCCACAGGAAACTCCAAGGCAGAAAAAACAATCAAGGGGCTCGCTTGAATGAGACTTGGGAGCACTATGAGTAGTGATGTAGATGACTTGGACTGATAGTTGTGTAGCTGGTTGGTAAACAAGTGTATCATGCAAACGTGTGAGAGGAGGTGCGAGGTAACTGAAACATTTGTAAACAGATACATGGTTAATAAGTGGTGTAATAAAGCACTGGAGTGCCTACCCACAAGGCAGGGGTGGGTGTGGCGGGATATGTTTGTTGTCATCCATTTTGTGGAAGTTGTTGCTCTTAGTGCTTGAAACTCAATATCACAAATTAAAGCAAAAAAAAATAATCTCTTGTGTTTATCACTAAATGTAATGCTCGAAGATCCCTTCCTTCAATATGCAGGACTTCAAATTGCTCAACACACCCCACCCCCCCAGCACATTGAGACCCTCACGGGTGAGTAGTGCGCTTACAATTCCCCTGATTGATTGATTACGAACAAAAAACCCAGGTGCGCATGAAGGCATAATCTATAGGGCAGTCCTGATTACCATACTTAAATGTTTTCCTAGCCAGTCTAACCGAAGACACCCATCCATTTATACTAACTAAACCATTTAAGGACAAAGCAAAGATCAATGTGGTATCTCTGGTAGTAACCATGCTTAGTCGATGGCGCCCAGGGCCGGACTGGCCGTAGCGGGCACCGGGCAATCCCCCGGTGCGCCACACGGGTGGGGGGCGGTTTTGGGCCCCTGGGGGCCGTTTTTGTTACAGGGACGTTTCGCCCCTGCAACAAAATCGGCTGAAAACCGGCCCTGGCAAAGAGCTCGGCCGCACCCCCAAACCCCCGTGGGGGCTGGCCGAGCACTTTGTCAGGGCCGGTTTTGGTTCCCAGTCCGGCCCTGATAGCGCCTGGGGCTAATGATATATGCAGACAGAGGGCCTAATTTAGACCTCAACGGACGGGTTACTCAGTCACAACGGTGACGGATATCCCATCCGCCGAAATATAAATCTCATTATGTCCTGTGGGATTTATATTTCTGTGGTTGGGATATCTGTCACCGTTGTGACGGAGTAACCCGTCTGCCAAGATCTAAATTAAGCCTTGAATTTCCTGAGGCAATGGGTCACAGCTACGCGGGTCTAATTTATGATTAAAAGTGCCAAGCAATGCAATGTTACCATGAATGCACAGTGGAAATTCTTATAAATTCTTCCATAAATATTTCCACTTTTGCAGCATAATCATTTATACTAGCAACGTGTACATTAACGTTTATAACAATTATATAATCCATTTCCATTTTGGCATTGTACAGTTGTGCGTGACAGTCTAAAATCCAATTAGTCCTTGTTCTAATCACCAACACATTTGGAGCCTACTTGGTAGAGATCACCTTCTGAATACGCCGAGGTGGACATCCTGACGAGTTTTGTATTGCTCTATAAAATCACTGCAGGGAACCGTCTATCAGGGTGTTGTTCTACGGACAGCCAAGTCTCCTGGAAACAAAGCCCTCATAGAAATAAGTTATATACATGCAAATTTCTTGATTCATTAGATTTTTTAGACTATAAATATTACAGGAGAGCATTGCAATTCTGTGTGTAATGTTGCAAACCTAGTCTACATCAAGTTTACATAAGTTATCAAAAACCTCCTCAGTTTCATAATCAGAGATCAGACATGCCTATAGATTCATACAATAAATATAATTCCTCTATCTACTAAGATCTTCTCGTGGAATGGTGGTTTTCATCGAGCCCACCTACCATTGTTTACTCCCCTTGACATTGTAAAATGTTTTTTTCAGTGGATTCTGTACTCTGGGTATCTGATTTCGTGGGTAATTTAATTCCTTGATTTAGAATCGCTCTCTCTTCCTTTAGGATGGCTTCTCTTACCAACAAAGAAAACAGTCGTATCTTGTGCAGCACACATAGAAAGAGGAAAAAGCCTCTCAGGATTGTTTTTGTGCAGCAATGTGTCCCTTCCTGCACAAAAACAATCCTGCCTACTACACAGTCACCTTTGGACCATGGTGCAAGGTTGCCTGCATTGGCGCTAGGCTGCCATAAAGGCACTAGCACAAGGGAAGAGGACAGGAATGTGCTGTATTGGACAAATACAACGCATTCCTGCCCTTTGCCTGTGACGCAGGGCAGCGTAGCAAGGTGACTTGCTGCGCTGCCATGCACCACTATTTTCATAAATATTCCCCATAGTGTTCTAGTGGCATTGGACTATTGGCTGAAACACTTGGAGTTCAGGTTTTCTCTTTTACCCTTGGACTGGGGGTTCGAAATTTTGGATCGATGATCAGTTGAGTAATATCCCTCGATACCATGAGGTAAACAAATTCTCTCCTCATTTTCATGATGGACCTGAAGCTTGCCCTGTGTACATTCTGTTTCAGGCGTTAATCCCCCTGATATGGCAGTGAGTTAAATTTTGCCGAAATGTGCTTGGGGTTATTATTGCCCATAACAGATGGCTCAGTCGGACTCCTTCTTCAATCTCAGTAACGAAAGACGGAATTTAAGGTAAATTTAAGGTAAATCAACCAAAGCACCATTGTGTGCTGATCTTCGTCGAACCCTAGCAGAACATTTTATTCCATTTGGTGGGCAAGTTCATTTTAAAACTATATTCCTATTTCTTAGTTTTTTAATGGTCTTCTTAGTAGTTTCCTCTTCAATTTGACTCAATAAGAGGACGAACCGCAATGCTTCTGGCCCACCCACATACTCAATCCCAATGTTCCTCTTCACAAGAAAAAGGGAATAAAATCCACACAAAGGACTCCCAAGTGTACTCATACCTAACCACAAGCCGGAAGGGACACCGCTACCACCCCAGCTGCTTAAAACAATGCCAACTCCACTGCACTAACATCAGGCCGCCCTATGTGCTCTTCTCAACCTCGTCCTCCCAGACACAACCATCCAGTTATGTGGCCAACGAGACAGAGCCTAAAGCCTAGAATCAGCCCGTCGCCCTACTACTCAAGCTGAGCAGATCTAGCAAAAAAACACAGGGCTTCCCCTTCAGGGGTCTCAAGGCCATTCTTCTGCGGGATGTCGGGAAAGCACAAAACCGTAAAATATCCGCCAGCGGTGTCCCAGGGAGTTTTGGGGTGTTTCAGCATGTCCGGCACAGGACAAGGGCATAAGCACGCTCAGCCAATTTCGCAGGGTATGCAGGGCCACCACGTCTCATCAGTCAGTCAGCCACAGCAACTAAATTAAAAGCACAGTGAGTATAATGAGGGACCAGTGGACGCCCCTGCCCACTCAAGGGTCAGAGGAAGATCATCTGTGCTGGGGAACATGCAAGCACAAAACAGAGAGAGACAGCAAGACAAGATGCACAGACAAGAAATTATAAAACATAAAACTATTGATGAAGAAGAAGATGTGGATGCAGGCCACCAAATAGTCTAATCAACATAATGCCTTCAACTGTTTGTAATAAGGATTAGTAAACATTAACAGGTCTAGCTTTAAGATGGTAATGTATACAAAGAAACACAGGCATGCACTAATGCACAGAGGTGATTGGTTCCATGTTATTTTGAGATCTGTCTCTTACTGTGCTTCCTATGTGTATGTCTCATTTTTTTTTCAATTGCTTATTGTGCTGCATAATACAAGTGTCACATGTTAAGGGCTCTAACAACACAGTACTGTAAGTTTGGTGAATTAAAAACAGGGCACAGATATAGGAAGCACAGAAATAGACCCACATGCACAGATAGTATGTGAACATTTGGTTGTCAACCAGACCTATTAGCTTTGATAATGCTTGTTGTCAATGTTTTTTTAGGTTCTCTGTAGCTTACTATTTCTGTCTCGGGTTTAGTGTATGGAGAGGGTTTTAAGATCAGGATTTTGGAAGGAATAAAGAAGTGGTTTGACTAATACAATAAAATTGGTTAGAGATTTAAAAGCAGTCTTTCTTTAAGAAAATGTGGCGAAGTGTAGAGGCATTATTATGCATTATTGTGCTAAGCAGAGTGCATAGTGGTAGAAGATTGTAGTCTTGTGCGAAAGGTTTAATGAGGGATGTGTAGGTGTTTTTGTCTTTTTTGCAAGCAAATGTTGAATTCACCAAGGAAAACCCACGCGAGTGAGCTGATCTGTTCTATAAACAAGAAAATTGTCAAAAAAACTCTTCTTTACTGCCAGATGGTCAGTTTAGGATGTACACCCTAAGTAGATTAAGTGCTGTGTTTGTAACCTCCACAATCTCCCTGATGAGGCACAGGTATGAGGTGGATTTGATCAAGATAATCAATTTTCGTTAAATGGATTCCTCGTAACTAAAGGCAACCCACCCATCATTTTTTTCTGCTCTATTCAGGTGAAGGGCATTGTATCCCCGTGCAAAGGAGTGGGATTGACATTGAGGAGAACCATGCTTCGGTAGGTGTAATAGCATCATGGTCACCATCCTGGATGAGAGCAAATTTGGAGGTTTCATTAGAGTGCACTGATCTGCTGTGTAGAGAGCCAGCTTTGACGTGATGTGCAGAAGATGGGCCCACAGCTGAGAGAGGATTCTTCTGCAACTGCTGGAACAGCTGAATCTTAGATTTTGTTTAATGTGCCTGTCCGACCTGTCAGCCTTAGGGTGGTTTTCCCCCAAACCTTTTGCCTTCACTCCTCTTAATTTCACTGCTCTCGTTTTTGTTGGGCTTGGGACACTGTGCACTTTACCACTGATATCCAGTGCTAAACATGGTAGAATTGGCTTATACCCAATTGGCACATTTAATTTACTTGTACATGCCTAGTAAAGTGGTAAACAATGTGCACAGGGCTTGTAAATTAAATGATACTAGTGGGTCAGTAGCGCCTATTGTGCCACCCACTCAAGTATCCCTGTAAAACATGTCTCAGGTCTGCCATTTGCAGCATTTGTGTGCAGTTTTAAGCTGCCATTTCGACTTGGCCAAATAAAGCTTTTGACAGGCCCAAACCTTCCTTTTCAATACATATACTTCACCACTAGGGAGGCCTTGAACAGCCTAGACGGAAGGGTGCAGAGTATTTCTAAAGTTGGATACACACTTTTACATTTTTTAGGTCCTGGTAGTGAAAAACTCTTACATTTGTTTATCACTACTGCAAAGCCTACCTCTCCCATTGGATAAAGCTGAGTTGCCTTATTACATTTAATAAGTGATAACTTTCAATTGGAAGCAGTTGAACAGCTCGAGTTTGGTGTCTAAAGAATTGTAATTGAAAGCCCTCTTTAATGGTAAAGTCAGATCTTTAGCCACAATTCTGAAAATGCCACTTCTAGAAAGTACATTTACAAAAAACTGGTTGATTTCTATAAAGCACTAAGTGGGAGAGGGATCAATCAAATATGAAACAACAAAAAAACTCCACTTGCTATTGATCAATTAAATACAAAGAGACACCAATCAGTACCCTAATCCCAGGTGTCTAAATTATATTATTTAGTTCTAATTTTTTTCATTCATCTTCTCTTTTAAGCACAGTCACGGAACCTTGCATACACATAAACCAGCTTCTTAAAACACAAAATCAATAAATCACAGTTCCCTATATCCACAAAACAAGACAAATATTGTGATACATTTCCAAATTATTCACAGTGTAAAAACATGACATATCACATAAAGTAATACATAACTAAAAAATCATTTGAGAGTCATTTTCAGTATTCAAACAGAATGTGAAGTCACCATGAACCTAATCACCTAACATAGCCTAATTTAACTAAGAAAGCTCATCACACGCCCAGCAATCAACTGAGGCCTGAAATGACCAAACAAGCTGGGGCATCCATTGGTCCTCATGTTCTACTTGCCAGTGTTTCTCGAACACCACGTTCTGGGCACACCTTGTATTATGAGGTCATCGTCAGTGCATCTGAATTTGTTTTATATACTGGACTCAATAATTCAAATGAAGCCTATAATATCATCAAAAACACACAAAGGGGCCAACATTTCTATTGAGTAGATTAGTGTAATGGTGCTTTACACTTCCAAGCTGACATTCTTTTTTCATTAATACACCTCTGTGTCGTGAAGTCCAAAAAAACTAGGACTAATTTTGGCTGTGTTGTCATCACATTTTAAAAAACACACATATTTACATGTGTTTTCATAGAGGACACTTGGTCATAGCTTTATATCCCACCACTGTGTTCAATTTACGAGCAGTGCTTAATTGGACGTGTATTTCATGCCAGATATTGTTGAATGTGATCAGTCTTGAGGGTTAGCTGACCAAACCTTTCTCTCTGTGCAGCATGCTGGAGTGCCTCACCCGTTAGCCAGATCTTAAACAACCAAATATTTATCTTTGCTCACATACTCAAAAGTACACGCATTATATGCCATCCAACAGTTTTGGGCAAATCAAACATCAATACGTTGTTTGTGGGGAACAAATACCTAGGCATTTTAATTCCACATGCAGCTTACTATTGTAACATGTAGTATTTTTCCAGGCATGGTTTTTTACCTTTCCGATTCTAGTGGCACTCAAGCTATGTCCCTCATTCTTACTCGGGCCTCCTGCAGCTTGCCACCAGGTTCTCAAAACCTCTTCTTCACTTCTTTAGGCAGCCGCATTCTCTCCTCCGTTGTTCTGCTTGTGACGCATGTATATTTTTACACGTCATCAAAGTAATGTCGGCCTTTAGTTGGCTCTGTGGTGCTTGAGATCTGTAGTCAGATTGGTTTTGGCTCCTGGGCTGATATTATGAACTCATGTATTCATATCAAGTGACATCATGTTTATTGTATGTCCTGGAGAAAAAAATATTTTGGCTATATCGTATCAAAGCCTCAACCATTATTTTTATTACTATTAAAGAAAGGGAAAAGGAGTGAAGAGTGAATCCTCCTGGGAATACCCCTCACTCCTTGATGGGCATCTTCATCTCTGGATTGATGAATTAATGATGTCACTTATTTGTCAAATATATTGGTAATTTCTGATATCTCATCGAGGCCTGTTTCCGCACTACGTAATTTCATAATCATGAAGGCTTCTTGTCTCAATATTGATCTCTCATCACCAGATTTTATTTGTCTTAGAATAGTCCGTTTTGCATCCATCACTTTATGCCCCATTTGTAAGAAATGCTGGACCATTGGAGCCGACACTGTTCGACATCTTATTCTTGATTTATGTTGGCTAATGCAATTTCTTTTTTCTTGGGTTGTTTGCCCAACATAGCGTTTGTTACATAGGTACAGTATGCAGTATACCAAATTTCTGGATCTGCAATTTGTGATCCTTATGTTTCATTTCGATGTCATTATGGACAAAAGCACACCCTTTTCTTTTTTTCTTTCAGTGTTTTATATAGCGCAAACTTGACCTGAATCGGGTATCAGAGCGCTTTACATAGCACCAGTTATGTAACATGAGAACACACATTCATTTTGGTTAGGCACAGGGAGATTTAGTGATTTGCCCAGAATCACAGGATGTTCAGCGTCATTGCCGAGACTCTAACCCAGTTCCCCAGATTCAAGGTCAACCGCCCTAGCTGTTAGGCCAACTCCTCTCCCCAAATGGTTGTTTCACATGCTACACAATTGCCACATTTGTGGTGGCCCACTACAGCAGTAATCCAAGTAGGTTCCTAAGATCTTGCTGTGGTTTCTGTTTTTCAGTCTTGGAACTGACTAGTTTATCTTTAATGTTCCTATTGTATTTCAATGAAAATATTGGAAGATCTTGAAGACACCATGTCCCAGTGTTTCCATATCGTATTTCTTACTTCTGTTGCCGTGGGGTCAAAGGTAGTCAAGCACACCACTTGGTTAGAAGTTTTTCTCTCGACGAATTCAAGTAAATAATCTCTGTCAGTGTACCACGCCCTTTTCATCTCTCTTTTCAGCAGTTTATGCAGGTATCCTTGATCTTGCAATTTCAAAATAAGTTGGTTAGCATTTATTTATTTATTTTATTTATTTATTTATATAGCGCCCAAATCGACCCCCGAAGGGGTATCTCTGCGCTGTGGACAGGGCTGCAGGAAAAGCTACTAAATGGGACCAGAATAGGGTGGTCTTAAGGAGCTTCCTGAATTGGAAATAATCAGAACATTGTCTCAGATGAATAGGTAGCTGATTCCAGTAGAGAGGGCCAAGGTGGGAGAAAGCCTTACCTCCCAACCCAGCTTTCCTGACTCAAGGGACCACAAGAAGAGATTTGGTTCCTGAGCGGAGGGTCCTAGAAGGCACATAGGGCGTGCATTTCTCAGCAAGATAGGAAGGAACAGTGTTGTGTAACGCTTTGTGGACAGTGCAGCAGACCTTAAATTTTTCCCGCTTACGCACTGGGAGACAATGGAGCTGATGGAGGAGAGGGAGGGAAGGGGTCTTGGGAGGGGCATTCAGGACCAGGTGCGCCACGGTGTTCTGAACCACCTGCAATCTACATAGCGAGGACTCATTAGCTGAGACCAGGAGGACATTGCAGTAGTCCAGACGACTCAGTATAAGTGCCTGAGTCAAGGTTTTCTGAGTGGAATCAGGAAGCAGAGGAACAACTTGGCGTAAAAGACCAAGCGTATGAAAGCAGGAGCCAGCTGTCTGAGCAACGTGCTCCTTCAGAGTAAGGGCATGGTTCAAGCGGATGCCGAGGTTCTTGGGGTGGGGGGAACACCAAGGTCCACCGGTCACCATTCGGGAGTCCACAGCATTGAGGAATAAATCTTTTTTTGACCAATTTCTTCTGATCCTTAAACACTGACTATACAGTAGATTATCTTTTAAATTCCTCTGGTGATGACTTGAATAATGGAGGAAGGTGTTCCTGTTAGTTTCTTTTGTATAAAGGGTTGTGAAAATGTCATTCCCATCACTTTTTATCGACAAATCCAAAAAGTGTAGCTCATTCTTACTGCAATGTTCTATACATTTTGCATCCAATGTTCTGTTGTTCAACAATTCTATAAAGTTATTGAGGGTCTCCTCTTCCCCTCGCCAAATTAAGCAGATTTCATCTATAAATGTCTTCCACTATCGGATCTTATTCTTGAACGGATTCTAGCCATAGATCAATTTCGCCTTGAAGTTTTCCATAGAATCACCGCCATTTCTGGGGCAGTGCTTTTTACTTGTAGATAGAAATTTTATTTAAAGTAAAAGAAAATCCTTTTTAAACAGAAAGGCGCCAGTTCCAATATAAACCCAGATGCTACTGCATGAGGTCGCTGTCTTGTTTCTTGGAAATATTCCATTGCCTCAACCTCTGCTTCCTGATGAATGTTCGTATATGTGGTATACTGCATACTATTCCCATGTAACAAACTTTATGTTGGGCAAACTAGCCCAGAAATAAAACATTGCATTAGCCAACACCAATCAAGAATAAGATGTAGAACGGTGTCGGCTCCAATGGACCAGCATTTCTTACAAATGGGGTATAAAGAGACGGATGTAAAATGGACTATTCTAAGACAAAAATAATTTGGCGACTAGAGATCAATATTTAGACAAGAAGCCTTCATAATTTTGAAATTACATCATGCGAAAACAGGCCTCTTTGAGATGTCAGAAATTGGCAATATATTTTAGAAACAACAAGTCACTGACTAAGTGACATCATTAATTCATCAATTGAGCGATGAAGACGCACATCAAGAAGCAAGGGGTATTCCCAGGAGGATGCACTCTTCAGCTCTTTTCCCTCCTTTCTTTAATAGGAATACAATTAATGGCAGAGACTTTGATACAATCTAGCCAAAATATATTTTTCTCCAGGAAATACAATAAAAATTATGCAAAAATATATGATTGTGTTAGTTCGTAATATCAGCCAAGGAGCCAAAACCAATCAGACTACATTTCCCAAGCACCAAAGGGCCAATGAAAGGCCAACGTTATGTTGATGACGTGTAAAGATATAAACGCGTCACAAGCAGAACGCCGAGAATGCCCAGACCGGACCAGATGAAGGAGAGAATGCGGCTACCTAAAGAAGCAAAGAAAGACTTTTGAGAACCCGGTGGCAAGCTGCAGGAGGCCCGAGTAAGAATGAGGGACACCGCTTAAGTACCACTAGAATCAGAAAGGTAAAAAAGCATGCCCGGACAAATACTGTAATGCTAGTAATCTGCACGTGGAATTAAAATGCCTATGCATTTGTTTCCCACAAAGAACAAATGGATTTTAGATCATCCCAAAAGTGTTGGATGGAAAATAAGGCTTGTACCTTTGAGTAGGTGAGCAAAGATAAATATTTGGTTGTTTAACATCTAGCTAAAGGTGTGAGGCACTCCAGCATACTGCTTAGAGAGAAAGATTTGGCCAGCTGCCCCGCAAGACTAGTTACAATATCTGACATGCAATGCACGCCCAAAGAAGCAATGCTCATAACTTGAACACAATGGTGGGATATAAAGGTATGATCAAGCGACCTCTATAAAGACACATGTAAATACGTGTTTTTTTTGTTAATGTGATGACAGCACATCCAAAATTAGCACTGTAGTCCTAGCATTTTTAGACTTCACGAAATAGAGGTGATATAATGGAAAAAATTGTCAGCTTGTCTGGGGAAACAAAAAACACAGTGACTAACTGGGGAAAGCACAATCACACTAATCTACTTAATGGAATTGTTGGCCCCTTTGTGTGGTTTTGTGATGATATATGCTTTATTTGAATCAAATTCAGATGCCCTGACGATGACCTCATAATACAAGGTGCGCCTAGAACGTGGAGGTCGCAACGCGTTGACAAGTAGAACACGAGGACCAATGTATGACCCAGCTTGTTTAGGCCAAATGATTGACCAACCAGCCCTCCAGGACAAATAGATCGATAGTATTAATTACGGGAAGACAAATAATACATCCATTTCAGACATCAGTGGAGTACTGGGCGGCTTGTGATGAATTTCTTAGTTAAATTGGTGATTAAGTTCACTGTGACTTCATATTTTGTTTGAATATGGAAAGGGACTCACAAAAGATGTTGTAGGTGTGTACCACTTTAGGTGATATGTGATTTGTTCTTGCACTGTGAATAATTTGGAAATGCATCACAATATTTGTCTTGTTCTGTGAATATAGGGAACTGTGATTTATTGATTTTGTTTATTAAGTTGTTTTATGCATATGAAAGATAAGGTGACCAAGTGTAAAAGAGAAGCTAAATGACAAAATGAGAAACAAATAATACAATTTAGACACAGGATTAAGGTACTGATTGGTGTCTCTTTGTATTGAACTGATCAATAGCAAGTGAGGTTTTTCTTATTTTCATACTACTAGAAAGTTTGCATTTTCTTGTCCTAGTCATTTGGTGCCTTTAGCCTGTCTCTGGATCACATGCAGTTGGTCTTTGTGGATTGCTCTCAGACATTGAGACAAAGGGGGGATAGGTTTTGGTAGGATGGTCTGACTTAACGAAGGGGAGGAGATGTCATCTACCACACTTGCACATCACAAAGGCCCTGCCTGGAAACACTCACAAAGGGTTAGTCACTGTGTTTTTTGTTTCCCCAGACAAGCTGGCACCAGGGCTTGGAGGAAGGGGATGCCTGACATGCCAGGGGGGAAATGGAAGCCTCTCGAAACTTCTCCTTCTTCAAAGTGGGTAACAGGTATAAATATTGGACCTCAGACCCTAAATCTACAGTACGCATCTGGACCTGTGGAAGCCTTAGAAAAAGGCCTGCTGTATTTCTTTCCTTCAAGAAAGACTGCCACTCTGCTGTCCTGCTATCCTCTCGCCCGAATGAGAAGGACAAGACCTGCATCTTGATCCCAGGACCACCAGAGTAACTCCAAGGGCTAGTTGGCTGGCCTCCTGATCAGAAGCCTCAGGGACATAAAAGGCTTTCTCGACTTTGAACCCAGCACCTGGACTCTGCCACCTAAAAGTCCTGCCCTCCCAAGTAATACCACCCCCAGGCCTGGACCCTTGGAAGTTTGCCTGAAGTTGCTCTGCCAGCCCAACTATGGTGCCATCGTAACCAATACATTATGATGCAGCACCTCTCAGAAACTCCACATCAGAGTCACTGCGCTATGCATCGCCTCACTAAAATCAGCATCAGTACCACTGTGTGACGCATTCCCGGTGCAAGACTTTGCATCTCAGCCGCCTTGGAACCACCGCTGCGTGATGCATCTTCGACACAGGTCTACGCATTGGCAGACCTTTTCAACGGCATCCTTGATGACAATGCAATGTCACAAACCCAGCAACTTCTTCCGGATGTGTGCGCGACACATCTTCAACGCAGGACATCGCATCGCAAGCCCCTCAGTGATGGCATCCTCAATGACGATGTAGGACCCTGCATCACAGCCTCACTGGTTCCTGGAAATGATGCTGCAGGACATCTCCACACCAGAACCTTGCATTGCCTCGGCTGCGTGATGCATCCTTGACATGGTATCTGGCAATGCTCTGCATCCAGGATTGAAGATATCTCATTTAGCGGGCTTAACTTTGTAGTGATTACCTTTCTGGAGCCACTTTGGTTCTCCCTTTGTTTTTCATCTTAGATGTTTTAGGCTGTCTCCGCACTGCATAGCTACATATAATAAATTTTTCTTTGCAACATCATTCTGGGTATACGCTGTACATGTTGTTTGTTATTCAGGGACTCTTCTTGGGATTTAGTCTACACATATTGTACAATGCTGCTTGGAATACATAAAAGCATAGTGTACTGTTTTCAGTGCTTATTCCGAAACTGCTCCTAACATTTTAGACATATGACCCTTTATTGCAACAGTTGCATCTGCCTAAGGATCGCAGCACATTTGCTTTAAAATAGACTACGATAGTTACAATAAATTTACTGTAAACTTTCTTCATGTCTTTCTTATGCTTACTATCCGCATGCATGAGTGAATAAGTGAGTAATGAAAGGGGGAAATCTGTTTCCAGGGTTGCCTTGGGGACTAGAGGACCACGTTCAAGGTTGCTGAATTTACATGTCACTCTGGAAAGGTTAGGAGTTCAGGTGAGGCACCTTGAGCTAGCCAGGATTGGGCCGACAGCTACTGACGTTGTAGGAGTCTCAGTCCCTACATTCTGATGTTCTGTCGTCCTAACATACAGTTCTGCTTTACCAGCAGAATCCGTGCAACAACTTGGTTCCTGTAGTCGGTCCACACTGTGCTTGTGTCCCATTGCGGTCGGCCCGAACTTGTAACTTTTCCTTTGTGTAGCGCAACAATATAGCCGCATTTGTCACTTTGTGCTTTTTGGTGCTATTTTTGCATAAATCTTAAAAAATGCATAGCTCTGGTTCTACCAATTGGTTGTTTGTCATTTAGTATTACATTATTTATTAAATTCTACTTTATTTTTCTAAATTTGTGTGGGATTTTCCTTGTATTCGATTTCACTTTATTACTGTTTGAAGAGCTGCATAAATACTTTACACATTGCTCTAAGTTAAGCCTGACTGTTCTGTGCCAATCTACCAGGGGATTGAGCACAGGTTAATTTAGGGTTATTTGTGACTTCACACTGACAAGGATTGTGAATGCTGCTTAAGTAGGGTTTGTATCCCCCTTCAAATAGTAGCCCAATGTCTTACAGTTTTTCACTCTGGAGATTGTGATAATAGGATGTCCTATGGGATTTTTTTTGATCACACAGTATTTGTGCGTTGGCATTGAGAGAGGTTCTGTGAATGAAGCAATGCAGCAAAGTATAGAGGTTGGGATGTGTATTGGAACTTAAAGGGTAGATTTGACGAGTGAAGCATAATGGATGTTAAGAGAACAATACATAGGAAAAGAGTGATTGTGAGAGAGAGAGAGAGAGAGATGGAGAGTCAGCTTTGCAGATTTTGTATCATGTCATGGAGGCGGTTCAGCTTCAATTTGATGTCAAGCAGTTTATCATAGAGTGGATAAGGGATTCATGCTCTGGTCAGCAGTAAGTGGTTGTATTGAATCGTGAAGGGAGCAGTCACTCCTCTCATGAATCATGCGTACAGTTAGTCGTTTCTCTTGTTTTGGTAGAGACGGGGTGGACCTGAAGGTTGTTTGAAAGATGGAAGCTATATTGAAGGGCAGTGATAACTACTAGGAGAGATGGGGGTTTGGTCCTTGACAGCATTTTGGTTGGTGACTGTGTAGAAGAAGCTGTGTTCCAGATTATAGTCCTGACTATCTTGATTTATGTTGACATTGTGCTATCTGTTTTTATTCTCTCAGGCGGTCAGGGTGGTAATGTGGAAAAAGGGAGAGCAGAAGAGTGTGAGCTTGTGATGTTGCTGTTAGCAGAAGTGGCAGGCATGGAATCAGTGTTAGCATCCATAGAACTGGTAGCATTTTAGGGTCTTCAGAATATCAATGCCCAATTAGCATGGCTTTGTAAAAAAGAAAAAAAAGTAACGCAGAGCATAACACTGTTTTGTGTTGCCTTGCGTTGTGGAGGTGCTACACGGATGGAGCATGAGCAATCCTGTGCATCCACCCATGTATTTTGATGCAAACCCATTTTAACTAAAGTCAGTAAACATGTGTTTGTGCAAAAATGGTGCACCTACTCGAGGCTGGCGTGACAAGGAGAAATCTCTTTATTTCTCCAAGTTACTTCCTTTTTGCATGTGTGCTGCATTTTGCAGCATATATACAAATAGGAATATGCCTCTATGAATAGCTTGGTGCAAGAAGGAATCCCTTCGTGTACAAAAACTATTTTGATCATAACGGAGGCATTCCTGCGTTGTGATGCCAGGATCTCTGCATTGGCAATCATAAGCGCGCTGGCGCTAGGAGAGATCAGAGTTGCACCATATCTTTGTAACTATGGCGCAGTCCTGCTTTCTTCCTTACCCTCAATGCAGCATGTGAAATCTTAGGAATTTCATGCCATGGTGGGAGGCTCCTTGCTGACACACTCCAGAGGCCTGGGGGCAGGGCTGTTTCTACCATTAGGCAAGACTAGGCGGCCTCCTAGGGCGGCAAAAGGGTAGGGCGGCTAAAAAATTTAACTTGAAATCAAACAGCGAAAAAATTATGCAAATTAGGGGGGGGAAAATGAAATAAAGGAAAAATTCAAACATCGAATTGTTTTCAGAAGCATACAGAACAATTACTTAATAAGTGTTTACTTTGACTAATATGAACATTGCCTCTACCTATCTCAAAAGTAAGAAAGTAAAGAGCCGCTACTGAGTACCAAACATAAACAAACATGGGTTTGAGAATCCGCACCTTGAACGTCCTTCAACCTCGAAAGCACATTGGGTAGCGCCTTCTACAATTCGACGTCACGTTTGGCGCCACGGGCGGAGGCCATACTCGTCGCTGTAAATATGCGAGTCTCGCCGACAGGGAGGACTTCGGGCGAAAAGGACTTCTGAAATGGACTTTCGACTTCAGATACGGTAAAGAGATAAGTACTATTAATGTTATATTATTTCCTACCAATCTACCTATATTATTGTGAATAAGTGTGAGGGCTGCGAGAAACAAAATGGCACCGGCTTAATAATTTAGATTTTGTGATGGCCGGGAGAAAACAAACAACAAAATATCATTAATTTGTGAACAGTAAGTCGATTTGAAAAATTCTGTGTAGCAAGATGTAAAATGGGGAAACCCCGACTTTCAAAAGCCCATTGTGTTCATACGTATGTATGACTGTGTCTGTAAAGTGTAAAGTGTAAGTATATTTAGCAGAGGTTCGGAGCAACATTTTTTTGACTTGTTCCGCTCAACAACAAAATACTTGCTCCAGCTCCACTCCTCACTCCGCTCCAGGCTCCGATTAAAAAGTTTTAATAGGAATTATATTTATTTACTATTTAATTTAAAATGTTTTTCCTAATTTGTTCCTAGCTCTTCGTAAACTTTTGACTTTACTGATATCAGTGGCAAGTGAGGAGAGGAGTTTCTCAAAAATCAAATTAATAAAAACCTATCTGCGCAGTTACATGAGCCAAGAGAGACTCATGGGACTAGCCACAATTTCAATAGAAAAAGACATGGGGCCATATGTAGGTTGCTAAATACCGGTCAGTAACGGCCGAAATTCGGTAAATATCCCGTTACCGACCGGTATTTAGTCAAGTGAGATGTAGGAGGCCAAAAACCAGTTTTCGGTAAATATAAAGCGGTAAATACCGATTCATATTTACCGATTTCTAAAATACCGATTCATATTTACCGAATCGGTAAATATGAAGTGGTAAATATGAAGTGGTAAAACTGAAAAAGACATGTAGGTAAATTCGGTAATTAAGAAATCCATGAAATTCGGTAATTAAGAGTCGGTAATTAACACAGATTGAAAGCAGGTGGTAAGCATCAACAGTGCATATAAGCAATCCCAAAATGCAACAGAGTGGACAACATGGCCGCTCTGTATGTCATTGCAAGGCGCCTACGTCTACAGGAAGCAGGTCTGAGGATTTGGAGACGGGAGGAACGCATCTACAGACAGCGCATCACACTCTTTCAACAGACTGACGCAGAGATACATGAAAGGTACAGGCTACACCCACAAACCCTCATGGACCTGAGCAGGGACCTGCACCCACTCCTGGACCAGCCAACAAGAAGGGCGCATGCCATACCACCACATGTGCAGGTGCTCTGCAGCCTACATCTACTCGCATCTGACAGTTACCAGGGGGTGATAGCTGCGGTGGGCGGTGTATCCCAGAGTTGCCTGTCCCGTTTCTTCAGGAAGTTCCTGGATGCCATGATGCAGAGAATGCACCACTACATCAGCTTCCCAAACACACAGGCTGAACTGCAGAAAACTAAAACTGACTTTTATCACATGGCACAGTTCCCCCATGTCATTGGCTGTATTGATGGCACACACATCCCAATCTGCCCACCAGCTGCCACTGAGCACATCTACAGGAACAGAAAGTCCACCCACTCCATCAATGTGCAGGTAATCTGCGATGCAGGGAACATCATCACTGATATTGTTGCGAAGTTTCCTGGGAGCACCCACGACTCCTACATCTTCCAGAACAGTGGGATCTACACACGACTGCTTGCCGGAGAATTTGGAGAGGGATACCTGCTAGGTAAGTAACAGTGACGCCCCATGAAACTTGCAAATCATAGTGTATTGAGGCATGTGACTGATGGTTCCCTTTTACTCACCTAGGCGACAGTGCATATGCCGTGCGGTCATTCATCCTCACTCCCTACCTACACCCAGCAACCCAGAGTGAGAGACGATATAACGTGGCACACAAATCTACACGCAACGTGGTGGAGCGCACGTTTGGACTATTGAAAAGCAGGTTCCGCTGCCTCCACAAGAGCGGAGGCGCACGCCAGTACACACCCATCATCTGTTGCAAGATCATTGCCACTTGTGCAATGCTGCACAACCTTGCCACGAAGAGAGGTACAGAGGTGGAACTAACAGATTTTGAGGACAATGAGGATGATTCAGGTCAGCCAGAGGCCAACGCTGCTGGAGTGCCAACAGCAACAGATGGGAGAGAGAGACGGGCAGAGATCACATGCAACTATTTCTGAGTAAGTAAGGGGACACAGCCAGTTGTTGTATGTCATGACGTAGTTTTAATGCGGCACTACGCCACAACACCAAGAATATGCCATTCTGGCAACATTGCGTAAGTACAAGTAGTAAGTCCAGGGTTACGTCACCCAATAGTCTTTGGCTATGCGGTGCTGCATTAATGCTTGCGGCCACGCGCTACAGTGTGGGATGGCACGGATTGAGCCTCCTCACTAGTGCCAGCCCCAAGCCGCCTGCTGCTCCTGCGGGTATCTGGGACCGGGGGTGTTATGCTGCTCCTGCTGCTGGTGTCGATGCTTTCAGCAGCATCCCCTGCACCAGTTGTGGCCGCCTGACTAGTCAATAGCACCTCAAGTGCACTTGTGACCTGCACCATCCCCCGAGACACGTCGCTGCTGCAGTGTGTCAGGCCCTCCTGCATAGACACAGAGCGCCGGCAGAGTAGTGACGTGGCAGTTGCCAGCCGGTTGAGTGCCCTGGTGTGACTGTCCCTCCTCTGCCGTTCCCGGAACCGTGCAGCTCTGTCAGCCTCATATTTGCTGCACAACAGCTTGATGGACTGGGGCATGTCCTGAATGCCCGCTGCCATGTCACCCATCCCCACCGCCATTGCGCTGATGTTCCTGTCCATGTTGACAAAAGTGGTTTTCAGTCCCCGCATATGTCGCTGCACTGACATAACTGCCTTTGTTTGCAGGCGCTGTTGCTTCAGCATGTTGCCCTCGAGCCCCGAGAAGACCCCATGGCTGTCGACGTCTGCTGGTGGACTCTGCACCCGCGACCTGCGGCGCCGTCTTGCACCCGTGTGTTCTCCCTGTGAGGTGGAGGGCACAGTGGCATGGCTCCCATCCTGGGGCATAGTGTTTGGCTCCGGGCCCCTGCTGTCGTCAGATGAGGTGTCTAACGGTCGCAACCTGGCAGCAGCACGCCTCCTCGACCTCACTAATGCAGGCGGTGATGTGGCCGGTGACTCAAACATGAGTGGCGATGCTGGCTGTGGTAGAGGTGACGCTGGCTGTGGTTGAGGCGACGCTGGCTGTGGTAGTGGTGATGCGGGCTGTGGTGGTGGTGATGCTGGCTGTGGTAGTGGTGATGCTGGCTGTGGCAATGCTCCCTGGGCAGAACTTGTGCTGGCCAGAGCTGACCTGTCTTGCCGGTGTGCCCTCTCTCCTGTAGCATGTGCAGTCCTGCGCGATGTTACATCTGTGGACAGAAATGCAACATCAGCTCAGTGTACCTGAAGCCCTGCATTGCTAGCATCACAATAAATTTATGTAACACTCTCACATTGTCCTCTGCATCCTTTTGGCTAATGTGTGTACCATGCATTGTTGGTCTGTGCTATTCAGTTCATTATTGGGGTTTCCCTGACTACATCTCCCATAATGCATTGTCTGTCTGCACTAACACATGGACTGGAGTGGGATACTCATTTCACAATGGGGGATGTGGGATAGGGGTGGGGGGGCTACATTGCTGTGCATTCGTCTTACCTTGTTGGGTGGCGGCTCTGGCAGAGCTGTCGGCATCCCCAAGGCCCACGACGCTCTCGTGCTCTATTGTGGCCTCCACCAGCTCCTCCAGTTCGGTGAGGGCAGGTGCCCTGTTAATTCCACCTCCTGTCCGGCTGGCCTCCTTCTGTATTTCCCCCATCTTCCTCTTTGTGACGATCCTCAGGTCGTACCAGCGCTTTTTCAGTACCTCGATGTCCCTGGGGGTCACTCCAACCGCATTGACCTGCGCCTGGATTCCCAGCCATATATTGCGCTTCTCTGACTCTGGCACTTGCAGGGACTGCCTCCCAAACAGCTTCTGGTGCTGCTTCACCACCTCCTCCACTAGCACCTGGAGTTCCCTGGGGCTGAATTTCTGCTTCCTCCTCCTTTCCCCTCCATCTCTCTGTGTCCTCTGGCTGGACATAGTGGTTTTGAGCTGCACAATCAGGCACTGGCTCCCTGCCTCTCCTCTGCACTCCCAGCATCTCCAGGGTCTGTTGATTGTGTGCACTGGGTGTGGCCACTTCCTGGTTGGGTGGGGTGTGGTTACACAGGATTGGCTGTTTCATCCAGTCATGTGTTTTCGTTTTTCCGATACGGTAAATACCGATTCGGTATTTACCGATTCGGTAAATACCACCTCGGTATTTACCGATTCGGAAAATTCCGATTCTTTAATACCGAATGTTACCAAATCGGTAATTATTACCAAATTATTACCTACATATAACTTTCCGATTCATAAATACCGATTCGGTAAAGTTCGGTATTTAAGAATCGGTAAATTATATTTACCTACATGAGGCCCATGGTTTACCAGCTTGACATTAGAGATCTTCTTAAAGACTTTGCTAAAATAAAGGCAAGGAAGGTACCATTGGATTAAGAGAAAGAACCCAAAACACCATTGAAGTTAGAAGAGAGAAATTTAAAAACGAAATAAAATATCATGAACAGTGCTTATTTAGTTATTTAATGTTTGACTTGTTTTACTGTTTAATGTTGAATACAAGTTTTATATCTAATGCATTAATTCTTCAAGCCTGGATGACAGGGGAGAGAGCGATGGTAGTAAAAGAGAGGTGGTGGCTTTTTCAATTCTCGCCTAGGGTGGCAAAACACCTAGAAATGCCTGAGGGCATATTTACTAAGACCCTCGGCATTTGGAAAAAAAAATGAAACGCACATCACAAAATCTATTTTTCTCCTGAGGATTCTAGTTCTTTTTAGCTCGACAGCCACTGGTCGAGCTTGAGGTTCTCACTCCCGGATCGCAAACTTCAAAAAATAAAATGTACCTGAAGGGCTCCTCTCCTGGTGTAGAACTCATTGAGGGAGAACACTATCTGGAGCTTGAAAGGTGTAGAGCTGCTCACGGGACAGATACACAAAGATTGATCCAGAGGACTTTAAGAAGGTCAGAATACAGAATAGAGTGAACATAATTTTTACGCCTAACAAGGATGCGTAACAAATTCATAGTATAATAGTGCATTCTCTCCTGATTATAACGTGTTCAGAAAGGGGATGGTATTTACAACACCCGGTAAATAGTGACACCTGATTAAAAGGAAAATATGTAATTACTAGGTGCAGTAAATTCCTCATAAGCTGAATGTTGGCATCGGAAAAGAAGTATAACCTGCAGATTCACTATTTATCTTACCAAAATTTAGCATGTTTTGCATATTTACCGGGCCTATTCCCTGATCATTTTCGTCGAGGGGAAAGCAGTGGGGGAGTGATAATTGTCACACAACTGCAAATTCCGACCCCTGAAAAAACTCATATGCACAAGAATAACAATGTATCACTTCGGCTTGATCAGAACCTAAATGCAGTCTTGACCCAATTCTACTGCCGCAGAAAAGTACTGCAGGTGAGATATACCTCTCGCCTCAGTGTCAAACCGTGAAGGCCCATCAACAGAAGACAGAGGCAAGTTTATAGCAGAGAAGAAGCTTTATTGTGTGCACCTCAGCCACGGTTAGCCCCAACTGTCACCACAAAGCTCAACTGACAGGGAGGAGCCTGTTCTAGAATCCGGTGGCGTCACGATTCTGATGTTCTAGTAGCTTCCACGTGGACAGTCAGGGGAGGAAGTTCAGGGCCGTTTCTACCATTAGGCAAAACTAGGCGGCTGCCTAGGGCGGCAAAAGGGGGATTTTTAATTTTATTTGAACCTACGAAAGTAAAGAGCCGCTACTGACGTTACACATACGAAAAACACGTTCGTGCCGCCCGCCTTCCACCAGATCATCACACAGGAAGAGCCTCTAGGATCCTTCAGGGCAAGTGACAGCCATCCGAGCCGCGATGTTCTGCTTGAACTATTCGTCGTCATGCTTAACTCTGAAGTGAACGATTGCAAAAGCGTGCTGCGGATCAATTGCAAAAGCGTGCTGCGGATTCATTCGCACATGAAAGAAAGTTCATTGTAAAGGTCAGTGACAGTTTTAGGAGTTGGTGCCAGTTCGGGTGCCTCGTGCCTGCCGTCCCTCTCCTGACTTCTGGGAGTACAGAGTCTAAACATCCAGTCATAGGCTCAAGGTGGCATGACGTAGCATTGAGGGGCCCGAACAGTCGTGAGGGACCCACATTTCACCATCACACATTCTAGTAGTAGTAGTAGTAGTATAAGCTTTATTCGATATTAAAATATCATAAAAGCAGTGCATTTTCGAATAAAAAGAGAAACATATTTACAGAATTAATTTTAAAAAACAATTAAACCAACGCCTAAAACAGCTTATACGAATACAGTTTCCAATACATATTTTGTTCATGATTTGTTTATAAAAACCATAGAAAGTCTGAAGCTAAAGGTATAAACTGAAGCCCTATGTAAAAAAGGGAGACCCAGTTCTGTAACCCTAGATAGCTGGACGCTGATCACAATTAGTGTCTGCACTAATTAAGCAATTAGGCTTCCTAGCCAAAATCTTGCTTCTTGTTAACCAGGCAGAGCCCAAGAATTTGGCCACCCCGCATATCAAAGTAAGTGAGGAGGTATCTGTACATAAAATGCGGAGAGCGTTGCGATGACTCATTGGACCCAGTAATTGGCAAATCGGCTTTAGCCACCTATTTCTGGGGAGCCTATACGCCGGACAGGCGAACAAGAGATGTGCAATGGACTCATTGTGATAAGCACAACCCGGACAGGGTATAGGTGTCGTGTTTGGCCCTTTCCAACATGCAACTAAGCTGTTGGTGGGGAGAGTCCCGAATCTCATATTCATATATAGTGCCCTGTCTCTGGGGATCTGGATAAAATCCAAATAAGGTTCCAATGTGCAGGTGGTTTTATGCTGGAAGAATCCCTCTGCCAATTTTCCCAGTCTTGGATTTTGAGTGACCTGGATCTGCACCCATTCCCAGTACATTTTTTTTAAAACCTGCTTTGTAGGTGGGGTCTGGCTACACCATGCCTCATTTAGTCCAATGGCGGATAAAAGTTTCCGAAGATCCATTAGCCATTTGATCTTACTCCCAGAGTCGGCTGCTACCAATTCGTCAAGAGCTGCCGCGTAATTGGACAGTTCAGCAGTCCTTTTGATATGGGCCCAGAAAAGAAGAGGGCGCAGACATGCTATATCTTGGAATGAGTGCCTACCTAGGTCAAAGAATAGAGGCTTCAAAGGCGTCGAGGTAGGTAGGGAAAGCATGTCTCTCATGAACTTATTTTCAGATGTGACAAGTTCACCAACATTCTGAAAGCCCCAGAACTCAGAACCGTACAGGGCCGACGAGAGCGCTTTGCCAGCATAGACCGCAAGCACAGGGGCCACAGGCCTGCACCCAGCAAGGCGCTGTTCTCTCAAGATAGCGCCAGAAGTCCTCTTGTGATTTAAAAGCATCTTGGCGAGATGGGGACATTCATCTCACGGGTTACCTGGAGAGGATGTGACTAAACGACTAGAGCAGCCGATTTTAAGGCTGGGGAACCGGGTTCGAGTCTCGACAGGGATGCGCAACACAGTGTGATTCTGGGCAAATCACTTCATCTCCCCATGCCTAAAAATGAATGTGTCTGTCTGTAACACAACTGGTGCTCATGTAAAGCGCTCTGATGCCTTCGGGAGGAGTTCGCGCTATATAAAACTGCAAAAAATACTTGGTAGGGGGCCTCGTGCTGCTTTTGGGGAGCATTGAATCAGATGACGTAGTATAATAACAAAGAGCACGGCGCAAGAGGCTTTTCTCGTCACCATAAATTCATAAAAAGCCTCTGAAGACGTATAACCAGTAGGCGCTTTATACAGCGCTATATATGAAGCTGTGTGTGTTCCGTGGTGCGCAGTGTGTCTACATGAGACAGTGGAGACCTGTGGGAGGGATTTATGAGGCCAGGATTGAGGCCCTCGCCCAGGACCATATATGTAGGACGATGAGGCCGCACAAGGGCGTCACAGGAGGACGTCCTCGAGGGAGCAGAGCAGGAACACGAAACTGAAGGACAACACACCTCACTCTCCAACATGCAGAAGTCACGAGTGAGGACCCCTCAACGAGGAGTGTGGAGTGAGGCAAAGACAGAAGCTGGCAGAGTGCGGCTGCATCAGGGCAGAGCCCTTTTCCTGGGCCGAGGTCTGAAAGACATAAAAAGAAGCCCTTCGACAATCTGTTCAAGGTCACCTACCAAGTGTCAAAGGTCAGCTGCACCTGCGATAGTTCAGGAGCACCCCCTGCAAGGAAGGCTAAGGGACCCCTAAGAGACGAGGCTCGGGTAGGATTGAGCAGACAAGCATTTTTAATGTGTGAATTAATTAATGGATGAATGAGTTGAATGAGTGCAATGTGTCTGTGGGAACGGGTATAGTTGGAAGAATGAAAGTAAGCTAGAGTGCCTTTACGAGGGGTCGCATAAGACCATGTTACGATAGTAATTAAATTACCGCATTAATACTGTTCTTCCTTCTACCAAATTCGCAAACATTTATTTTGCACGAGTGCATGCATGGGAAAAACGCGAATGGCCAGAATGCGAGAAGCCGCTGTTTGCGGCATTTGTTTTTTGCACTGATTTTTACCACACTATATAGCACTAAGAGCCGGTTTTGCAGAATTCCTCCTAATTTTGCAGTTTTCCCCAAAAGTTCTCGATAATATGCAGATACAAATTCTGTAATTTTTCATAAAGTTAACCCAGTCTTTCCTCAGCCGACAAAATTAACACTATTGAGTTGGGTTATATTACTAGTTACCTGCAGCGAGGGGCTGTTGCAAAAAGCGCTGCACAGAAAAAAAAAACTGTTGAAAGAAGAGGGGTTTTCTTTATAATGTCGCTCTACATCACCAAATGTTTATTTTTTCTTTCGTTAGAGACCCCCAACGCGTCTCCTCCTAGAAGTGTCAATTGGGAGGCACTTTAATGGGGCAATAAATGTTTTTTGCTTTTGATTGGGGGGATTGCTGGCAGTAGGCAAAAATAATATTGCGTTTCGTATGTGGGCATTGCATGTCTACATGCGTGCTTGCCGGAAGGTTAAGTTGTTTCTGGTTTTGAAAACGAGTTGCACTTGACTGCCTCAGTGGTATTTAAACACAAGGCTCTATTGGGCATCCGTGTACATAGTTCTGTGAGGCTACCATAATGGTCTGGCCTGTGCCTTTCGTTGAGGTCGTGTGCCTTTGGTTGAGGTCGTTTGCAGGATTGACTGTTGTGATCGTGTTTCCTGATAGTAAATGAGAGTAACATAGAAGGGTTCAGTGGTAGAGGGTGTGCCTCTCTAGCCTGGATGATAGGGGGAGAGAGTGATGGTAGTAAAAGGGAGGGGGTGGCATTTTTCAATTCTCGCCTAGGGCGGCAAAACACCTAGAAACGTCCCTGAGGAAGTTACCACCCTCAGCCGTCCTCTGTAAACCACAGACTGCGCAGCGGGGAGATGACAAGACTACCGACATTGTTGGTAAACTGGCGGATTCACCGTGCCCTTCGTTGTACAGACAGTAAATGAAGCTGCGCAGTCTAGCGCCTCGTGCAGAGCCACGCGCCTCTACGGTAAACCTAATGAGCCCGCGTGTTCACCATATCTACAGCTTCACAGATAAGCTTGAATGACTCTGTTGCTTTCTTGATTAAACTCTAATGATGAACACTGCTGAAGTAATCACATGGCGTAGCACAGTGCTACAAGACGTCTTAATAAATAAATAAAGACAGCACGCAAGACGTTGAAAATGTCCACTAAACGCCGTGCTCTCGTGATCACCCATTCAGCGAAACAGTGAAAATGTTTCACTGATACAGCATTCTAAACAGAGACGCGGTCGAACAGCAGCGGATGGCAATGTTGCGGATCACTACGTTTAGTTACATATTATCTAGGAATTCGTCAGGACTGCTCGGATATTGTTAGGTGACATAAACTTAAACAGTGTATAGTCAGCATTCAACTCAACGGATTGTTGCCTCAACCATTTTCTCTTTTTTAAAAGGAAACGGTACACAGGTGCTAAAGATGGCGGATTGGCCTGTCAGACAGGCAGGCACTGCTAGATAGAGTAGTTTGAATAGACCAGTGTTAGGGAAGTTTTTAAACTGTTTACACTGGTCCTTTCAAGCTGGCCTACCTGGCAGTGCCAGACTACCCCATGGGCCACTCGAATACTGGGTGTTAATTTGGGTTGTAGAATTTTTAATTGTGTTTCACACACACACACACACCTTTTTATTCAATTGTCCTTGTAACAAAAATAGTGCAGTACCCTAAAAACTTAAAGTTAGGTCCACTGTGGCGAGAACACACTCTGCTCCATAAGAAAGAATAGGAAATGCCAATCCTTTTGACTTTTGCATGCTGAAAAGATGAAGAGTGAGCCCCTGGGCAGCAATGCCAGGGTCTGTTTTCACACACACAGGGAAGAAGAGTTCACTGTTGTCACTTGTCTTGCAAGTCAACTTTATGTAGTGGAGCTTGCACTGCTGCCGCCCATCCTCTACCTTCGTTGATAGGCAGTGAAGGTGGGAGAACACCTTTCCACTTTG
Organism: Triturus cristatus; assembly: GCF_964204655.1. Lineage (NCBI taxonomy): Eukaryota > Metazoa > Chordata > Amphibia > Caudata > Salamandridae > Triturus > Triturus cristatus. Next base: position 333,796,014 of record NC_140580.1, read on the forward strand.
AAAAATCCAAAGTCACTGCCACTACCAAGAAAGGTGGAAGAACGAGAGAGACAGCACACAAGGAACAAGGGGGGCAGTGCCTAGTACAAGGTAGACAGTGTAACGGGAGCAATGCAGGGCAATGCATGGTTCAAGTACACTCTTGTTGCTCGTGCACACAGGGGATTGTGTCCAGTTGTGAGGGCTGAATCTCTCACATCGCCAGTGTTAGCAAATGTATAGACTGACATTCCAACATACTTTCTCATTATTTCCTCAAAGACGATCAAAGCAGCGCCATCATTCTGAATGAAAGCTTCATGTCAATAGTGAACAATAGAAGCACCTGTTTGGCAACCTGAGGATAGTTCTTGGAACCAGCTGTACTAATTTCCAATTGAATAAATGAATAGTCCGTTCTTTTTAAATCCCAAAGTCTCCATTTTCTACTATGGATATTGTCCACATTGGTGGCAGACCGGCGTCTTAGGGATTGTCGAGTGGTGGGGCTGTGTGTTCCGGACTTTTTAGTCGGATTACTGCCGAAGTAGCTATTCCATAAAACAAGTTGTCGACATATAGTGTCATCAGGAAGGACTTCCTGCTGAAGGAAGGTTCGGCACCTTTTGGGTATCTGGGGACCCGGATGACCCGCACGTATGAGCGTCCTTTGGGCCACCTTATTCCCTGTGTGTACATTCTTTGTATTAACCCTGTCCTGAGGAGGCCGAGGAAAGTGTATGGCCGAAACGCAATTGCGTAGACCCGGTTATGAAGGAGGAGTCCTTGAAAATAAGCACAGTGTGGTCACTCACCGTTTAGTGTGCTGAGAAAGTCCCACAATAATTTGTTGAGTCGCAGCGCACTCTGTGGACTACCTTCCAGTGGTTCGTCCTGAAATTATTAGGAGGACACTAATAGAAAATTATGTGTTTGTTTAGGGGTTAACTTATTTGTGTGTACAAGTCTTTTTATGTTTGTGATGTTCTGCACATGTTCAATTTATGTGTATATTTGTATTGTTGTATTTTTGCCCTGTTGCTCTCATCAAGGTCCGTTGTCATTTTTGATGCAGGAATGTCCAAATATTTTGATAAAATCTGTCTAGATTAATAAACTAGATATAGAGTTAATTAGTGTGCTCTTGACCAAAGTTATTTCCTTATCTCTCCCTTTTGTACCATTTTTTGTTTGCACTTTATTGTTCCTTACCCAGGTATTAAAAGGGTCAATTGGGTATAACCCTGTTGTTTGCCAGACACATTGGAGCAGGTGCCAGGCCCTGCTCTTCACTTCCCTGGACTGGCCTTCAGAGCAGTCAAGGCCCTTTCGGACCCAGCTTCGCGCTCCTGCTGCTGACCTCCTCACTCTCTCCCCCTTCTCACTAGTGCTTCATTGCACTTTTCCCGCTGTTTTCCCTTTTTCCCCTCTCACTCGTGCCTCTTTTCTTCTTTACTCTTATCCAGCTTTTGCCTTTTTTTGGCCATTTTGCCTTTCCTTCGTGCCTCTTTGCTTCCTTTCTATTTCTCACCTTTTGCTTCTTTTTACCTTTACTCATGCCTCTTTGTTCCTTTATGCTTTGCCACCTTTTACCATCTCTTCTGTCCCTCTTCTTTCACCGCTTCTCCTGCTACCTGTGGCCTTCATCTGCTCCCTCCTCCTGGCTACCCTGTTCATTACCTGTCCTCCTGCACGTCTTCCTGCCTCTTCTTCCTGCCTTTATAAGCCCTGCCCACCGCCCCTTGCACCCTTTCCACCTCCCAGGACATACTTAATGGCAGTCGGAGTGTGGCTGTGCAGCGGGCATGTCGCCAGAATGCCTAAGGTATGCCAAAAGCAAGCCCGTCTGCACCCGTCTATGCCTGGACTGCACCCAGTGCCACAAACCCTAGGTGTCGATCTCCCCAGAGCTACATCTAAGCTGCACTCCTCACCTGTGACACCGGTCGTTATCCCAAACATTGCTGCCATGCTGCCCCACTTACAAAGGTAGGACATTTCGCCTGTAGCACCTGCCATTCACCTGCTGTTCCATGCACACTACTACACCTCAATCTGCTTACCAAACTCTCCATCAAGGACTGGGACATCATTGAGTTGCTTGCACCAGATATCTTCTTCCTCACGAAGACCTGGCTCAATCCACCATCATCCCCCAACATCACAACGGCCATCCCTGAGAGATACAAGATGACACTATGACTGTGTCAACAAACTAGAAGGAGGGCCCACCATCATCTACAAAGACACCATCCAGTGTCATGGATGACAACACCCTGGCCATGCAACACATGAACATCAAACTCCAGACCAACCAAAGAACAACCATCAAGGGAACCCTTGTGTACCGCCCACTGGGACAACAAACCAGTTTCCTCATTGCAGAATAATGCCCCCCTCGCCATCGACACCAAAGAGTTCATGCACCTCTGCAACCACAATTTCCACCAAGATGCCAACTCCACAGACCTTCTCGACTGCCTGGACAAACATCGGACTCACCCAACACATCCACGACCCTTCACTCTCAACTCCATCTTCACCTCCAGCAACAGAATCTCACCTCCCAGCTCACCTGAAAGGACCACTTTGATGTACATTTCAACATCACCACCTCATAAGCTCTCCCCAGAAAGACCCAGAAAACCCAGCTGCAACTGGAGCAAAGTCACAGAAGCTGACTGGATCAATGCACTCACATCCAACAAGCCGGAATCCACCAGCAGCCTGGACCTCAGCATCAGAAACTTTGACACTTGGATCACAAACTGCACCGGTCAAACACACCAGACACCGAAGAACCAACAAGTAGGCCAGCCAGAGAGGCGATAGAGAACCATCAAAAATACCACCGATAGGACCCCTTACAAAACTGCACACAGCCACTACCATCACCAACTGTGTGAAACAAGGACAAGAACCCTCACAGCAAGAATCTAAGCCAGCCCCAACAACAACAGGGAACTCTTTGTGATTGTCAATGAATTCTACAACCCCCCCCCCCAGCCACAGCAAACAATGTCACCCCTTCGAAAGACCTCTGCGACACCTTCTTTCACGACATGATAGCCACAATCTACAGAAACTTCAAATCTGCGCCCAAAGCGTCAGACTTCATCAACCACTCCACCACCACCACCAGCAAGACGGTCACCCAGCTAGCCGACTTGGACCTACTAACCCCCTAAGATGCATCATCCATCAGCCGCAGCAGCCCACACCGACCCATGCCCCCAACACATCTTCAACCTAGGTGAGTCCAAAATCAGCCTCAAAGTCAGAATCATCATCAATGCCTCAATAGCACCAGCACTTTCCCAGAAAATTAGAAACGCACAGTGGTCGGCACCCTCCTAAAGACAACATCAACGACACTAGCGAACTCAAAGGCTACTGTTGCATCTCACTACTACTTTTCTGGGCCAAAGTTATGGGGGAAAGCAATCAACCAGCAACTCACCAAACACCTGGAACACCATCAATTCCTGGACAGTTCACAAACTAGGTTTCACAACAATCACAGCACCGAAACAGCCCTCATTGCACTTATGGACAACATTTGCGTCATACTTGACCGAGGCGAGACAGCTGCTCTTATCCTCCTTGACCTCTCTGAGGTGTTCATCACCATGTCACACCATGTGCTCATCGCAGATTCTACCACATTGGGATCCAGGGAGCAGAACTCAAGTGGATCACCTCCTTCATCACAGGAAGAACCCAACGATTATGCCTTCCACTCATCACCTCCGATTCCAAGGAAATCTTCTGCTGAGTCCCACAAGCTTCATCTCTTTAAGCTCCCAACCTATTCAAAACTTACATGACATCACTGGCCAAAATTATCAGATCCAACGGACTCAACATCATCTCTAATGCCAATGACACACAACTCATCCTCGCCCTCTCAGAAGATCCCACCAACACCATGAACAACTTCCATAATTGCATGATCAGTGTCGCAGACTGCCTGAAAGAAAACTGCCTGAAGCTCAACACGATAGAAGTGCTGATCTTTGGTAACAAGAACCCCCCCTGGGACTCCTCCAGTGGCCCTCAGAACTGTATCCCACACCAACCCCGAATGAGCACGCAAGAAACCTCTGAGTCATCCTCAGAGCTGGCTTTAGGGTCGTGTGACCGGTGCTGCTGCACATGGCGCTGACCTGTAGGGAGGCACTGACTTTAGGGGGAACTATGTCTAGCAATACGATTTAAAAGCACCTGCTGCAGAGGTCCTTGTGCATTCAGCTTTCAGGCAGGAATATAATTGACATAATAATTCTTGTGATTAATGTTCCTGCTAGTGAGAGAGATATAACAGTTTTTTTCCAGTGGCAGTTTTGACTTACCATAACGTAGCACAGAGGGGTAATATGCCTGGTGCTAAGAAGAGATCTGAATTTTTTGTGGATAGCTGAGTGGAATAGTAAAGTCAGCCTTTATCAGCACTTAAAACAAATAATACATATTGGAGAGATGGATTATGGAGAGATGAGGGGCACTTTTGCCCAGGTGGTAGTGAGGAGGAGGTCATATGGGGGGGCGGCAAAAAAGATTGTCGCACCGGGCGTCACCACCACTAAAGCCAGCCCTGATCATCCTCCACAACAAACTCACCATGGCCTTACAGGTCAATACCGTCACATCCTCCTGCTTCTTCATACTGTGCATGCTACGCAAGATCTTCAAGTGGCTACCCCCAGACTCAAGACACATCATCACCGAGGCCCTCCTCACAAGCTGACTGGGCTACAGTAACACAATCTATTCGGGAATACCAGCCCACCTCTTCCAAAGATTCCAGGCAATTCAGAACTCCGCCACCAGACTCATCCTCCCCACTATAGGCTACTGCACTGCCTCCCAATCAAGAAACGTTGCCCGTTCAACCTTCTCACACATGCATTTTAGGCTCTGCACAACGCTGATCCGTCCTTCCTCAATCACCGCCTCCACTTCTGTCAATCCACCATATACCTTTGCTCTGCCTCTCTCTCTCTCACCCAAGTAGCATGCATACGCAGAAGCAATGCTGCAGGCTGATCCTTCTCCCACCTCGCGGTGAAGTCCTGGAACGACCTCCCTCTCCACATCAGGAATTCCATGTCGCTGCTGGAATTCCAAAAGAAGCTGAAGACCTGGCTCTCCAACTAGCACTCTAGTCCCTCCATTGACCACTGCTAGACTTACCTTTTCACCTACCTAGCTCCTGAATACACTTAGTAGTAACAAGCCACGCTCTGCAAATCCACCAACATAACACACAACCTTAGTACAAAGACTGTGGACAGGTACTGGTGTGCAGTAGTGAAATAAAAAGCAAGCGTCCACAAGGTCTAAATCGGCCTTCAGAGCACTGTGGAAGGTCGAATTCTCTATGGGAATTTGCTGTTTGAAAGCAAGGACTGTGGACAAGGAGCAGATCCTAATGAGATAGGACTGATTTGAGTGTTTCTGAGATCCCGCAATATGGGATGCATCACTCTTTGACTGATGAGATCAACACATGAGGCCGTCTGCAGTGAAATTCAAGTAATCTAAGAGAAATATTGACATCATTGGGTCTCATCCGCAAACGTCCATGGAGACATGGAAAAATGGACGTATGGAAAGGCTTGAAGTAATGCTTCTCAGAAAACTGAAATCCAAAGAGATGGTATCGTCCAGATCCAAAGTAATAGTGCTGCAGAGCTTTCTCCGTGTGTTCGCTTTTGCACTTTCAGCGTAAAGCAACCGCCAAAAAGAGATCAGATGGGAAGTGTTGACAGACAAGCGTACCATTAGCAACACTATTTGCCTTGAGTAGGGAAAGGAAGCATGCTTGTAATAAATGTGACCTTTTTAATAGTATCCACATACCTTTTTCATACTATTAAAGCACCCTTGTCCCCTCTCTAGCTTACTATGGAATGTCATCTTAGGGCACCCACCTCAAGGGAGTCCTCAGCACCAGCCTTAGACCCAAGAGGCAGCAGAAATGCTAATACATGCTAACTTTTAGGATTCGTCTTCCTGGCGGATATTGTGGATATGAGATTTGGCAGAAGCGAGCATGATCTCATTTTTACCTTCGTGCAGGCCAAGTCCGCTGACACCCCGGAGAGCGGCCTTCAAGCCTTAATGAATGTAGACATGGCCAGGTTTGGGTTGGCAGGGCACAAGGAGTAATGTTGGTAATCGTGAACAGAGCGATGAAAGTTTAAACCACTTGAGTATGTGCCCTCCTGTTGAGATGAATGTCAACTATTCAATGTAAACAGGGACATAGAGGATCCCGGGTGGACTCTGCAGGAAATAACTGAAGGTGGACCAGTCTCCACGCCCACTATGTGTTTTAATCAAGCACATTTGCCAAGGCTTTTTATAGTCCCTTACCGACTGCAATAGCTATGACAGAAGCACTTGCCAAAGATCACAATGAGAATATGTTGAGAGCAGGAACTCTACTAGCATTACCCTACCACTTCAATCTGAAGCATTGTCCACATTGTATACTGGAAAAAACAATGGGATATATATAGAGCCTAGCTTGTAGGTGCAGGAAACAATAAGGCATGCGAAACAAAAACAAATGATTAAACAAAACAACAATAACGAGAAGAGTCAACGAAATGAAAATAAACTGACAATAAAAAATCATGTAAAATAGAATCTTTAAGTAATGACCAAATAGGAAACAATACTTACAGTGAAAAACAATTTAGCAATGCAATAAATGCCAAATTTATACCTCTCATTTCTATGCCACTGACTAAATCCAGTCTGCAGTGTGTGTAAATGAAGTCCATTTATAAACTGGTTTTGATTATTCCAATGACAAATATACTAACACAATCCACATTAAGAAAATAATTTTTTTTTAGAAAGGTTGCCAAAATTTCACTTTTTTTTTTTAAATTGACAAACATTTTCATCCAACTATACAATTATAAAATGCGGTATCTTCTCTGAGATTTGTTTTTAGAAAAATAATTTCTCTGCAATTTTTACTGCATGGAACATATTCAGAACGCATCGACTGAACAAAAAAAGCCTTTAAATATATCAAGCGAAATTCAAATGTGCAAATATGTCTCTTAGTCCTCCCCTAAATATAGAGTCTCCTTTATATTTAAATTTTTTGCAGCAGATTCGTTAACAGCTGCAAAGACTAGCACAAGATTTTTAGTTTTATTTGTAGTCAGTCGCTCGATTTATTCAGTGGGAATACTTCTTGTTAGCATTCCATTCCATTGTTTTAGGCAAGTGTGACAACCGAAGAAAATCAACTATGACAAAAACAGTTTTGGCTCCATTCCATCGCTGTGCCATTTTTCTCACTGGGACACAAACAACCATAGATGTATTCGGCTAGTTGAGTCCTAACAGAAAGGACAGCTGTAATCTAAAATAACAAAGTGTGATAAAAGGAAATGTTTTAGCCAATTCTTCTAACAATTTGAATTCTAGTGTGCAGAACTTCGGGCGAATATTTTGTAATTGTTTATGCCCTTATAGAAGAGGACCTGCCATCAGCAAATGAGTCTTGAATCCCATAATGGCAAATTCTAGCCTCAATTCCTAACCTAAAAAATGATGGCATAGATTGCTACACGGAAGAAATCTTGGTGGCTTAAGAAATGTTGGGTCAAGCGTTTTCATATATGACTTCTTGAATGTCTCAGGTTTCAGTATCTCTGTGTCATAGGGGCAGCACCAGCCAAGAAGGAGGTCCTGAGTGGAAATTTCCCTCATGAGCTTCCAGACGGGGAACGGCCACTACAACGCGGCCGTTTCCACGCATTACCATACCATTACCATTACCATGCATTATAACGCATGCGTGGTTACAACGAAAAGCCTTTACCACGCATACCTTTACTACGAAATAAGTAGTAAACGCATGTGTGCTAAAGTTTAAAAAAAAAAGGAGGGGCTTGGGGAGGTCTCCCCCCACCAACAAAAGCATGGGAAAAATAAGGGGCTTGGGGGAGCCACCCCCCCCCCAAAAAGATCTCACCTGTTTCCGAAGTATAAAGAAAAAGACGTGGAGGCAATTGGCGTCGTAAGAGGAAACGGAAAAACACTTCTGCTTCCTCTTAACGACGTACGACGTCACCACGGAGGATCAAGGAGAGGAAAGGTAAGGAGGAATGAGGGGGTGGTGTCACGGAGGGGTACATTTAAGAGGTAAATTTTTAGGGTGAATATCCTTTAACATGAAAATGCCATTTACATGCATAGTTTAACAACGAAAATCGTTGTAAAAGTATGCGTGTAAAACAACTTTTCGTGGTAAAGGATATGCATGGTGATGGCATTTGCATTGTAACGCATGCGTGGTAAAGGCATGCGTTACAACGGAATGCGTTGTAAAGTCATACAACCCTTCCAGACTCGATAGTCTCCTTGGGCTTCGTGGTGCCAAGATAGAACTGAGGAGAGCCAAAAGAGGGTCCACATATGCTCTCGGTGGTGTTGCTGCCTATCTCGACTACATCTACTTGGGCCATTCAAAGTACAGACTGGGAAAAACAAGGCTCAGGACAACAACGTAAAAATGTATCTGTCTACTCTAGAAGCCCTATGAATAAATATGAAACCAGACCTCACTTTTCATATCCAGAAAAAGCAGGGACATTTGCTGAAACAGCTTATCTGAGTGAAAGGACAGCACCGACAGAGCGAGGTGGCATTATGGGGCATGTGGAGGGAGAGAATGATTCCCCTGGCCTGGTGTGAATTTGTGTTTAGGGAGGCATGTTTTTGGGTAACCGAGTGTTGGAAAGGAAGCGCCCATCAATGAAAAGGGGCCAATGGAGGCTATATATTGCTTGTTAAAATATGTTGGGTTTTTTCGAAGTTTTATGCACCGCAAACTTGACCCGAAGGTATTGGGTATCAGAGCGCTTTACATGAGCACCAGTTGCGTTACATAAGGAGGCATTCATTTTTGTTAGGCACAGGGAGATTAAGTAATTTGCCCAGAATCACAGTATATTGAGTGTTGTTGCTGAGACTTGAACCTCTTTCCCCAGATTTGAGGTCGACCGCCCTAGCTATTAGGCTACATCCTCATTGTTCATTGTGGTTAAGGTTAGGATACACATTTGTGAATACAAAATTCTTTGGAAGTTAGACCAGAGAATCCAATTGCAGGAGGTTAAAGAACCAACATCAAGGTCTAATTTAGAGTTAGGTGGAACTAGGAGGCAAGTCATGAATCAGACGGGGTCCAACTCCTTCAAACTTGTAGCTCCTGTACCACCTCTACTGGTTGGGGAAAGCACCCGGTTTCCAACAGCGGAATCTCAACTTCATAAAACATTTTTCCAGAGACCTAAAATCACATTCCCACCAGTCAATGTATATCAGAAGAAGCAGACATTGATTAGACTAATGATGATCAATGCAAGTGGAGTAAGGTCAAAGCTGATGACCTTGGCAGAAACATCATTTACAACAATGTCTTTATAATGAATGCCTCTACAATGAAGGCTTTACAATGAAACAATTTTTACAACAACATTTTTTAGAGCTAGTATACTTTTACCACAGATGCATTTACAATTAATTTCGTTGTAAAAGCATGAATAATTAAGGCATACATGTAGTAAAAAATTCACATGATTGTAAATGTAAAAATTTTGGTAAGGATTAAATGTAAGTATTACGTGTTTTTGATATGTATATATATACATAGTGCCACCATTGACATAAAATAACATTATTGTAAAAAAAGCTGAGTCCACAGCATAATGTTTCTCAGATATTAATTGCAGCATTTTAAAAGGATTCATCAGGACTCGCCACCCCGCTGCATGAACGCCGTCACCAAGAGGCTTGGGTAAGAGCGAAGTGCTTTGTTGGCATATATCTATGTGTGTATATATCTATATCCATATCTATATATTACCTACTGGCGGTCGCCAGTAGGTAGTTATAGTTAGGACCCCTTTTCCATAGGAAAACCTCAACATTCTATTTTGAATAACTTTGGCGCCGGTCGATGAATCCTCGTGAATTTCTCAAAATAGGTGGGGCGCTACGCTCCGCTCCTACCCTGAAAGTCTCGGGGGGATTCGTCAAGCGGGGGCTGAGATAAAAGGGGGGTCCCAAAACGCGTTTTTCCCATGCATTTTTCCATAGGACCTTTAGAACGAGCTACAGCCCGAACGGCTGAACAGAATTACTAGAAATTTGGCAGAGAGGTAGTCCCTAGGTCAAGGAAGTGCCTTTTGTAGGTTTGGTGTAAATCTGTTCAGTAGATTCTGAGAAAATAGCCTTTAAATCAATATATATATCTGAGCCCGCTTACGGTACGCTTACCGTACGCTTACCGTAAGCGTACGGTGGCGTGCGCGAGCGCGATTCTGATTGGCTCTTAGATCTTAGTAAACATTCGAATCGGCCGAAACCAGGAAGCGGGGGCCGCCATTTTGTCTCTCGCACTGAGTGTTGTTTATCAAACAAGATGGCCAAAAACATGTTACGGGGCTGTTTTGACAACTCCCTCCCACACAGTCATGTTGAGGGAGTCCCCAAACATCCCCCAAGAGCAAAAACGGTTTTATTTTTTTTACGGCAATTTCGCCGAGTACGCTTACCGTACGCTTACCGTAAGCGTACGGTAAAAAAATAAAAATAAAAAAAACACTATCCACACTTACCCCACCCCCTGTGCTTTTGGTGGCCGTAGGCCACCAAATGTACAGGGCTTATTAATAGGTAAAAAAAACTAAATTTTGGCAACATGAAATTATAAAATCGAAATAAAAAAAACACTATCCACATTGACCCCACCCCCTGTGCTTTTGGTGGCCGAAGGCCACCAAATGTACAGGGCTTATTAAAGTTGATAAAAACCGTGCACGGAACGAACTGCGTTAAGTGGGCGCGCATGCCTCGAATGGCGTAAAGTAACTTAGCATTTAAAAAACCGTACAAATTCACTGAAAAAACCATAGGTTTCACACACGTTATAGTTAGGAATTAGCATTTAAAAAACCTTGCAAATTCACTGAAAAAACCATAGGTTTCACACATGTTATAGTTAGCGGAAATTTTACTGATAAAAAACCAGTGAAATTGCCCCGTTATAGTTAGTGCTGGCAACTATAACTCACGCGACCGCAATCTTCTGCTGATGACATATGTGTCTTTATGAAAAAAAAATATTTGTAATATATGTATAGCTAAAAATGTATGGAAGAAGACATGGGCAAATAAGTGTCTAAATACAGTATTAGCATCAGCAGAGGATTGCGGTCGCGTGAGTTATAGTTGCCAGCACTAACTATAACGGGGCAATTTCACTGGTTTTTTATCAGTAAAATTTCCGCTAACTATAACATGTGTGAAACCTATGGTTTTTTCAGTGAATATATATATATATATATGCACTCAAACAGCTCTCAGCACGTCCTTCCGGCGAGCTGACAGAAACGGACCACCAGGACAAATCAATAGCAATATTTATTTTATTGTTCTTTGTTCCTCATTTCAAATATATATATATACACATAACCTACTGGTGGTCGACAGTAGGTAGTCATATTTAAGACCTTGTTTCTATTCAAAACGCGTTTTTTCTTTTACCAATATCTTTGGCGCCGTTTGACGAATCTTCACACATTTTTCAAAACTAATGGCCCACTCTGGTCAGCTCCTGCCTTGAAAGTTTCGGGGTGATGCGTCAAGTGGGGTCGAAAAAAAGGGGTCTCCCAAACATGTTTTCTCCATGTTAATTTCCATAGGAAACTTTAGACAAGGCTACAGCCCAAACCGCTGAACGGAATTACAACAAATTTGGCAGAAAGGTAGCTCTTGGTTCGGAAAGCAAAAACATTTTTAAATGATGTAAATCTGTTTGGTATTTCCTGAGAAATTCATGCATAAAATCTTTTAGTATCTGGTGACTGTGGCATGGATACTACTGTGCTAATCCTTTGCTTTAAAACTGGGCTGTAGAAATGGCAAAATACTTTGTCCCTTTCTATTTCGGTGAGGATGGCACTGTGCTAATCCTATGCTTAAAGACTTTGATAGAAAAGCAGACATTTGAGGCGAGCAAATTTAGAGTGTTGCTGGTGTTGAGAGTGCTCTGTACAGAAGCTACTTTCCAACTAAACTTGAGAAATACCCAGAATTCTCTGCTTCTTGCTTCTTTTTTTACATAATTTATGCATCACTTTTTTGGTTTTGTTTTGACTTATACTGGGTGCTCCCTTATGTCTGGACAAAGCTATACTCTCTGAAGAGCTCTAATGAGAGCAAATCACGTGTCAGGGGTTGCTTTTATTCATTTCAGGTTGGCTCGGATGGTATTTTATCAATCCAAAGCTGTAATTCTGTGCCTGGAGTGGTAAAAGGCTTTGGTAATTTTACAGCTCGGCATAGATTTCACTATGCTAATCCTATGCTTAAAGACTTTCTGCACCTCTGTTGCTTCTTTCTGCACTTCTCTTGCTTCTTTCTGCACCTCTCTTGCTTCTTTTGCAACCCTTGTGCCTCTTTTTGCACCCCTCTTCCCTCTTTCTGCACCTCTGTTCCTTCGTTCTGCACTTCTTTTGTTTCTTTCGACACCTCTCTTGCTTCTTTCTGCACCCCTCTTTCTCTACCCCTTTTCCCCCTTTCTGCATCTCTGTTGCTTCTTTCTGCACTTCTCCTACCTCTTTCTCCACCCCTCTTCCCATTACATTTTCATCCAAAGGATAAGCTTCACAAATATAATTCTTCAACCATACAGGTGGTTTTCTACTACGTATGGATTCAACTTAACCAAGTTTAGATTGAACAGGACCACTCCTTCTACGTTCTGCACAATTATCCGGACTACTACCAGGCATCTTGGAAAACAATTCATCATTAAAAATAGGCTCAGGCTCAATATTAATATTAGTTACAGTATGTCAGAAGTTGCAGCCCCTCTCCCTCATGCCACGCTATCGGACGCTGCAGGTACTTACTCTGCATCACCGATTACATTGTCCAAGTTCAGAAATTCTGATGAATCATTCATTGCAGATTCAGACACTCCAGCACTGACTACATCACCACCCCAATGATCATTACAACAACGATCAGCTAAAAGAGACGTAGACCCATTAGGTGAGGAATCTATCACTATTCTTTTTAAAATCCAAACCTTCCATCCACCAAACGAACTTCAATTGTCAGCACTTCAATGACTTCCATTGGTTCATAAAATTGACTTCTTCCCTTTGGAAATGTACCTGGTATATTAACATGAAACCACTGACCCACTGCAATATGACAGTCTTTTGTCCAAAACTTGATATTATACAGGGTTTTTTCCCTTGCAACGTGCCGATTCAATTCTGTCACAAACCACATCTTCTGATAATTGTACAACAATAGCCCTGAATAACCATCCTGGATTATATTTAGATCTTGTGTTTCTACCCCGTATCAGCACAAATGGGAATACCCTGTAGCATCACAAATACTCTATACACCCCTACAGTTTTATTCCAATTGTATCTCCCAATCGTTCTGACTCTTAATAGCCAATTGAATGGCGTTCTTAATCACCCTTTTGAAGCACCACACCATACCATTACCATTGAGATTATACAAAGATGTGGTTCTGTGCTTATCTTCCAATCAAAGTACTTTTTTGCCCTGTTAGACATAAATTACACCTTGTTATCGCTTAACAAATTGATAGGGATGCCCAACAACAAAAACACCTGACCCCGAAAAAAAATTGCATCTGTATTCAATATTTCCACAGCCTTGATAACAGGCCATCTAGAAAACATATTCAATAATACAATGACAAACTTGGAAGTTACCCCAATTGGATCCATTAAGTCTATGGCTACAGACTCCCATGATGATTTAGGTATGGAAAACATACCCATAGGTGGTTTCAAACTTATCAAGAACCTCTCTGCATTTTAAAAGCAAAACAGTCATGCACATATTGCTCAATATCCATGGCTGCCCACCAAAAAGAGGCTTTCACAGTCTGTTTCATTCTAACAATTCCCAAACTACCCTAAACAATTTATCTAAGCTTTCGAGGGGAATAACCCACTGACCTCTCCAAATATTCTTAATCTGTTCACATAGTTCTCATTTTATTTCAAAAAATACTTTCAATTTTACATCTAGAACATGTTTGCTTGGTCATCCCTTCCTGAAATACACCACAATCTGCAACAATACCCAGTCTTTTCTAAACTCCTAAACTCAGACTTCTTTTTTAATTTGTGGGGTACCTCTGTCCTGCACATATGCAATTTGAGTATGATTCCAAATTTCACCCTCACACATTTTTAATTGGTTTGGCCTTTGTGAAAGAAAATAAGCAATAACATTTTTATTTCCAGGCACATACACAATTATATCATAATATTCTTGTAGTCTCACAGAAAATCTAGCTAGTCTAGCTGATGCATTAATAGAGCCTTCTGTGAGAATCTTAACTAATGGCTTATGATCACATCTTAGAGTGAAAACTTTTCATTAAACAAAATCTCTAAACTAGTCTGCAGCCCAGGCACAATCGAGAATTTATTTCTCAATAACGGAATACCTCTCTTCCATGGGAGATACAGATCTCGAAGCATTTGTAATTACGCATTCAGGACCATTCTTCTCCACTTCAGACAAGACAGCACCTAGCCTTTTACAACTTACATCAGTTGTGATCACGCAAGGTGCATTCGGATCAAAATTCTTAAGAGAAGCCACATTTGTTATACATTCCTTATCACTGCAAAAATCCACATCACAGTCTGTTGTCCATTCAAATTTGCACTTTTTTTCAACAATTGTCTAATAACGTTTCAGCTGCAGATTTCGGAATGTACTTGGAGCACAATTCTGCTAGCCCAATAAATGATCGCACTTTACCTTTACAACTAGGAGCTCGTGCACTCCGTATGCCATCAACCAAGGACAGTTTGAACCTAATTGGATTACAATTAATTACATGCCCCAAATATTTGACACTATTCTCAGCAAACGACCACTTTGAAAATTCAACAGTCAAATCTCTTGATTTCAAAATGCCCAAAGCCTCCTCCAAAATTTGATCATGTTCACATTTGTCCCATCCAAAAACCCAAATATCATCCTGAAAAAGTTCAACACATTTCATTTTCGAAAAGGTTGATTCATCAGCCACTGAAAAACTGCAATTTCATAACTAAAGTGGAGGCCTTTCATCATTTATATTAATAAAACTCTTTATTACATTGATGTGTTTTACCCTGTTCTTCCACCATAAGCACTACTGATGTGACCAGGAGCGGATTTAATCCCCTAAGGTTTTGCCTGCCCCACAACAGGACGTGGTCGTCATTCAAATTTAATATCAAACAACGTTTCTGAATTAAATGTAAAGCACATTAGACTTCACAATAAAGACTGACAAGTATTATAACGAAAATCATAAAGGTTTATTGAAACATTAAAGGTGTCAGGAAAAGCAAATTAATGGCAAACATCAGTCATTTGTTATGTGAAGCTCAGGATAAATGCAAATCATGAAAAAGAAAAACAGAGTATAATTTATCTCAGTAAATATGTCATAAATCGGGGATCAGAACAACAAAGTGACGCCCCGTACAGATCAGGGGAAAGTGAACCTAACAGTCTCTGTGTGAAGACATTTTATATGGTAAAATACAATAGGAGCTATACATTTTGTTGTGAATGTGCAAAGGCCCCATCCAGTCATATTACTTAAAGAACTATACCGTTTTAAACACAATTGTCAGTACGAACCCACAGACTTTTACAATACAATTCTCATCTTTGGTGCTCCTGTGACCCCTTATAGTTAGTACAAATTCTGCTACAAGTCATGGTTAAGTGCTCATTCAAATCAAATCATATTGTGGTTGAATACGTGGGACCTTGAAAAAGGTTTACTTCGCAAACACAGCATAAGAATGAAGCATCATGTTGTACATAAGAGATTGACACTGTGATTCAAACATTGATTCTATTGTGTTGTGAGGGCATGGTGTGGTAAGACAAAGATAACTGTGAGTAGGAATAAGATGGTGACAGGCAGCTACAACCATTCTGAAATCGAGGCCTACATTATTCACACAAAAATAAATACAGATTCTTAGCAAAATATCTCAAATTAATTCCATGTTAATTACAATGTGTTAATACAATTATTCATTTTTATTGAAACCGCTATCCCAACCTCCCAATGATTTTTTAAATCATTACAACACCATTTTATCCTTTGCATTCTCTTTCATCACAGTTTTATCTGATTTCACCTTCTTGTGTCTGGCTTTTTCCAAATCTTTGATGTAATCGGTAAACTTTGAACATCATCCATTTCAAGATTGTCCCTTTTCCTTGTTGCTGACAGTTTTTAAGTATTCCCAGAGTTTACCCATCCTTTCATCATAGGACATTTGACACCCAATCCACAAATCAAAATGATTATAATATATTGTGAATAGTAGCCAGCTAAGTATACCAAGCCATTAAAAAACCTTTAAGGGGAGGAGCCTAGCGCGGGACCAAGATGGCCGCGTGAGCACAGAGCTCCCGCAACCCTCGTCCCCTCCGGCAATTATCCTGGAAAAATCCTGTGTCAAATATCCGGAATACTGGAGATGAACTACTGCTGAGGCGAGCGTCGTTGTCCGGACTGAAATCGTACACCGGAGACCGAAGTTGTGACAGGTTGAAGTTTGCGGCCTATCCCCCGGGAGGTGCCCGGGTCTCGCGTTGGCATGGGCCCGGACACTAATTGAACAACAGCGGCCGTGTGCGGTGCGGATCATCGGAGGGGGGCTGTTTCCACTTTCACTTTCGTTTTCTCTCACAATTACGTGCCTCGGCCCGTGAGTGTCTTGGACAACAGTTGCCTGTAGCTCGGCCCGCACATGCATGGGCTTGCATCGGAGACCCGGATCCAGCGGACCTCGTGTCAATTGCGTGGCTGAGCGGCCTGTTTTTGACGCTGACTTTCCGGGGTTGAGGATGTCGACCAAATCGGAGGCCGACAAACAGAAGCCCAAGAATACCAGGCGGGGGGGCTACACCCAAACCAACAATATGGGTCGCTATGCCCAGCAAAAGGGATCGCCAAGCGGACCGGGGAAGCTACAGGAATCATCGGGAGACGGCTCGGTCCCCGCACCGGAATTGACACTGCAAGATATTATGGGCGCCATTGAGCAGATGAAGTCCTCTATTGGGCAACAGTTTGAGGCCCTGGCACACAAAGTGGACACCATCTCAGTCGACGTTAATTTGCTCCGCGCTGACCTGGGGAAAACTAATGAGAGAGTAAAATCATTGGACCAAAAAACCACTAGCCTCACGGGGGACGTCTCTGATCTGCAAATAGAGGTCCGCACGCTGAGGACTACCAACGACCTCATTGCCCGCAAGATGGAGGATTTTGAAGGCCGGGCGAGGCGAAATAACGTGCGCATAGTTGGCGTTCCGGAGAAATCGGAGGAGCAATCGGCAGACCTGTTTGTCGAGGACTTGGTGCTTAACCATCTGGCGCCTAAGGGCCTCAGCAAGTTCTTTGCGGTCGAGCAGGCCCACCGAGTCCCGGGCGGGAGGCCCAAGGTGGGAGCCCCCCCGAGACCGATCATCGCCAGGATCTTCAACTTCAGGGACCGCGATGCCATTCTGCAGGCGTCACGTGGGTCCGGACCGGTTACTTTCCAGAACACTGCAGTGAGTTTTTATCCTGACTTCACCCAGGCGGTGCAGAAGCAACGGCAGAGTTTCCTGGGGGTTAAGAGGAGGCTACGTGAGAGGGGCCTGAAGTATGCCATGCTCTTCCCAGCCAAGTTGCGCGTCGAGTACGAAGAACGAACCTTTTTCTTTGACTTGCCAGAGGAGGTTGGGGAATGGCTCGACACGTTGCCTCAGCGGCGGACTAGCGGGGATCATGCTGGCGGAGCGGAAGGAGGCCATGTCACAAAAGAGTGAGGACTCTGGTGATCGACCATTCTGGCCAAGCTCGGGGCAGTGGTTCGCTGATTTGTTTTCATTGCTAGCTATTGTCCGGGGGTGGCGAGGGCACAATGGGATCTCTTTCCTCCTACGGGGTTTCTTCTTGTAGATTAGCTTCTGCTAGGGAGACAGGCACACTGCAAGTTGGGGGGGCTTTTAGACTTATGCAGGGGTGCAGGGGTGCAGGGTGGGGGGTGGTTTGGGCTTGTTGGAGTGTTTGTTGTTGTTTTTTGTTTTGCAAGGTATCGCAATGCAAGTCTCGTGTGGTGCTCTCGGGGATGGGCGGGGGTCTCTTGCCATTTTGTGATGGGGGGTAGGGGTTTGAATATACTTAGTTGGAATGTTAATGGCTTGGGGGATCGTATTAAGCGGGGGATTGTTCTGCAATTTCTGAAGAGGAGCTCTCCTGACATAGTTTTGCTGCAGGAGACGCACCTGATAGGCAACACGTGTCATGCTCTCAATAGAAAGGGTTATAAATTCATCGCCCACTCTGGGTTTTCCTCGGGATCTCGGGGGGCTGGAATACTTGTTAGGACCTCGCTGCCGTTGGAGATTGATTCTACTACTGTTGATGAGAGGGGGCGCTTTGCGGCGGCCGCGGGGAGATGGGAGGGCAGGACACTGGTTTTGGTTTCTGTTTATGTCCCTCCTGGCCTGCAGGCCGCCACATTTGCCGACTTGGGGAGGGCCATGTTGGATCTCCCCGAGGGAGTGTTGGTAATGGGTGGTGACTTTAATGCAGTTGGTTCCGGATTACTAGACAGACATCCGCCAAGGGACCCCGGGGGGGCGCAGAGATGGCTCCCAGATTTTACTGACACACTAGGTTTGGTTGACTGCTGGAGGCTGCTACACCCCGCTCAGCGGCAGTATACTTTTCACTCTGGGGCGCACGGCAGTCTCTCTAGAATAGATTATGTTCTCACCTTGGCTGCCCACGCTTCCTTGGTGTCTGAGGCTAGGCACATGGCCAGGGGCATCTCCAATCACTCGCCGGTGTGGATTAGTATGGATTTTGGCCGTGGCGCGGCAGGTAGGGTTGCCCCTATTAACCCCTGGTATTTCCGTGACCCTAAGACTCATGGAGCGTTGTTGAAAGCGGTTGATCTTTACTTTTCGGAGAACCTTGGCTCGGTTACCTCCGCGGTGTCTTTGTGGGAAGCGTTTAAAACAGTACTGAGAGGGGAGGCCCTCTCCTTGATAGCGGATGTCAAACGTCGGAGAGACGCGGAGATGGGGCAGATCGAGGCTGAGATAGTGGCATTAGAGTCTGTCCTGGAAGACGAGGTTACGGCGGAAACACTGCATAAGTTGAGATTAAAACAGTCTGAATATAAAGCACTGGTGACAAACGCGGCTAAGGTTCTTAGCAGGGACCAACAAGGGCGATTGTATGATGTGGACGACAAGGCTGGGAAATTAATAGCGTGGTTAGACAGGAAAGAACGAGTGAATAGAGTTGTGCCAGAAATACTGACGGATGGCGGGGATATTGTCACTGAACCCGATGGGATAGTCCAGTGTTTCGCGGACCACTTCCGCATGGTCTATACGTCTGTGTCGGACAAGCCGGAGGAAGACTCGCATGAACTGCTGCGAGACATTGCCCTGCCTTGTCTATCCGACGTCGACAGGGAGGACCTTGATGGTGACATCACCGCGGACGAGGTTGCAGTTGCTATCCGCTCGCTACGCCCGGGCATGGCCTCGGGCCTGAATGGCTTGCCGGTCGAGTTGTATAAACTCAGACCGGATAAGATTGCTCCGTATTTGCGAGATATGTTTGTAGAGGTGCGGGAGCATGGGTGTCTTCCATTTGACCAACGTCTGGCGACAATAGTGGTCATACATAAAGATGGCAAGCCCCGGAACAGATGCGGATCGTATAGGCCGATCTCCCTACTCAACGCTGAGCCCAAAATCCTCGCCAAACTGTTGGCTAACCGTCTGATCAGGGTCATTGGGGACTTGATCCACCCGGACTAATCCGGGTTTATCCCACACCGCAACACTGCGTTGAACCTCAGGCGACTTCATGGCGCGCTCGCGAGGGTTGAGACGCTGCGGGAGACGGCCATTTTGGTGTCACTTGACGCCACGATGGCTTTCGACACTGTGGAATGGCCGTATCTGTGGGCAGCGCTCACAAAATTCGGCTTCGGACCGGGTTTTATAGGCTGGATTAGGCTACTTTATGAGGAACCTTTGGCTAAAATCGCGGTGAACGGTAGGGCGTCATCTCCGTTCGAGCTTGGGAGGGGCACCCGGCAGGGTTGTCCTCTGTCGCCACTACTGTTCGCTCTCGCCCTTGAGCCGCTGGCGGCATGGATTAGATGGCAGCCAGACATAAGAGGGATCCGATGGTCGCCAGACCACGAGGACCGCATTTCTTTGTATGCAGACGACATCTTGTTATACTTGACCTCGCCTCGGAAATCCCGCATAGTGGTCTGTGATGTTTTGAAGTCTTTTGGTAGTAACTCGGGTCTCGCCATTAATTGGGGAAAGTCGCACCTATATGTTCTCAGTGGGGACACCCCTACCGTCCCGCTGGATTGCTCCATCCAGATCGCCCAGCGGGGCTTTCTGTACTTGGGGATATATATTTCCACAGACCCCTCTGTCCGATACGAGAAGAACCTCCTCCCTCCGCTGTCACGCTTGAGACGGGATGTTGCGGGTTGGAGGCGGCTACCGCTCTCCCTCCTAGGCCGCGCCGCATTGTTTAAAATGATGTCTCTTCCCCGGTTTCTCTACGCCTTACAGAACACCCTAGAGTTAGTTCCTGCCTGTTATTTTCGTGAGGTGGAGAGCCTCCAGCGTTCGCTGTTATGGGACGGTCGACCGTGTATAGCTATAGCAAAGTTGACACCAGTTTTACACGTTTCATTTACATTGAATGAACTGGACTCACAGTATTTGGCTTCCTTGTTTGCATATTGATATCCTGGTGTCACCATGTAGTGACTGCTTTTGTGTGCAGCACATTTCACAGCAGAAACTTCTTTAGGTAGCTGCAGTGCTTCAAAAAGACTAGAAATGTGAATCCAATTTTTCAAAGGAGAACTAGAGTATGTCATAAAACCCCTTCATTTTTCACAGGAGAACCAGAGGATGTCAAAAAACCTCTTTGTGACCACAACTATCCAAAATCATGAACTACATAAAACTCAAACTGGCTATCAGTGTAATTGGTACCTCTCCATTTTTCCACCACAGAACATGCTCCTGTTAATGTGATCAGTTCAGCTACCTGTGCTGAGGTTACATTGCTCAAGTAGGATACTTCCACAATGCCAAACGTTGTGTATTGCATATGCAAGCAAGAGCCATCCACAAACAAAGTAATTTCGGATGATTCCAGTGGAATATCCAGTATGTCTGTATTAGCTTGGTACACAATTCTGTGACAGCCACATAGTCATGATCAAAATCAGCATTCCCTTTATCTGATTCTGAAATTACCAATAGAGTTGCAGGGCTTGGGATAGTATATCTGCATATTGTAATGTTTTTAGCTGCCAGGATAAATTACTTGTATCCGATTAGTCGGCTGTTCATCACGTGCTGAGTTCATATACGAGTTAGCAAAGTTTCAACTGAATGAGGGACCATCACAATAAGGTTATAACCCATTACAATCCACCTTAGTCTTCTACACCAACCGCAGAAACAGATCTTGTACATCTGTGAAACATTATGTCATCAGGATCAACAGTGTATGAAAACTAAGCCACCGGCCATTTCACTTCTCCATGGGTCGGTGTTAACACAAACAATGAGCACCCATTATATTCATGACAGAAGAGGAAAAAGTCCTTGTTATAGACTGACATTTTTAGGGTTGTGCACTGAAGAGATTGCTCCGAGCTCTATGAAGGCACTCACACATTCTTCATTCCAGGGTACAGGATCACTCACATCATTGTTCGGAAGCCTCTGTAGAGGCTTTGCCTCTAGGGAAAGGTTTAGAATCCTCTGATGTCAGTAGCCAACCATTCCAGGAACATCCTGACATCTCTTTGTGGAGTGGGTCGGGCTGTTCTCAGGATCACATAGGTGCATGTTTAGGACCCTTTCTCACTCCCTTTTCAATGCAATGTCACAAATATATCAACTCTTTCTGACTGTACTGGATCTTAGTTGGATCAGCCATGTTCTCATTTCTGCTTGGTGATTTAACAGGGCAATTGTGTATATTATGCAGCTTTCTTTCATTTTAGATGTCATCAATAGGTCATCTATATATTGCATGAGCACTGAAATACAGGCAACTGTAAGATCTCCAGATTTTTCCGCAATATTTGATTAAAGATTGAGGGACTTTCGGTATACCCCTGTGGGACTCTACACCAAACAATGCTTTTATTAAAAAATATGAGTGCAAAAGGAAACTGACTGCCCTCATGTAGAGGAATGGAAAAGAATGCTTGACACGGGTCTATGACCGTGAACTATTTCACATCCGATGGAATCTTGAAAAGGATTTGGTACCACAGGATGACATGGGATTAAAATGGAAAATAGTGCATGCCCTGAGAAAGGTTGTGCACCATTCTCCATATTTTGTTCAATGTTTGAAGGTCAATAGGTCATTGATAAGGGAGTTATAGGGGATGCTTTGTACTTCTTTTAAAATGCTTTGCTCTCTGCAGGCATTTTGTGCTGGGATGTTCGGGGATACACAGCATCTGATTTTATCTTTAACTTCACGGGCTCCACTCCTTGTGTTAGTCCAATATCCTGTCTTTTAAAATCAATTCCTCCTTCACTGTGCACTTTACACCAAGAAAGTGGAAAGTCTTTTTTTTATCAAAATTGTTTATAAGCAGACTTCTCACTCTTACGATTTCATTTTAAAGACTGTGTCTTCATCATGAGTCTGGATTGCCACTCCATTTGATGTGCAAAAAATGGTGCAGTTCATTTTGCTCAGAATGTCCCTTCTGAGTAAATTAACGGGAATCATGTCACATATTATGAACTCATAGGCAAATATTTACAGAATCATTTGCTGAAACTTTATTTGTGATCTGACAGTTGCAAATGCCTACAATTTGGAATTGTCTTCCCAAGAGGGGTACATTTGAAACCTCTGTCGTACAAACCATTGAGTGGGTAGCACTGCTATTGATCAAAACTATACAGGGTGGCCATTTGCCTTACCATTTACATATGGGCCACTCTGGTCTAACTCTAGGTTTGCACCAAGCGAGCATTCATCCTCCTCCCTTAGGCCCCTGACAGTGCAATTGATTATGCCTAATTCAATGGAACTTCCAATAATTGCAAAAAACTGTGGAACACTGTCATCAATTATTGTGCTGAAATCTGAAGCCTTGTTGGAAATAAATCCTTTATTTTGCTTGTTCTGCCACACTATTGGGGTTTGTGACAACTTTGTGCGATTCTGTATCTGATTTTGCATGTTGTGAACTAAGGTCAAATGGGTTGGCGCATTGCCCCACTCTAAGACATGACATTCATGTTTTGAAAATTGGGTTTAGCATCACTTTGGACTCTCTTAGGATTCACTTTGAATTCTTGCTTGCAATATCCAACATTCTTGCAGATATGTCGTGTGGTGCTCTTTTTCAGGGTGCCAATGATTACATTCAAGTTATCAACATAACCTCTGCTTCCTTGAGGAACTATATTCCTTGTAGATGCATACTGTACTCCACCTTGAACACCAACACCTTACAAACCCATGTGCATATTCGAAACTGAATCCAAACCCATATCTACCATTGAAGAACTCCTCTGTCCAATCCCCAGTGCTAACTTTGTCTGTACCACCATTCCCTTCTTAATATTTCTCTGCTTGACATCTTGAATGTCACTGCAGTACTTTGCCGTCTTCAGGATCTCATCTACCGAAGTTGCCAGCCAACACATTACATTCTGTTGTATCTGAGAACCGAGCTCCGGGCGCAACACAAGTACAAACACTAAAACAAAACCACTACGTTTTTCATGGGCTGGATCTTCTATTCCACAGTTCTGTCTGTAAATCTGTTTTAATTGCTCATAATAAGCATGCACCACCTCCTTGGTTACCCTCAAACTTTTGGCCATTTAACTCTTTCTGTGGATTTTCTGGATTCAAAATGCTCAATCACCTCTTCTATACGTTATCATAACATGTGGAGATGGACCATTTTGGGCTGTTGAAGTCAGCTCTTGTGGGGGCCAATTCACGTGCACTCCATCCACAAATCCCTATGGGCAACAACCTCAAATAGTGTATTCAAATCTTCCCAAAGCACTTCTGGCACAACCACAATCCTTTCTATGTTTTCGTACCATTTTCCTGGCTCCTCCCTCAGACTCAGGACATTTTTGATAAATGAAAGAAGATCAGATCCACTCCAACGCACATGCACATATGGTCCTCCAAACACTTCCCTCAACGAGAAATGGAAGATTGCTCCAGACTCATATTCACTTACGCCTGTTGCCTTTTCATCTCCACTTGTTGCATTTTTAGCTGCACTAGATGTCTTTTTCGTCTTGCCCCTTCTCTTCTTAACCACTTATCTTTGGATTTCTTCATCCTCTCCAATATCTGGTACAGTTTATCAACTCCCTAGCAAGCATTCTCAAGCTAGGGGCTCTCATATGTCTCATCTCTTCGTCACCCATCATCATTCTGCGATTTGGTCGCAAGGTGGGCTTCTCATTCAGATTAATTTTAAACTCCTCAGCCCAAGTTTCCAACTTCTCACGAGCCTCATGGGTTCGTCTAGCAGCTTCCGTGCCTAGGTATCTCAAATCAACGTCATCGTCATCATAAGTACACAACTTCTCTATGCCAATAGTACTGTTTAGAATCTCTTCAAATTGTGTCTTTGATTTTAATACACTAATCTCTTTGGGTTCTGGTTCTCTGTGGATAGCCTGTGAGTCTATAATTGCAACAGTGACAACAGCAGATATGCCAGTCGCATCAGTAGAAGTAGATGCATCTGAGACAACGTAAGTGATTTCTTCTCCTGGAGGGTTTCTCGGGCTGTGGATGTCCTTGCACCCTCATTTACACTGGCTCCTAATCACCCAGCCCCCGACCCTTGTGGTTCTGACCGCACCTGAAGGGGCTCAACCTGACATGGAGGCAGTCTTGAATTCAATAAGTCATCTAGGAACCCTTCTTCTTCATTTATATCTGAGACAGTGTCCTTTTCCTTCTGCTTTTCTATAGTCTGGCTCTTTTTCTTGTCTGTCATCTCTTTTTCACTTTCTATCACTATGGCAGGATAAGCAACAACACCATTGATCATACCTTCATGATATGCTCGCTTACAGTGGCGTAACGATAATTGAGGGGGCCCCCCTGCAAGGTACGTGGAGGGGCCCCCTCCAGACTCTATCAGGAGCTCCCCTGCCGAAGTGCAGTGCTGAGGGGGCCCCCTGGAGCTTGGGCCCCCCCGCACTGCAGGGGATGCAGGGGCTTGTGTTACGCCCCTGCTCACTGATTTGAATTCCACTTTGCATCAACCAGTTACCAATGGAGCGCCTGAACATTCTTGTGCGGTCTTTCTCGTGAGTAGTATGCTCCCACTTCATGTTCTTGTCTTCAGACATAATCTTATTCCATTCCTTAATCCACAGGACAGCATGTAACCCTTTGTTATGTGCCCTATCATAGGCAAGTGTGCCTCCCAGTGGTATTTTCTCTCCCGTACAAACAGGATGAAGAGGGTAACTAAACTAATTTCCTATTTTCCTCTAAATTTTCATCCTTCCACACCACGTAATATCAACAATGATAATACACCAATCGCAATACAGCACTCAACATTAACTTTTCAATCCTAGTACGATATCTGATTATGCAACCAGCCAGTGACAGTGCAAATCACTATACAATCATCCAATTTCAGCGCGTCCAATTAAAAGATTAACCAATCACAGTGCGGCTCTGCGCGTCACCCCCACAACAAGCAATCAGCCACAGTGCAACTCACAGCAAAGCTATATCTGAATTCAAAAACACTTAAACAACTATATAATCAACAATCCCTGACTGCTTTATCTAAAATAAGGAAAGGAAAATCAATCTCTTCCAAAGAAATCGCACAAACAGAAAAGACAGGTTCTTAACCACCAATAACCTACTCTTGATCAGCTCGTTTACTCCTGTGCACCCAGGGACAAACAGTCACTAATCTGAATTAGCAATAAATGCAGCAAAAGACATAAATGAGCACTCAAAGTATCATAATCGATGCAAGGTCTTCTTGAACACAGCTTGAACACTGCATAAGTGCAACTCAAAATAAGGCAAAAAGCATAAAAATCGCAATCTTAAGCATTTAACACATTAATCACAATCAGCACATTCGATAACCAAGCGTGAATACCTAATCTAACGGCACATGCACAGCACTCTCAAACATGATTTTGACATGATGACACCACATTTCAAAAATAAGATAGAAGCATCAGAATCATAACAACCAAGGTCCCTGCTATCCCGCAAACCAGAGCTGGATAACCAAAGCACTCACAACCTGCATCTATCTCGCATAGCACTGAAACTCAAACTACAAATCCCACAATACACTGCTCAGAACATAAATGAAATGCTTTCAATTGCACAATTTACCAGGACTCATCACCCTACTTATGTGCACTTCTGCTCAATTCGCAGATCAGCTTCAGGATCATCCGAAAACTGCTATTTATGCAAGCTGGGTCCTTGGAATTCAGAAGTGCATGAGGGAGCCAGGGGCAATTTATTTTTGGGGTCTAATTTCCTGAACCATGAAGGTCTTACAAAGATCAATTATTCTAGATCCAGATATAACCATCCAAGACCAGTCTGTAACCATTCTCTGCTGCCAGACAGCAAATGTAGTGCTTTGACTCTAGTATTTAATATTAAGTGCTACTTATGAAACAAGAGCGGAGTTAATCCCCTAAGGATTTAGATGCTCCTCAACTGTCCTTGGTCAACATGTAAATTCAAGTTCAAATAATATTTCAGAATTAAATGTAAAGCACATTCGACTTCACAATAAACATTGACAATTATTATAATGATACCCACGAGGTTTTATTGAAATATCAAATACTTTACAGAAAGCAAATAAATGGCAAACGTCAGTCAGGTAGCATTTGTCATTTAAAGCATGAGGCGCAGGATAAATGCAAATCATGAAATAGTGGACAGAGTACAATGCACATCAGTAAATAGATTACAAATCAGAGATCAGAATGACAGTGTTGCCGCCTAAAGATCAGGGGAAAGTGTACCCGGCACTTTCTGGGTGAAGCTCATTTTCTATGGCAAAATAGAAAAATCGTTATGCACTTTTGTGTGAAGGTGGAAAAGCCCAAATATCCCACTCATTCATATTACAGAAAGAACAATACAGTGGGAAATCACATTTTTCAGCACTGCCCCACAGCCATTACAATACAATTCCCATCCCTGGTACTCCTATGTAACCTTATAGTAGTACAAATTCTGCTACAAGTCAAGGTTAATTGCTAACATGGTAAGAGAATAAAGCTTGAGAAGGAAGCATCATGTTGTAAACGAGAGAAGGACATTGCATTTAAAACGTTGCTTCTATTTTGTACTGTATCCATGGTGCGAAAAGACAGAAAGATGACAGTGTAGGAATAAGATGGTGACAGGCAGCAACAACCATTTTGAAATCAAGGCCTACATTATTCATGCAAAAATAAGCACAGCTTCTCAGCAAAATATCTCAAATTCATTATGTGATAATTACAGGTTTAAATACAATTATGCATTTTTATTAAAACTGCTACACCAATTTTATCATAACTGCAGCCTCTAAAATTGGTGTACGTTTTGAGATCTCTGTAACCTGATTGGTGGCTCTAGAACCAGACTCTCAGAACTCTGTCTAACTTGAGAAACTGTTCTGCTTGTCTATGACCTGAGATTTTGAAGTCAGTGTAAGTTTTCCTTTTCCTCCCTGCCTCCTTCAAATAGGTTATTAAGGCACTAATGACTGAGAATATACTTGAAAGGTGCAGTGAATTAAAATAAAATTAAATGAAGGTTCGAGTAAAGAAACATGCTGCCTACATCTTGAAAGTGATAGTTGGCCATGTAGAGCTGAATATCTTGAGAAATTGAACTACTTGTGCTATGGCCCTCGAGTAGATGAGAGCAACATTAAGACATGCTCAAATCAGAGCTTGTCCCATCTGCCTTTCTCGTGGTACTCATTTCAATGTGAGTGGACTGCTAAGAGTTTAATGAAGGAGCCTCGGCCGGGTCGGCCATTTTTAAACATCCTGTGGGTGGGCCAGCCGCTGGAGAATGATCAGCGTCATCAGTGGCGTAACGAAACATGAGGGGGCCCCCCTGCAAAGTACAATGAGGGGACCCCCAGGGGCACGGCCCACCACCTACCACTCCCCCCCCCGACAAAAATAAGCAGTCACCTAAAGCCGTATTTTCAGCACTTATCCGTGCATACATCGAACAGCAAATATAAATAGAATGCACTATGTGTTCTAGTGCTGCCTGAATGATGAGATCCATGACTGATAATTAAAGGGAACAAAGGCAGAAAAGTCAAATTACAAATGAATACATACTTTTTATTTATAACCCTATTTAGTGTCAAGACGAGGTCTTTGCAGGCTCTTTAAACACATGGCTGGCATTTTTCTTTTGGCAACCCTACTTTATATTTATTTTCATGGAATGCATTCTCACACTACAGTAGTAAATGTAAATTTCAAATGCAAGGAATAGGCAGAGTGGGGGCCCAGGGGGGAACTGGGACCAGAAAAAAACTAAGCCTCTGTAACCAGTTTACAAAGGTATGTTGACTGGGCAATACAGTACAAACTTGGTATTCACACAGACTGGGTTGAAGGTAGCAGAACATACCCACGCCTCAATATGGATGCCTTAACAAGGATAATTTACACCCGCCAAACCATCAAGCAGTTTAGGAATGGAATCCCCACATGAGAACCTGCCCAGGATGAATCACAACCATACACTGATTTCTGCACAAAGCGCAATGAAGCCAAGTAGGTAGCGAAAGTTGTGCTATAAAATACCCAGTAAAATAAAACAAAACAACAATCGTAAAATGACAGAACTTAAATGAATTATGTTGGGTGTCTAACGTAAAACAGATAATTTCAAAAGACTTCCCAGTATCTACAGTGGAGAAATACTATAAACAGGGATATGGTCAGCTTCGCCCCCAGTACCCATAAATACCAATACACCTCAACCTAATCTCAGAAGGTAGCAAGAGTGTACGTCTACCTCCCAACCATACATTTCCTGGTCTTTCTGTAGAATACAGGGGTCAGTCATCACCATTTTGGTTTGGTTTGGCAAAGTAACTGTGCTTGCTTACTGGAACTCCAACTACTCAGTATGAATGAAATGTAGGCTTCTATTGCTGTATGTTTAAGCATTAACTCAAGGTGAGGAGTGAGGACATGACTGATGAGCCCTATTACATGTTTGAGAAGTCGAGTGGTAATTGGGTTTGTATAGAGCATCATACTCTTGGTGAGACAACAAAGTGCATTAATGGATGGTAGCCTGCTACACGAGGAGGGAGTGCTTGATTTTAAGAGTGTTAAGTTACAAGGTGACCTGCTTGGAAGCATTTTGGTGTTGTATGTGATTGACCAGAGAAGTGCTGTTATCAGTGACGCAGCATAAAATGATGGGCCGCCCCTGCAGAATGTGAAGAGGGGCCCCCGAGTCATCCATATTTTACAAATATCCATTGGCTTTGCGTAATGGGGCCTCTCTGAAGAGTTTGGGGCCACTAAAGGGTTGCCCCCCCCCCCCAGCCACAGGAGCTGCAGGGGTCTGTTTAACGCCCCTTGTTCTGATCAGTGGCAAAACGCAAAATGATTGTGCCCCCTGCAAAAAGAGATGAGGGGTAACCGATTCTCCCATATTTCATGGATAGTCATTGGCCTTGGGCTGAATGGGGGCTCCTGAAGGGTTGGGGGACCCCTGTGCCACAGGAGCTGTAGGCGTCTGCGTTACGCTCCTGGCTCTTATAGTTTCTTGTAGTCCCAAGTTTCTGCTAAAGTGTATCAAGATCTCCTAAAATGGAATGCTATTTACCTTCAGATTAAAGTCGGGGTTACTGGAATTATGCGGCAGGGAAGCAACAAATTATGCGCCAGGGTTCACTAAATTATGGGGCAAGAAAATGAAAAATTTGCAGCATAACACAGCACATTTTTTTATATTATTGCTTTAAATATTTTGTAACGTTTACTCGTGGCAATACAGTCTGGTCAAAAATGTCACCTCATTAGTCCCAGTTTAACAACTAAATAATGAAATAAGCAACTGCAAGAGGACCAGTAAACCTTTGGGAATGGTCTTCTAATACTCGTGACCGTGTCACCACGTTTTTAGTAACTTTTGATCCGTTTGAACTAGAAACAATTTATTTTATGAAAATCTGCAGATTATGGATTATATGTGGCAAATCGTAAACTATGCGAAAATGGCGGCAGCCACAAAATTGCATAATTTCAGTGGCCCTGGCTAATGTACACAAACCACTAAATAAAGCTTTGAACATACTCTATTTACCTCACAGAGCCAAAATGCAACAACCAAAACACAATCAATTGATAGCCTTTCCAGCGAGCACCAATGGAAGGCCAGTTTGATAATACACTTTCAATGCCACTGAAGTTATGGTTGGCGCAACACAAATGTGAAGAACATAATCTAAAACTGGATAAAAGAGGAATTTCATCTCGGACGCATAACACAGGCAGAAGAACCACGTAGGCAATTTTTGTATGTACCAATGGGTGTGGCCTGTGGATATTTATGTAACTACTGCTCCTGCCTTGATTCAGGAAAAGAATCTCTCTTTGGAGGTTTACCAGAAGGTTATGTTATTTGTCGGTGTCAGTGGTACTTGCTTACTACGGGCGATGCTTGTTGTCTAGCACTTGTTTAATTAATGTTATGTGCAGGTGCATAAGCGTCACTCAGTGTCAAGAGTGATACAAAATGGAGACACATATCAAAGGGGGCAAGGCACAGATTTTTGGCAGTCAATCGCTTAATTCTCTCGCATGACTTGGCCTCCGGCAGGATTTCTCGAGCATCAGGCCAGGACTGTTGCTAGAGAATGAGGAAGCAGCAAACGGACGGTGCATCGTCTCACTCTGGAGCACACACAGGAGCAGGGATACACAAACACACAGCTATTAATAGGCTTATTGGCTTAAAATTGCACCAATTGCACTGTGGGACCTGGCTTTCGCTCTCAAAAACTGGGGCAATCTTCATGGTCTCAGCACCGCTGCGCAGAACCGGGCACCGGGCCTATACCTCTTTGCTTTTAATCCCGTCCTGGCCGCCCCTTGTTGCATGCATCCCATTCCACGGTCCACCCTGACTGGATGGACAGACTCATCTGCGGGCGGCATGCAGCAGAAGACAGGGCAAGGCTAGCCAGGGCCCAGGGCCAAGAAATAATGAAATTATGGCTGCACGGTGCCTCTGGGATGCCTCCTCGCCTCACCACCAGTCACGTGCACTTTTAATTGCGTGAGCCGCGATGCGCCTAACAATTGGTCACCAGCCCCACCCTAAGGGTGAACAGTAATACCGCGCACACGCGTAGACATCTGCACGCTGCACAAGGCCCACCATTACCATCAATTGATTAAACATTTAATATATGATGAAGTCTTAATCTAGAGCAAGCTAAAAGCTTATGCGTATTGTAACATAACATTACTACCTAATAATGAATTCCCTATCAAAAAAACCCAGATGGTCACGGATGGCTAGTGCTTGCTGGCTCCGCACAGAGGGGGCCCCTGGAGCGTGGGACCCCCCCGCAATGCTGGGGGCTGCAGGGGCCTGTGTTATGCCCCTGTGTGTGGGAACTCCCCCCAGCATACATTATACCTGACGCAGGTATAATGTGGCGCAGGGATGTACAAAGTGACACATCTGCTTAGATGTGTCACTTTGTAAATATGGCGCAACAGGGGGCATGTGTTATTCCACCCATGCGTCACAAAAAGGGACGCAACAGCAGCACAAAACTGTCGCAAGGCCTCATAAATAAGGCCCATGATATTTAAATTGATAGTTATGACACACATCCAGTAACAGAGCGAGATGTCCATAGAATAGGAGTGCGTTGGTTGTCACTGACATAGTCGATACAGAACGAGAATCGCTGCTTTTGAAAATAGGACTGGAAGGGAGAAACGGACTCAGAATTCAGCCCATCTCCCATCTCGCGCTGTAAGGCCAATGAAGGACAATTCTGCAGTCATCGAAGGTTCCTGAATTGTTTGCCCTTTAGTCAGTTTGGAAGAGCCAAATGCATGAAAATTACTATTTATATTGTTTAAACCTCTGGGCTGTAAGCAGAAATATAGACTGCAGCTAATCTTTATTTAAACCATTTTAAAGTTGCCTTCTACTTGCTTCTGCAGCGAGACTTCCTGCTAAACTCATTTAATAGCCTTAGCACTCAACAATACATGTTGGATTCTTCTGTTGCTTTATGGCTAGGCACAGAATGTGCTTCACTTCCAGCGCACTGTACCTAAAAGAGGAACGGACCCAGAGTTCGTGCTTATTATGTTTTGCATAATATATGCGTCACTCTAAGCTTCTCAGTGCTTTACTTACATCAAACATAACTGTCCCGCTAGTTCTTGCACTGAGCCACATAACTTGGATGAGCTCTAATGAGAGCAAAACAGTGTTAGATTCATTTGACTCCATATCTGGTGACAATGGGTGGTACAAGTTGATGTCATACTTTGCCTAGAGTGATAAACCTTAAGTCATTCTTGTCATTGAATGGTCAGTGTGCGATTGGTGGACTGATTTGTTCCACTTGAAATGCTTGTTGCCTTAAATCGGAGCTTACCCCCCCCCCCCCCCCCCCCCCCCCAATATCATTTGGGGAGTAATCTGCCGGCTCTCAGTGGCTTCGCTTCCACTGTTGCAGCAGGTGCAGTGGCACCGGGCCGGAGGCCTGAGGGGCCCACTGAACCCTGGTTATTGTTGTATGTTTTAACTCAAAAAGCGGCCAGAGGGAGCAATTACTTTCCTTGCACCAGGCCCCATGCACACTTCATACCTACTGATTCAAATGGTGCACGTGTGACACACGATATCGCTCCTTTCAAACTGGCCACCTGTTATGCGTATTGTAACGTAACATTACTAACTAATAATGAATTCCCTATCAAGAAATCCCAGACGGTCACGGATGTTTAGTGCTTGCTGACTCCGCGCTGAGGGGCCCCCTGGAGCATGGAGTCCCCCCCCCGCAACGCGGGGGGCTGCGGGGGCCTGTGTTACGCCTCTGCGTCACATCACCCTTTTTGGGGTGGGGCTTCCTACACCATTTATTCCTGCTAAAAGATGGCAGTTTTAGGCAGAAAAAACAGATTGACGCACTGGGATAAAACTCGCAGGGTGCTATTGGCATTTGATTTTGCTTTCTAAAGATCCCCACCTGTTTGGTTTATTTTTATTTTTTAAACCCAATAAAGCAGACCACCCTTCCATACCACCACCATGACATCGGCAATGAATATTTTAACCGAAAGTGCTCCCTCAATGTAGACTGAATGCCCGCTGAGCCATTCGGAATCTTTAAATATGACATGTGGTACTTAGCAGCTTTGTGACAGCTCTGCAGCAATCTAAAATACCTTGGTTCAGTTACGAAAAATACAGTGAAAATGCGCAATTCTCGCACCTTTCTTTTCAAAGTTTATTCCCGACATGCCCATGGTCCCAACCCCATTGGCGAAATGCGGGCTTGCTGTTAGGTCAAGGAACAATTCGAATATTGATTGTGCGTTTCATCAGAACTACCTATAACGCCTAAAGCTTTCGATTCAATTTATTTGAAAAGTGCACTGTAAAATGCCCAATCTAGCCCTAGTGTTTGGAATTAGCTTGTGGACGCATCTCTTGTGGGACCCACCAGCGGGAAGTTTGGCTTGCTCGTTTTGCCGCCTCGCTTGCTGCTATTCAGGGCAGCTATTTATGCCCACCACCATCAATGTCCGCTAGGGGGCAGTGCTTCCACTTGCATTTGAAACACATATTGAGCAACCCTGAGGGGATTCAGAGGTTAAGCATTTACTGTTCAGCAGCGAGAGCTTTCAAAACCAAGTTTTGCATTTAACAGCCATGCCAGAATCAACAGTTTTACCCCCCCCCCCCCCCCCGCCACGCCTTCACGCAATCAGAGTGGCAATTAGAAAGATAATGTGCAACAAGTCCTTCTATTCTAGTGACACCATGATCAATTAATCATAGTTTCAATCAACTACTTCTGTCAGCAGCGCATGCGCCAGTTCATTTTGTTACCTAGTTGTTTTGTCACAGCCATTCCATATAATAATCATATTCCGACCATCCATGCCAGCAGTTGCAACACCTGTTAACCAATCCTCCCTGCCGACAGAACATTACTGGATACCATTAGGAGACAGGTGCATATGTCCTTAAGAGGAACCATCTTTCGTCAGTGGAAACACAATCACTCCACAATTCCACAGGTGCCTTTACCTTTCTGCTACAGCCTGATCCAGCTCTGGTCTGCTGCAGGAAGGGGCGTGACAATCCCCCTCCCCCCCATAAACTCATTCTTGGCTTGGTAGTTGGGACTGGGGGCCCTGAGTGGGGTCTCCTATGTCAGTTTTAGGTGTTTTCGTTGTGCACCAAGAATAAAAGACAAAACAGTGACCTTTATTGTAAAATAGGAGACAGAGACAGAGTTAAACATCTGGTGGCTGAATTACAAAATGTGAAAACATATAATCTCGACTCAATGCCAGTTACCCTGCTTGTTCGAATTGTTTGATCCTAGGGAAACATCTTATTTCACAGAGCAAACATTTTCTTAATTATCACACATGAGACCACTTTTAAATACCTAAAATATAAAGGAAAATACTTGAGTTCAGGGATGCTTCACAAGTACCACTTGTATTTGATTTAATCGACTATAAGATTGCTCCATCTATATTAAGAATCTAGGCCACGTTTAAGGTTTACATGAGTACTTACTTGCCTCTTAGTTCACTAAAGACATTGTCTTTGAGGGGCAAGCCATTAAGGGTTCTAAGTTCATGTTTTGAAACTATCACTTTTAACAAATGTATGTCTA
Source organism: Triturus cristatus (assembly GCF_964204655.1). Taxonomy (NCBI): domain Eukaryota; kingdom Metazoa; phylum Chordata; class Amphibia; order Caudata; family Salamandridae; genus Triturus; species Triturus cristatus. Next base: position 333,831,119 of record NC_140580.1, read on the forward strand.
TGCAGTGATCATTGGATGGACTACAATTAATCCCTTCCGGCCGATAAAGAATTACACAGTTTTGAATTTTGATGAATTTTATCATATTTTTACATTATGTTTGTTGTACGATACACGTGCCATACGTGATTATAGCTTGGCTGATTCAAGGATTCTTAGAGCCAAGATACGCCATTGGCTCAACTCTGGCTCGGCTTGCCCCGTTAATTTGCTGACATGCCCTGCCCATCTCTTTGCAACTATGGCTTAGTACATGGGGCCATCACTCACTTGATAAAATGAAGAGTAAAAGGAAAGGACTGGAAACATGGAGCCCTGCCTACATGCACCAATTTGCCAACTCTACCATCAAGGCCTCTCGTAGCAGAGTCGAAGAAGAGTGCATACAGTGAAAATACTTTTAAAATGGGTGATTGCGGAGCCGAGACTCCGGGTCTTTGTGTTGTACACGATCATAGTCATGAGTTCCTAAGGAGAAATACCAGGCCCAGGTGGAACAGGCAATGGGAGAGCTTCTGAGTGGTGTCTGGGGTGAGACAGCTCCCAAATGCATTCGTGATTGGCAGTTAGGTCCGGAGGCCCTGAGTCAGGTGTGCTATGTCCGTGTGAGTTTTTCTCATTGCTCTCATTTCACTAAAAGCTTTTTATTTCTTTATTTTTTGGAGAGGAAACCTAAATATTTATAATGACTGGTTTACCAAAAAAGTAGTAAATCTGCACCCATTGAAGCACTCTCTGAATGGGTGCAAATGTACAACTTTTTGGAATTCACAAACATTGTCAGCAGTAGGCTTGGAAAGCTGTGCCTGTCTCATTTTTCCAGGCAAACTACTGGCGCTAGACATACTACTGGCAATCAGACACCCAAAAGGTGATGGGATGAATGCTTGCAAATAGTCTAACCTTGGGTTGAACTGCTCATAGCGGGCATTTGGGCATTTTACCCAGAGGCTGGAAGGGTGGGGATCGGTTTTTCAGCCGCAGGGGCTGGTTTTGTTACTGGGGGAAGGTTTTGCAGCAGCACTGCAATATCGGCTCCCAGTAACAAAAGCAGCAGTGCACACTTGCGCACCACCCCACCATGCCCACGCCGCCAAATTGCCAGGGCTGATTTAGGTTTCCAGTCTGGCTGTGGTCTAATAAATGGTCATTACTCGGGGTAGCATTCCAAAACATAGTTATTTTCAAACACTGTGGCCTCTAGACAGAGGCCCACCTAATGCATATCATTACTGACGCTGTTCTCATTGAAATAGTCCATCCGCAACCTTGGTCATCTCACCCCTCCACACTGCAGCCCATTATTGTTTAGTCTGGAATTTGAGAATCACACCGCCAAATCCTACTGGCAAATCTATGCCACTGGCTGCAGGTCTGGTAGGCAACAGGTTATTTAGCCCTCTGCCTTAGTAAAGCCAATTCTATATCAAGGAAGGCCAAAGACAGCTCAGAAGAGATGGTTTCTTTCATGCTAAGAAGCCTCAGTCAAGGAAGAGATGATTGTCGTGAGGCCACTGATGGTGAAATCTGTTCTAGCATGGAATACATAAGCCCAAGCATGAGGATAGGATGGAGCATAAAGACAACATGGGACCCTCACTCCTCCAGCCACCAGCTGAAGTGGGGGGGGGGTAAGGTAGGTTTACCCCAAACCAGATCAGAGGAAAGAGGCACATTCCCCACTAGTAATCAGAATCGCACTGATGATGCGCTAACCTAGATGTACGGCCTCACCCCATCTCTTCAACCTTGTGCAGGTCAAGGGGTCAGAGGGACAGATCATTTCCCAGTGTACCCGTGTCCAGAATAGTACATTCCAAATAGGTTGTACAATGGCTCATTTGGAATTTCTTAGGGAAAGTGACCCATTTGCCTGCTAGAGAAGTATTCTGGTAGTGTTGCCACACTAGTTTAGCTTTGGTGAACCCAGAGCACGGTAGGTCTTATTGTTAAAAGGAAGGGGAACAGGGGGCTAAGCAATGATTAATTTCCCTGAATGTTGATCCACTTGTTATCACTTGAAAACTTCACCTGGGTTAGGGGGAGTTGGGTTGTTGAAGTCTGTTCTGTTTTCCATCTCCAGTAGCACTACATATGGCCTCAAAATTGAAACATAATGTGATTGTCAGCCTACCCAAGACTTCCAACCTTGGCATTTATAGTACCCACAGGCAAACCCCTGCGCCCCCACCAGCAGTCAAATCTTGCAACAACCTTTCCACCCAGTAGTCAAAGTTCCCTCCGATGCCTATTTTTAGTCAGACAATGTGCCCAACGTACAAGAAAAAATATCAGATCTTTACCATGATCTACCACCTGGAGCAAATGGGCCTGGTGCAATATAAAAGCATCCATTCCAAACAGTCAACTAGGGAGTCAGAAAGCCTGGGGGCCATACTTATGACCCAGTTTGCATTGCTCTTGCACCATGCAAGGTGGTGCAACTGCAACACAAACCTAGTCATATTTTTGAAGCCACGCAAAGCCACTTTGTGTGGCTTTAACCGCCTTAAAAAATATGGAGTAATGCAACGCAGCGCAAATCACTGCGTTGCATTACTCTGCGCAAGGGATGTATTCCATGGGTGTTGTGTGGGTGTTCCCATGCAACTCCCATGATTTTTTATGCATTTCCAGATTTACCAAACCTGGTAAACCTGGGAATGCGCCAAAAAGATACACCTCCCCAGGTGAGGTAAGAAAGAAAACGGTGAAACACACCTTGACAGTGGAGCCCTCTATAGAACAGCACCTGACCTACTATCCCTCGCTTATTCTTACCCCTGTGTACTTGCTGGGGTCTGTGTGCACACTGATTCGCACCCACTGTCACAATGCATGTCCCTCTGGGGACCTAGCACATTTTAAACAAAAGCACAGATGCACCACATGTCAAAGAACCAGGAAGACCAATTATAGGACTTGTTTTCCACAACAGAGTTCTTCAAAACCAATTCCTTTTTATTCCAAAAAACAGTAATTCATTTTTTTTCATTTTAAAAGGCAAGATCATAAATATCATTGTTTTCAACAGCACAGCCGAAGCATTTCGTCCTTGAAGCGGACTTCTTCAGGGCGCTTAATAACCACAAAAGGGATCAAATCCTAATAGGAAAGGTCAGAGGATAGCCAGTTCCGTAGTTTGTAGATAATTCACCTTTCTTTTGTGTGACAGGGTTATATCAAAAGTAGCTTTTTCTGGGGTCACCGTAATACTAGCGATCAGACCAGATCATTTCCCTTCATAAGTTTCCTATTGATCTCCCCAGGTGAGGCGTAACGAGGAAAAATATATGTATTTCCCTACGTTTTTTCCTCTTTCTATGTGTGCTGCATTCTGCAAGAGAAAAAAACCTCTCATGGTTGATTTTGTGGAGGAAGGTGCTCCTTCCTGCACAAAAACAATCCTGCCTACAACACAGGCACCCTTGCACCAAGGTGCAAGGGTTCCTGCGTAGGATGTCTAAACGGACCCAGTGCAGGGGGAAAGGACAAGAATGCGCCATATTGGAAAATAGGGCACACTCCTGTCCTTGCCCTGTAACGCAGGGCAGCACAGCAAGGCGACTTGCTTCGCTGCCCTGCACCACAAAGGTCATAAATATAGCTCCAAGTTCTTAATTGTGCCCACCTTTGAAAACTGATGAAGAATAGCTTTTTCATAGATACTTTGAACATGGCCACCATCTTTGTTGCCCTACATGTTCAAATGTCTCCCAGATATGGACACCTGTCTTGGTGTAAGGCAATCCTATTTACTGGCTCAATATTCCAGCTGTAGAATGATCCAGTTACAGAAAAAGAGCAGCAACACTCTTCCCAGCAACTAACACTCCAAATTTGCAGATTCACGCCCGAAAACAAATCTTCAATAACGTTTTGCTAAATGGACCAAAGCCATAGTTGCATTGGAAATTGGTTATATCTGCTGCTCAGGTTAGGTTTAGTCTGAGGAGAGGCACAGTCAAACAATGATGAGCATCTTATTGTGATGGATGAAGTCTGTTAGCCTTAAGGGCTTTTGTGGGATGATCTGTGTCATTGTGGGATAACAGCTGGGAATAGGGATCTGACTAGCATTCCCTACAGCTGTTTTGCAATTGGAAGTATGCCTACAGACGAAGAGTACATTTTTCCTCTTTCCAATCCCTTCTTTTCTGTATTTGACTAGGTACAAAACCCACTGCTAATATTTACATGATTCACATAAATGTTTACTGCTCAGGCCCTTCTTTAAAAAATGTATGCAGGTTATGTGTCAGAATATTGAGGAAAGAAATATTGTCCTACAAAAATATCGTGGCCTAAAACATCAAGGACTAAATATTGGGACGGTAAGTATATATAGATAACTATATATTTACTACTCTTGATTCCATGTGCTAATGAAGATACATCCATCATTAGGGTGCATATATGCGGAGTTAATTAGAGTAAAACTATACTTAGCTATATATCAGGGATACTCAAAGTACGGCCCTTGGTTAACAGCAGCACTTGGCCGTTGTTCACTTGACAGAGCAGGAACATTCAGGAAGCTGTGAAACGGGTGTACTTTATTTGCAGGTTAACTAAACTAAAGGTAAAGAAGCAAAGAATGTTTTCTAGGCAACTTATCTTTGGCATGCATCTGCTTTGCGTCCCCCTACGCCCACCTTTCAGCACCCCGACCCTCCCCTGCTGGCATTGGTACAGCCCTCAGGAAGCCACGGACGATACTTTGTGGCCCCCATGGAAATGTTTGTGAGTACCCATGCTTTATATACTCACCTTCACAATATTTTGTTAGTTGATATTTTAGCAATATTTTTCCAGGGTGATTTTCATCCATGATATTCCAGTCTTATCCACACAATGTTTGCAAAAATAAACAAGTTGCGGTGGCACAGTCCTGTGGAATATTTGGTCCCTTAGAAGAACAATCACCTAAGGGTCTCACATCTGGGACCTATTGCCTCTGCCAGTGTCTTTAAGCCATGATGAGCAGCATCGCAAGATGTTGTGCAGCACAGCAACTGGGTAAAAAAGTAGGAAATACGAGAGCATAGCAGCATCATTTTGTCAGTGTTCGCATGCCGTATTGTGAATGTGTGTGTACAAATTGCGCCATTTTTTTATTTACCGATCTGAGATGGATCTTTAAATAAAAAAAGGAAATAGAGGTAGATCAAAAGCCCTTTTAGGGTGGACGGCGCCACAGCACTGTTCCACCTGATCCTCCACAAATGTTCTATTAAAATGTAGAAAAAGACCATGTGTGAGGGGAGGTGACTGCAACAGTGAGCAGGAGAGTGATAGGTGGCAGCAATGCTCACAGGACAATAAGAGGGTTGAGTTATGGGGGCAGGACTCGAGAGATAAGCATATGAGGGCTAATGCAACATAGAGTGTGTGGCAGCCATGACCGGTGCAGGTATGCGTGTTGGGGCGGGGTGGGGGGGAGTCGACAGGCAACAAAATAGGTCCAATTAAATAAATAAATAAAACCTATTCCGTCATCTGTCGACTTCCCCACCCGCCCCACTCCACCGCACTTACCTGCACTGGCCACGACTGGTGTGGGGTGTTTGGAACCACAGAGCCAAAGAGAGAGCAACACAGAACCTGGCAGTAGGGGGAAGGGAAGAACACATGGGAGACAGATCGAAAGCACGTGCACTCTCATGGATTGCTTAACCAAAAATAATAATTTAGTTCCTGAAAAGTAAGCAATGGAAGGACACAAGTACAGTGGGTATGCTCCAGGGGAGGATCAAATAAACACAAGGAAGACAAGCCTACACAAGGCAACAATTAGAAAGCAAGAAACTGAGAGGGGAAACAAGTGAACCATTGGAAAGCAATGGGATGTCTCTAAGCCCACTGTAGGATCACAATAGATCTTTCTCAACCAGACAGCTTTCACTGTCTGGTACATGAGACCTGAAAAAGATATCTGCTTTCAACAGTGAATATTGGATTCCCCTGAAGTCTTGTTTTAAGACGACTTAGGGTCTCTGTTGTCTATGAATTTGTATATTGAGAATGTACTTGAATGTTTGATATTTGTTTAGCTTGTTTTTAGCACATGACAAAATGTATCTGCAATGTTTATTCTCCTAATAAGCATAAATAGGTACTTGCTTAGGGCCTTTTTTGAGTTTGGCGGTGTAGGAGCAGGGTGGTTCACCTCCGCACTCCTCACGCACTGCCAAACCCTAAAGCTGCCCGCCCGCCAGATTACAATACAAATCATAGTCTGGCGGACGGGCAACATGGCGGTCCCATGGAGGTGCAGTAAAAAGGCTCAATAAGCCTTTGATACTGTCCAGCGTGGGACCGCCACAGCGCATTTCAGCATGGCATGGACTGTAAAGTCCATGCTGTGCTGGAACAAAGGGGGTGCTTTCACATCAGGGGGCACAACATGTGCCCTCCAGCATGCACCTATTTGCTTGGGACAAGGGGGTCCTGTAGGGCCCACTCTGTTTCCACACTGCCAGCTTTTACATGGTGGTGCTGACCTCCATGTAAGGCTAGCTGTGGGGAAACTCAAAATATGCATGGCGGTGCCGCAGCAGCACTGCCAGCATATTCTGAGCCCCTCACCACCGCGCCAACACCAGGGAACACACTTCCCTGGTCAAATGCCAAACTTGTAATACAGCGGTCAGACCGCCAGTGCAAGAGTTGCTGGACCACTACCTCCACACCCTCACGAGTCTGCTGGTCCATGGACCGCCAGACTCGTAATAAGGCCTTTAGGCAAGTCATAGTGGCCTGACACTGTTTTCTCTTCAATACTTTATTGTACCATTGTATCATCACTTTTGTTCTTAAGACAACAATAAACTGTGATAATAATGGCACTCTCAAAACATGATGCAAAAACAACAGTTGATGGACAGAATAATGTCATACATTCACCCCAGTACAGAGATCTGGGTCTAAATCCATCGTTTTTTTGCACACCATGCCATTCCAGTTTGAACCCAGCCATATGCAAATCAGTCTTGACCCTGTGCCTCATGGGAACAGTCCAGACCGAACTGCCAAGTCAGGTCCTCCCTGGACTGGAAACAAGCATCCTAGGACCGGTTTCGGGGTTTCACCCCTCTTCAGCCAGGATAGCTTGATTCCAGTGGCATGGAGAGCACGGGTCTCACGTCTGAGCATACCCGTCCCACTTGGGGTGACAAATGCAAAAACAAGTTGATGGACAGAATGCAGAACAATGTCATACATTCACCCCAGTACAGAGATCTGGGCCTAAATCCATCGTTGTTTTGCTCAACATGCCATTCCAGTTTGAACCCAGCCATATGCAAATCAGTCTTGACCCTGTGCCTCATGGGAACAGTCCAGCCCGAACTGCCCAGCCAGGTCCTCCCTGGACTGGAAACAAGCATCCTAGGACCAGTTTCGGGGTTTCACCCCTCTTCAGCCAGGATAGCTTGATTCCAGTGGCATGGAGAGCATGGGACTCACGTCTGAGCATACCCGTCCCACTCGGGGTGACAAATGCAAATACAACAGTTGATGGACAGAATGCAGAACAATGTCATACATTCACCCCAGTACAGAGATCTGGGCCTAATGCCATCGTTTTTTGCTCACCATGCCATTCCAGTTTGAACCCAGCCATATGCAAATCAGTCTTGACCCTGTGCCTCATGGGAACAGTCCAGCCCGAACTGCCAAGCCAGGGCCTCCCTGGACTGGAAACAAGCATCCTAGGACCGCTTTCGGGGTTTCACCGACACAGCCAGGCATTGGCCATTATACAAATATAAAGAAATAATAGCAAAGGAATACAATAACCAAAAATACAAAATGAAGACGTGCTGTAGTGACATACAATAATAATGAGGAAACCATAAAGAAGATCAAATGAATGTTACATTTTTGTATTAAAAAAACTTTGTAGATTTATTAAAAGGGATTAGAGTTAAAGTTAGGGAAATTGTATGGGTCCTATATAGAGATAGAAATAGCGCTCGATGTGGGGTTAGGAAAGTAGTGAAGATTTGTTATAAGGTTAAAGGGGGGAGTTAAAGTTAGGAAAAGCGTTAGGGTTCTCATTAGAGAGAAGTCTTTTTATGGTTAGGCTAAGTGAAATTCCAAAGGGTAAGGTTTAAGCAAGTGTTAGATTAAGGTTAGTTATAAGGGCAAAGGTAATGGTTATTCGAAAGGGGTATGCATTAGGGTTAAGGGTTGAATTAAAGGTAAGTGTAAGGTTGATGACAAGGGTTATCACTGAGTTAAGTGGAAGTAGGAAGGCTTTAGGAAAAGGCTAAAGTTGAGTTACGGGTTAGATCAAGAGTAGTTATAAGAGCAAAGTTTAGGGGTACCTTAATTGGAAGAGGTAAGTATTAGGGTTAAGGTTTGGGTTAAAGTTTTGGTTGAAAATAAGGTTTACGGCAAGGGTTAGTACTGAGTTAAGTGAAAGGGGAAGGGCTTACGAAAAACGCAAATGTTAAGTTAACGGTTAGGTTAAAAATAAGATTTAGGGCAAGTGTTACGCTTAGAGCTGATGCCATAATTTCAACATCATTGAACTCTTTCATTATGGGTTCTTCAGTATGGGTGACCTAATGCCAAATGCTAAAGTTGTGGGTTTTGTTTTTATATATATTCATGGTATTCTTTATTACCCCTTCATAGCTCTTCCTTGAACACATCCTGAAGGTTGAGGATGATTTTCTTCTTTCTTGCATTGTTCAAGAGATTGCATAAACCTCTCTTGACTGAATTCTGCTCCTTCACAAGGACTCCTGCTACAACAACGTGTCAAAGGTACTTCCGGCCACCACTCAGAGCCTGGCCTACCACTCTCACCAGCAGTCACAGTTATGTAAACCATACCCAACTTCAGGCACGGTTTTCACCAGCCAGGCTTTCTAGCAGTCTGCGCTTTCATCATCCACCAATCACTGTTGCCAGCAATAACTGTTTCCAAGCAAGTCGTTGGACCTTGCACCAGGGACCGTTGCTACCAAACGGATCTTGCTCCTTTCGCTTGGTGAGGAGTCATAGAGATTACAGCCAACTCCGGCAAATAGATCTCACACCAGAGAGTATGGCCAAGTAACTGCTATATTACAAAGAGAATGTCTCCTGCCAGTCAAACCTGTGTTAACCTGCCTATCCAGCAATGTAGGCTTGGAGTATTCCTGCCAGTGATCACATCTAACATCACTTTGAAGCGTATATGTATGCATGTGATATTTGTATACCGCAAACCTAGGTTAAAGGTGGTAGATTGTTGTACACAGTCGAAGACAGAGGTGCAATCAAAAATACTAATGTAGGTGCTCAGAGGGAAGTTGCATTTTTTATTGTTTCAACCATGTTGTGTTCTTTAAAGATGTGTATCTTCAGCTTTCTCCTAAAATGGATCGATGCAGATGGGTACATGAACATTGTTTTACATCACGAGTGTGTAGGTGGAGAGGTGTGCTGCCTATATTTACATTTCTTGCTGTTCTTCACTCCGTTGTTATAGGGTCTTGGATGCGCCATAGGTGCACATGTCTGCTAGATAGACAGAGGTGCCAGTCACGATAGCTTCGTAGACGATGCACCTTACCTTGAAGCTGGTGTGGGTCAGCCGTCATGCCTAAGGCCACTTCTATCAGCATTCATAGCATGCATCACATGTTCCCTTCTTTTCTATATTTGACTAGGTACAAAACCCACTGCTAATATTTACATGATTCACATAAATGTTTACTGCTCAGGCCCTTCTTTAAAAAATGTATGCAGGTTATGTGTCAGAATTGAGGAAAGAAATATTGTCCTACAAAAATATCGTGGCCTAAAACATCAAGGACTAAATATTGGGACGGTAAGTATAGATAGATAACTATATATTTACTACTCTTAATTCTATGTGTTAATGAAGATGCATCCATCATTAGGGTGCATATATGCGGAGTTAATCAGAGTAAAACTATACTTAGCTATATATCAGGGATACTCAAAGTACGGCCCTTGGTTAACAGCAGCACTTGGCCGTTGTTCACTTGACAGAGCAGGAACATTCAGGAAGCTGTGAAACGGGTGTACTTTATTTGCAGGTTAACTAAACTAAAGGTAAAGAAGCAAAGAATGTTTTCTAGGCAACTTATCTTTGGCATGCATCTGCTTTGCGTCCTCCTATGCCCACCTTTCAGCACCCCGACCCTCCCCTGCTGGCATTGGTACAGCCCTCAGGAAGCCACAGACCATACTTTGTGGCCCCCATGGAAATGTTTGTGATTACCCATGCTATATATACTCACCTTCACAATATTTTGTTAGTTGATATTTTAGCAATATTTTTCCAGGGTGATTTTCATCCATGATATTCCAGTCTTATCCACACAATGTGTGCAAAAATAAACAAGTTGCGGTGGCACAGTCCTTTGGAATATTTGGTCCCTTAGAAGAACAATCACCTAAGGGTCTCACATCTGGGACCTATTGCCTCTGCCAGTGTCTTTAAGCCATGATGTGCAGCATCGCAAGATGTTGTGCAGCACAGCAACTGGGTAAAAAAAAAGTAGGAAATACGTGAGAGCATAGCAGCGTCATTTTGTCGGTGTTCGCATGCCATATTGTGAATGTGTGTGTACAAATTGCGCCATTTTTTTATTTACCGATCTGAGATGGATCTTTAAATAAAAAAAGGAAATAGAGGTAGATCAAAAGCACTTTTAGGGTGGACGGCGCCACAGCACTGTTCCACCTGATCCTCCACAAATGTTCTATTAAAATGTAGAAAAAGACCATGTGTGAGGGGAGGTGACTGCAACAGTGAGCAGGAGAGTGATAGGTGGCAGCAATGCTCACAGGACAATAAGAGGGTTGAGTTATGGGGACAGGACTCGAGAGATAAGCATATGAGGGCTAATGCAACATAGAGTGTGTGGCAGCCATGACCGGTACAGGTATGCGCGTTGGGGCGGGGTGGGGGGAGTCGACAGGCAACAAAATAGGTCCAATTAAATAAATAAATAAAACCTATTCCGTCGTCTGTCGACTTCCCCACCCGCCTCGCTCCACCGCGCTTACCTGCACTGGCCACGACTGGTGTGGATTGTTTGGAACCACAGAGCCAAAGAGAGAGCAACACAGAACCTGGCAGTAGGGGGAAGAGAAGAACACATGGGAGACAGATCGAAAGCACGTGCACTCTCATGGATTGCTTAACCAAAAATAATAATTTAGTTCCTGAAAAGTAAGCAATGGAAGGACACAAGTACAGTGGGTATGCTCCAGGGGAGGATCAAATAAACACAAGGAAGACAAGCCTACACAAGGCAACAATTAGAAAGCAAGAAACTGAGAGGGGAAACAAGTGAACCATTGGAAAGCAATGGGATGTCTCTAAGCCCACTGTAGGATCACAATAGATCTTTCTCAACCAGACAGCTTTCACTGTCTGGTACACGAGACCTGAAAAAGATATCTGCTTTCAACGGTGAATATTGGATTCCCCTGAAGTCTTGTTTTAAGATGACTTAGGGTCTCTGTTGTCTATGAATTTGTATATTGAGAATGTACTTGAATGTTTGATATTTGTTTAGCTTGTTTTTAGCACATGACAAAATGTATCTGCAATGTTTATTCTCCTAATAAGCATAAATAGGTACTTGCTTAGGGCCTTTTTTGAGTTTGGCGGTGTAGGAGCAGGGTGGTTCACCTCCCTCCTCACGCACTGCCAAACCCTAAAGCTGCCCGCCCGCCAGATTACAATACAAATCATAGTCTGGCAGACGGGTAACATGGCGGTCCCATGGAGGTGCAGTAAAAAGGCTCAATGAGCCTTTGATACTGTCCAGCGTGGGACCGCCACAGCGCATTTCAGCATGGCATGGACTGTAAAGCCCATGCTGTGCTGGAACAAAGGGGGTGCTTTAACATCAGGGGGCACAACATGTGCCCTCCAGCATGCACCTATTTGCTTGGGACAAGGGGGGCCCTGTAGGGCCCACTCTGTTTCCACACTGCCAGCTTTTACATGGTGGTGCTGACCTCCATGTAAGGCTAGCTGTGGGGAAACTCAAAATATGCATGGCGGTGCCGCAGCAGCACTGCCAGCATATTCTGAGCCCCTCACCACCGTGCCAACACCAGGGAACACACTTCCCTGGTCAAATGCCAAACTTGTAATACAGCGGTCAGACCGCCAGTGCAAGAGTTGCTGGACCACTACCTCCACACTCTCACGAGTCTGCTGGTCCATGGACCTCCAGACTCGTAATAAGGCCTTTAGGCAAGTCACAGTGGCCTGACACTGTTTCCTCTTCAATACTTTATTGTACCATTGTATCCTCATTTTTGTTTTTAAGACAACAATAAACTGTGATAATAATGGCACTCTCAAAACATGATGCAAAAACAACAGTTGATGGACAGAATACAGAATAATGTCATACATTCACCCCAGTACAGAGATCTGGGCCTAAATCCATCGTTTTGTTCCTCACCATGCCATTCCAGTTTGAACCCAGCCATATGTAAATCAGTCTTGACCCTGTGCCTCATGGGAACAGTCCAGACCGAACTGCCAAGTCAGGTCCTCCCTGGACTGGAAACAAGCATCCTAGGACCGGTTTCGGGGTTTCACCCCTCTTCAGCCAGGATAGCTTGATTACAGTGGCATGGAGAGCACGGGACTCACGTCTGAGCATACCCGTCCCACTTGGGGTGACAAATGCAAAAACAAGTTGATGGACAGAATGCAGAACAATGTCATACATTGACCCCAGTACAGAGATCTGGGCCTAAATCCATCGTTGTTTTGCTCACCATGCCATTCCAGTTTGAACCCAGCCATATGCAAATCAGTCTTGACCCTGTGCCTCATGGGAACAGTCCAGCCCGAACTGCCAAGCCATGTCCTCCCTGGACTGGAAACAAGCATCCTAGGACCGGTTTCGGGGGTTTAACCCCTCTTCAGCCAAGATAGCTTGATTCCAGTGGCATGGAGAGCACGGGACTCACGTCTGAGCATACCCGTCCCACTCGGGTGACAAATGCAAAAACAACAGTTGATGGACAGAATGCAGAACAATGTCATACATTCCCTCCAGTACAGAGATCTGGGTCTAAATCCATTGATTTTTTGCTCACCATGCCATTCCAGTTTGAACCCAGCCATATGCAAATCAGTCTTGACCCTGTGCCTCATGGGAACAGTCCAGCCCGAACTGCCAAGCCAGGTCCTCCCTGGACTGAAAACAAGCATCCTAGGACCAGTTTCACCCCTCTTCAGCCAGGATAGCTTGATTCCAGTGGCATGGAGAGCATGGGACTCACGTCTGAGCCTACCCGTCCCACTCGGGTGACAAATGCAAAAACAACAGTTGATGGACAGAATGAAGAACAATGTCATACATTCACCCCAGTACAGAGATCTGGGCCTGAATCCATCGTTTTTTGCTCACCATGCCATTCCAGTTTGAACCCAGCCATATGCAAATCACTCTTGACCCTGTGCCTCATGGGAACAGTCCAGCCCGAACTGCCAAGCCAGGGCCTCCCTGGACTGGAAACAAGCATCCTAGGACCGCTTTCGGGGTTTCACCGACACAGCCAGGCATTGGCCATTATACAAATATAAAGAAATAATAGCAAAGGAATACAATAACCAAAAATCCAAAATGAAGACGTGCTGTAGTGACATACAATAATAATGAGGAAACCATAAAGAAGATCAAATGAATGTTAAATTTTTACATTAAAAAAACTTTGTAGATTTATTAAAAGGGATTAGAGTTAAAGTTAGGGAAATTGTATGGGTCCTATATAGAGATAGAAATAGTGCTCGATGTGGGGTTAGGAAAGTAGTGAAGATTTGTTATAAGGTTAAAGGGGGGAGTTAAAGTTAGGAAAAGAGTTAGGGTTCTCATTAGAGAGAAGTCTTTTTATGGTTAGGCTAAGTGAAATTCCAAAGGGTAAGGTTTAAGCAAGTGTTAGATTAAGGTTAGGTATAAGGGCAAAGGTAATGCTTATTCGAATGGGGTATGCATTAGGGTTAAGGGTTAAATTAAAGGTAAGTGTAAGGTTTATGACAAGGGTTATCACTGAGTTAAGTGGAAGTAGGAAGGCTTTAGGAAAAGGCTAAAGTTGAGTTACGGGTTAGATCAAGAGTAGTTATAAGAGCAAAGTTTAGGGGTACCTTAATTGGAAGAGGTAAGTATTAGGGTTAAGGTTTGGGTTAAAGTTTTGGTTGAAAATAAGGTTTACGGCAAGGGTTAGTACTGAGTTAAGTGACAGGGAAAGGGCTTACGAAAAACGCAAATGTTAAGTTAACGGTTTGGTTAAAAATAAGATTTAGGACAAGTGTTAGGCTTAGAGCTGATGCCATAATTTCAACATCATTGAACTCTTTCATTATGGGTTCTTCAGTATGGGTGACCTAATGCCAAATGCTAAAGTTGTGGGTTTTGTTTTTATATATATTCATGGTATTCTTTATTACCCCTTCATAGCTCTTCCTTGAACATATCCTGAAGGTTGAGGATGATTTTCTTCTTTCTTGCATTGTTCAAGAGATTGCATAAGCCACTCTTGGCTGAATTCTGCTCCTGCACAAGGACTCCTGCTACAACAACGGGTCAAAGGTACTTCCGGCCACCACTCAGAGCCTGGCCTACCACTCTCACCAGCAGTCACAGTTATGTAAACCATACCCAACTTCAGGCACGGTTTTCACCAGCTAGGCTTTCTAGCAGTCTACGTTTTCATCATCCCCAATCACTGTTGCCAACAATAACTGTTTCCAAGCAAGTCGTTGGACCTTGCACCAGGGACCGTTGCTACCAAACAGATCTTGCTCCTTTCGCTTGGTGAGGAGTCATAGAGATTACAGCCAACTCCGGCAAATAGATCTCACACCAGAGAGTATGGCCAAGTCACTGCTATATTACAAAGAGAATGTCTCCTGTCAGTCAAACCTGAGTTAACCTGCCTATCCAGCAATTTAGGCTTGGAACATTCCTGCCAGTTATCACATCTAACATCACTTTGAAGCGTATATGTATGCATGTGATATTTGTATACCGCAAACCTAGGTTAAAGGTGGTAGATTGTTGTACACAGTCGAAGACAGAGGTGCAATCAAAAATACCAATGTAGGTGCTGAGAGGGAAGTTGCATTTTTTATTGTTTCAACCATGTTGTGTTCTGTAAAGATGTGTATCTTCAGCATTCTCCTACAATGGATCGATTCAGATGGGTACATGAACATTGTTTTAGATCACGAGTGTGTTGGTAGAGAGGTGTGCTGCCTATATTTACATTTCTTGCTGTTCTGCATCTCCGTTGTTATAGGGTCTTGGATGCAGTTGGGCCATAGGTGCACATGTCTGCCAGATCGTTGGGGGTGCCAGTCACGATAGCTTCGTAGACGATGCACCTTACCTTGAAGCTGGTGTGGGTCAGCCGTCATGCCTAAGGCCACTTCTATCAGCATTCATAGCATGCATCACATGTTCCTACCAGCAACCACAGACTTCCCTGAACACCCCTGCAGATGGTCTAGTCTGCAACGACATCTCTTTCTAGAAGTCAGCATTCTCACCAGCCGCTCACCTCACCGGTCAATGATTCCTCCCATAATTCCTGCCAAATCTCCATAACTTGCACTAAGTGAGTCGTCACCAGTTGCATCTATCAGCGGGTATTTCTGATCCGCCCTTAGGAGGTGATCATGGAAGTGGCCTGTGTCTACCCTAGATCCTCTTGCTAGCCGCCAGAGCTTCCAGCAGCCAATCTCATTAGCAGTCAAAGCTCACACTAGCCAATCCAGGAAGCAATCAGGGCCTGCACCAGCCAATCACAGGAGCAGACAGACCCTGCAGCCATCTACCCTGGAGCAGCTGGTCCTCTGTGTAGTAACATCTGTCAACTTTCCTTCAAGACAGTAGTCGTCAATTTCACCATCCACCGCGTCAGATGTCAGCGCGCGCGCCAGTCAGAGCTGATATGCCTTGATTCAGATTTATAGTGTTCATTTATTGTCATAATTGATAGCTCTTTGAACTGTTGTGAATATGCATATTCAATCATTCACACCATCCTGACTGATGTGTGACAATTCTGAGATATGTGGTAATTGCAATTGTAAGCGTTTCTCCAAGTTAAACGCCTTTGGGGAAGAGATTGTGAAGGAAATGTGAGCAGTCGCAGGACAGCTTTCATCATCGCTCTGCTGAAATGCATAATTACTTGCTGCTTCGATATATGCTACCAGGCTACATTCAAGGGCTGCATGTTTTGATGTAATTCGAATGTTACGATGAGTACTGCTTACATGCTTAAAACAACAGAAAACCACTAAAAGGGTATTAAAACGCCTTTTTATTATGAAAAACTACAAACATGCTTGTCTACGGGGGAATTGAATACCATTTGCCTGCCAATCCTGCCAGCAGGGTGAGCGTGTGCCCTCGAATACTGCCAGCAGCCAAAAGCTGCATCAGCCACCCCGCCTACAGCTAAATGGCACAACCAGCCCTTCCAGCGGAGGTAAGAGAGTCTGCCAGCCAGCTTATTCATAGCCTCTGTTTTCCGCATGCAGTAAACAACAGCCAGGGCATAGCTTGCACCATGAACCATTTAAGAAAGAAGGGATTTTTCCTGTCATTGTTGATAGCGGTGGGAACAGGTACCATCTACTTTTTCAAGCTACTTGCGTCTGTGCCCGCCATTTCTGCCAACGTGATAGTTGGCACCAGCTCATTAGACTGGCAGAGAGTCTAAATTCCACATACAGGGATTATCAGAGAAGCAAATTCTCCTGGATCCGCTTAATTTGTGCCAGTGGTTGCATGTGCTGGGCTCCAGCGTTCAACCTTGAGGGACCAGGACTTATCAGACTTTCAGAGTAAGGGAGAGAAAGGGAGCACAGGGATGAACAGGGAAAAAAGGAATGTGCAAGAATGAGATAAAGAGACAGGAAGTGTGGGGTAGTGGAAGAAAGAAGCATGAGGTGGAATGAAAGATAATCCGCCTTGAATTCGGCACCCTCAGTACTTGCCAAAGCTAAGGCCTGGATCCTGCACTTATTGTTTTACAAATTCACCACCACCTAGGGTGACCAACCGTCCGTAAATTTCACGGACAGTCCGTAATTTCGGCCGTCTGTCCGTTGTCCGTGAAGGATTCTTTAACGGACGCCATTTGTCCGTAATTTTAACCGGGCACCGGTCGCACCACCCTAAAGCCGGCACAGCTTCCACCCACCTCCCTGCTTGACTCCGATGCTGTTGAGGTCGGGTGTAACAGACTCCAATGCAGTATCAAAGCTCAGATACCCAGCAGCATTGGAGGGGCACAGCAGGATGGCTACCCTCACACCTTCAGCCCTTGATGAGCTGTTAAGCGGTGTTTGAAGGTGACTGAGAGTGAGGTCTGCAGCTTCAGGAGCAGGGGCATCTATTCAGATGCAAACAGCCCTGAATGCATCATGTCTCTGCAATTTAGAGGGGCCTCACACATTCCCTTTCTGCCCAGGGCCCCAAACATCATAGAACCGGCCCTGATTACACCGAGGAAGCACGTGGTTCTCTTCACAGAGCTTAATTACTGTTAGTAAATTGTAAGCAAACCTCGGTTCTTCAAACATGTGGTCTATAATGTAATAAAATGGCACAATCGCACCCACTGATTTAGAAAGTGTGGAGGACAATCAGTTAAATCAGTTCTCTTGGAGTATCTCCTTTAAGTACTGTATATCACAGTGGGGGATGGCAAAACTAACATTTTAGAAAGAGAGCCTGTTGTCTTGTCCAGGAGGGGGTGAGGAGCCCTACGCCACCCTGGAAGAGACCAAGATGATACGAGAATACTGCATGCCCGCCCCTGTGCCCACCCTGATGGATTCTGTTCCCCCTCCTGTGATGGCTCCTGCCGCCCCCCCAGTGATGGCTCCTCTTTCCCCATGTGGTGGCTCCTGTCCCTCCCCCCACCCCCCGTGGATCCTGTCTCCGCCCTGGGTGGCTTCTGTCCCAGTCCTGGAATGGCTCCTGCAGCGAGGGTGAAGTTCTTGATGGGGCTCTTCTCAAAAGGGTCAGCTCAAAATTAATATGAAAAGATGAACGAGTGAGTAAGTGAAGGGATGGGTGGATGGCTGGATGAATTTCTGAAAGGGTGAATGGACGAAAGAAAGATTGAATAGATGGATAATGAGACAGGATGGATGGATGGATTGATGAGTGAGTGGAAGGATGGATGAGAGAAAAGGTAAATAGCTGGATGTATATGTGGAAGGGTAGCTGGATGGGTAAAAGGGTGGATGGATGAGTGAAAGGATGGATGAGTGAAAAGGTTGATGAGTGGGTGGATGGATGAGTGAAATGATGGATGGATTGATGAATTGATAAGTGCAAGGGTGAATGGATGGACAGATGAGTGAAAGGGTGGATGTAAGGATGGATGAGTGAGTGAAAGGGAGGGTAGGTGGACAAAAGGATGAATAGATGAGTGAAGGGGTGAAAAGATAAATGGATGAGAGAAAGTGTGGTAAATAAAATACCGGACTGAATTTCATACGGAATCTTAAAATAAAGTAAATAGCTCAAAATAACAAGAGGCAGAATCCGTGGTATAAGAGGTTTTCTAATGGCCTTTATTCCATTCAAAATGGCCGACTCGAGTCGCGGCCTTCAGGTTCCGTCACCACGAGGGTTCAGGAAGTGAAGTACAATAATTTATTGATAGACATGTATTTTTATAATAAGTACATTACAATGAAACGAATGTAGAAGGCGTAACATTTGATAAGAAAAGTGACAAAACAGTGACATAATCGAAACTAGGCGTAATAAGGAATAAAAGAAACATGATTGGTTAGAATTATCAGACATAGGTGGATCTATAAGATAATACTTGGCATAGATGCGCGCGCAGCAGTATGACGTGTAATTGACGTGCAACTAGGGGGTGAAGGGGACTTGACATTTAGCCCTACATGTGGAGACGAGAAGTCTGGGGGTCAAGTCAACCTAATCCCAAATCATATCTAACATCCTATGTTTAAAGAACTATGTTATCCACAAGGAAGAGACTCTCGGACAGAATCTATTCTATACTGACTGTGTGTGCGTGTACAAGCGTCTAAGTGTCTATATGAGATGCGAGGGATAGAAAACTTTCCATGGCAACAGGGCTATGAATCACTTGCAGGAGGACGGAAAGGCTGAGTCCTTTGCTTGTGAGCTAAAGGAAATGTTTACCTAAATCACTGGACAGGAATGCATCGGCTGGAGAGCAAAATAGATAATTCGAAGGTGAAATACAGCTTCTTGGCAGACAGGCGAAAACTGGCCGAGGCAGGCACCGTTAGCTGCACAGGGAGTAGGACAAAGTTCATGGATACAGATGCGAGCTCAAGCTGAAGCTGTCAGAGACAGAGAGCAGGGAAAGGCTTTGAGGACAGAATCGGGCCTACTCGCCTGAACTGTAAAAATGGAGTAACTTAGCCATATAAAGTCGGTGGCCTGTCATACCTAGGAATCGAATATCCAGCCCATTGATGGCGGATCTGACAGAGAACATGTTGACGGTAGACACACATATGTTTGCGTCTTAGAAACTGGAACTGGAGGGAACATACATGTACTTGTAACATGCATATAGATCCGTTGGGGTCCAAGATAGGGGACATAACTGATCAGGAAAATCCACATTTCCACATTCCCTCCTTGTCCCCTTCTTGCCCTTCACGAGACATCAATCTTCATCATTCCATTGATTTGCTCATGGAGCATCATTTCTTCTTCCTTCCGGCATTTTGAACGAGAACTGTGATATGGAATGCATGATGTGGCACACAGACCACAAATCGCTGGTCCACATTGTAGACATAAACAACAACTGAAGAGCATAAGAAGGCCAATACCTAGGAAGGATAAAACTCTCCATCCCCAGGCTGATATCACACTCCAAAACCACCCGGACCACGTCCAAGTGCCTGGATTCTCGTGTATCTGGCTTACAATCTTATGAAGGCGTGTTATAGCTTTATATACAGATGGCGAATTTTCTGGTATGAATATGCAGCAGCTGGATCCGATGACCCTGCAAGCTCCGCCCCTATCGGCCAGGATGACGTCAAGGACAAGACGATTCTGGAGAACAACAATTCTCATCACTGATTGTTCCTCTGTCAGATTGCCTAGGGCGGCTATAGTCTCGTTTACTACAGCTTCAAGAGTCTTGGTTAGTCTACGTATCAGCTTACTATTTGATATAGTACCTATATAGGGAAAGATACCTTTATTGAAATCTACATACTTGTCCCATGCTGTCTCAGTATAATCGACAACTGGGAGATCTCTTTGCTCTCTATTGTGTACTAAATGAACATTTCGATAATAATCAGGGGGAGCTAGGAAAACAGGTGGCAAAAGGAATGCTATGTAACAGGTACCATCCCAATCTAGAGGCAGACGCATATATGCCGTCTGACCACATATGAAGTAAGAATGGCGAGAAGCTCTAAATGAAGATTTACCTTGATCACTATATTCTACTGTAGTAACGCATTGGCTATGGCCCATGTGTATGGAACCAACTTTTCTTACACATAATTCACCCTTTACTGGAAATACTGACATAGTGGGCAGAATTAGTTCAACTTCGGATTTGACATTCAAAATCATAAGATTAGGCGTAAAATTACCTAATTTATACACTTCATTTTCTAAATCAGTTCCTGTTCTACTGGGGTGACCCTCCTTATTAGGGTGACAGACTTTGAATAAAACTAGATTCAGATTTCCCCATATCCAATGTTGTTGATAAACTGCTGTGTCTGGGTCTATGGAATTTAATAAACTAAACCATGCTCCACAGGAGCCATTGTGTGTGAACGGATGTGGAAAGAAAGGCAGAACTCCTTTGTTATTCTGATAGGGAGGAAGTCGGCCACACACCCAACAATTGGTGGCATTACTAGTCTGATGGGAATGATGTAACATACTAATGAATGTGTTATTGCGCAGCGCAAGTCTATAAGATAATTCATGTGGCGGTAGGTCACTAAAAGAATGTTCATCAGTTATATTGACAACACGTTTAGAAACAGGATAATACATATGCAACAATATACTTGCAGTAACTATTAAAAAACTCAAGGAAGACAAAATTAATAAAGTCACAATACAGTGGTTACGCAGTAATTTACAATAAGCATGTCGTTTCATTATGATTGTGGACTCTACGTGATTCAGACCTAAGGGGTACATGTCGGGACAGATTCAACCGCTTCACCTTGGAGAGGACTTAAACAATCAAATCGTCCGACAGTTTAGATCTGGACCTGAGTTTCTGTTTATAGAGTTCAGTGCTACTGGCCTCAGCCAAAGGTAGCTTTGAGTCAATGGGGGAAGACACACGGGCAGTACTGTCTGTGTCAGGAGGAAGTCCATGAAATTTTTTGATATGGCTGGAATGAATCCACCCTTTGCGTCCCTCGATCTTCACGGCTGTTCTTGTGGTCAACAGGACCAACTTGGGTGCTTTCCACCTGGGCTCCAGTTGACTTTTCCTGTCGAAATTTCTCACAAAGACAAGATTACCCGGAACAACGTCATGGGGTTTCGCCTCAGTGTTGTCGGGAAAGGCTGCAGCTACCTGTGAACGAGAAGATTGTAGTGCAGACATCAAGGAAGCCAAGTAATCTGTCAGCATGTTACAGTCAACATCAGTTATTTTACGTGGTATAGGCGTCCCCCACATATTCGGCGGTCTACCGAAGATCACCTCATACGGGGATAGCCCTGTTCTAGAGTGTGCTACCATTCTCATGTAAAAGAGTGCAACTGGTAATGCTACTATCCAGTCGACACCTTTCTCTCTACATATTTTGGACAGTCTGATTTTCAGTGTCTGGTTATGTCTTTCTACGAGACCTGCTGCCTCGGGGTGTCGGACACAGTGGAATTTCCACTGATATCCCAACAAAAGTGAGACATGTTTCATTAATTCGGATGAGAAAGGCTGACCGTTATCTGAATATACAACACGTGGTAAACCGTACCGTGGGAAGAATTCTCGAACTAGCTGCTTGGCAGTAGTCGGGGCAGTGTAATCTGATACGGGATACGCCTCTGTCCAACGGGAGAGAGCGCAGACAACTACGAGAACATATTTGAATCCTCGACAACGTTCCATCTGAATATAATCCATCTGGAGGACTTCAAAAGGATGGTCAGGAGGCTGAAATCCACCCTGCTCTACGGGAACACTCTTTCCTGGATTAAACTGACAACATATCATACAGGTACGAACTTTTTGTTTAGCTGCTGCTCGTAAATGTTTGTTGAACCAAATGTGCTGAATGCTGTCTAGCATAGCCTTCTCTCCTAAATGTGCTGGACTGTGAACTGTAGCTATAATGGCTTGAACCATGGAATCAGGGAGAAACCATACAGATTTCTCCTTCGTCATCCATCCTTGATCTGTCTGGATCCCTCCTAGTTCAGTCCACTTCTTTATTTCTTCTGCTGTGGCATGTGTCTGTATGTCAATTACGTCAAGTGCGGGATCCTTAATTGTCATACACTGTGTTGGTGTCTGAACTATTGGCTTTGTCATGTCTAATGTGCGATTCTGAGCAGTCTGTTTAGCTGTTTTGTCAGCTAAATCATTGCCTTGAGAAATGGTATCAGTAACCTTCGTGTGTGCTTTACATTTCATAATCGATATAGCAGTGGGTAGATGTATTGCGTCTAACAAGGCATGAATGAGGGGTCCGTGCTGAATGTGGGCACCATGGGACGTTAGATAACCTCTCTCTCGCCACAGCACGCCGAAGTCGTGTACAACTCCGAATGCATAACGTGAGTCAGTGTATACATTAACTTTCTTATTTGTGGCTTGAATACAGGCTTGCGTTAGAGCAATAAGTTCTGCTGCTTGGGCTGACAGAGTATCTATACAATGTGTCTCAATAACTTCAGTGTCTGTTGTGACTGCATACGCGGCCACTAAATCTCCTGTACTTGCTCTCATGCATGATCCGTCTACATACAACGTCAGGTCTGGATCTAACAATGGAACGTCTGTCAAGTCTTGTCTAGGTTTCGTCTTTATTTCAATGATTTCAACACAATCATGAGCTAGTGGGTCTGTTCCAATTACAGGTAATAGTGTAGCAGGATTCAATGTATTACACCGTCGGATCTCTATGTGTGGTTGAAACAATGTCAGTTCATAACCGGTAAGTCTTGCTATGGTCAAGTGTTGCGTTTGTGTTCGGTTCACAAGAACCTCTACTGCATGTGGTACTTGTACTGTCAATGGGTGTCCTAATACTATGGCATCGCTTTGTCTGATTGCTAAAGCTGTCGCTGCCACTGATTTCAGGCATGCAGGCAAAGCCTGAGCTACGGGATCTAATGTACTGGAAAAATAAGCACATGGCTTGCGTGATCCTGCTTGATCCTGAGTGAGTACTGACAAGGCAGTACCTTCGCGTTCTGTAACAAAGAGTGTAAAATGTTTGTTATAACATGGTGTTGCTAAAACAGGTGCTTGACATAAAGCTTCCTTTAGGCTTTCAAAAGCTTGTGTATGTTCCTGAGTCCAAGGGAGAACAGTCGATGTGGCTGCCTCCTGTGTGGTTAACTGAATGAGTGGTTTTGCTAGAAATGCGTACTGAGGGATCCACTGCCTACAATATGAAGTGAGGCCTATGAAAGCCCGCACCTCCTTTTGTGTCTGGGGTATTGACATGTTAGCAATTAACTGGATGCGATCTGGTGTAAGCTGCCTTCCCTCCTTGGACAGCGAGTGACCAAGATAAATAACTCGCTGAACACAGAATTGCAGCTTAGAAGGGGACACCTTGTGCCCCTTGTCGGCTAGGAAATGTAAAACTGTCAGAGAAGCTTTTTCACATTCTGGCTCGCTTCTCGCGGTGATCAGCAGATCATCGACATATTGAAGCAGTGCAGTATTGACTGGCATGTGGATACTGTCAAGTTCTCGTTTCAGTGCTTGGCTGTAGATGCTGGGGCTTTCTGTAAATCCTTGAGGAGCGCGCGAGAATTTAAAGCTGCGCCCATTTAAACTGAATCCGAACAAGTATTGGCTTTCCGGATCTATTGGGACGCTGAAAAAGGCATTCTTGAGATCAATTACAGTAAAAAATGTTGCTTCGGAATCAATTGCTGTCAACAATGATGATATATCAGGGACCACAGGGAATTGTGGTACAATACACTTGTTTAGTTCACGCAAATCAATAACCAATCGGTACACTGGTGGGGCAGTAGGATCAGTTCGTTTAAGAATCGGAATTATCGGTGAATTACATACATTGGAGTCTGTTTCTACAACTACTCCCTGGGCAATCAGCTCATCAATGATTTTCAGCAAAGCCACTACAGCATCATGCGGTAACTTGTATTGTCGCATTCGTGGTAGTACCACTCCTGCTTTCAATGTGACTCGATAGGGTGTAATGTTCATGCAGCCAACATCCGTAGGGCCTTGTGCCCATAGATGTACTGGTAAAGTCTGTAGTCGGGGATCCATGTCTCTAGACACATAGTGACCTTTAAAATCACGCAAAAACAACCTTACTCCTTCCGGAGAACAACATATTATGGCTCCTAGTGCTTTCAGAGTTTTAATTCCTAACAGATTTTCTGGGCATGATTTAGTAAGCAATAAATCTGTAGTTCGTGTCAAAGGTCCTATCGTAAGTGGTAGAGGCTGTGATACTTCATTAACAATAGGTTTTCCTGAAAAACCAAGGGAAACATTTTGAGAGCCTGAGAGGGGTGCCCCTGGAACTTCACTACGTTTTATGGTTGTTCGACTTGCCCCTGTATCGAGTAAGAATTTTCTATCTTGACCTAATAATTCACTATGTACATAAGGTCCTTCTTGATCTACCGGAATCTCGATAAGCGGTAAGTCAACTTCCCTCTCTAGGCTGGTTCATGCGTAACGCTGATACTCAGGGTATTCATACTGTGCAGTCTGATACATTTGTCGTGTTGTGGTTTGTGTGGCAGTAGCAGGCAACGGTGGTGCAGCTGGCACAAACTGTATGGGTTGCTGTGAGGCTGGCATAGACTGTTGCTGAACTGGCATGGACTGTCCATGCTGCATAGCTCCTTGTTCATTCTGATCTTGTCTAACTAATCGTGGTCTCTCTTTTGCAATACCTGTAGCTATATTACGTTTCAGGACTTGACAATCATGTACATAATGGCCTAGTTGTTTACAGTAATTGCAGGTTCCTTTTACAGGAACTGCAGAATCACCAGAATGTGTCACACCCTTTTTGTGACCATCTGCTGGTACTGTCTGAGAAACTAGCATTTTCATTTTTGTATCCTTCATGCGTCTATGCTCGTGTTCTTGTTCATCCCTAATTCTATTGTGATGATACTGTAACATTTGTAGCATTTGCGACGGAGTGTTACTTTGCCAGGTACTCTCGAATTTCAATATTCTATTCTTCACTGGGGGCAATGCATTTTCCACTAATTTTGTCACAAATAGATGTGGATATGAGTCACTACTTGCTTTTATACCACTATTTATACCAAAACATTTTTCAAATCGAGCATAATAATCGCTTGTGTCTTCATCTTGCTTTTGTTTACAGGCTGTGATTGCACCCCAATCTTCCTTTTTTGTAGTTAATAAACGTGGCAGTACCTGTACTAGTAAACCTGGTAATAGTTTAACTTTATCCCCGAGCCCTGAACCTGCAGCTCGGCCCCTTTCTTCCTCTGCTAATGCTGTCCAGTCTATCTTTTGGTCTCCCACTTCCCACTCTTTTTCTTTCAGTTTTTCATAAATGCCAGCAGGCAAAAGCACCTTTAATATCGTCATAATATCAGGAAAGGTGTACTCTCCCATCAGTAACATGTCTTTAATTTCTCGGTGGAAACCCGCTGGGTCTTTGTCATGACTAGGTACTACTTTCTTCATTTCTAATAATTCCATTTTTGATATGGGTGTGTAAACAAATACACGGTGAAACTCATTGTCTTCGCCTTTTATTGGGTGCACTTCCCGTAAAGGATTTTGTCTATCCATGTAGTACGGTGCTCTTTCTTTGTGGGGCAGAGAGAGAGAATCTGGACTTACAAAAAGGACGTACTGCTTACGTGACACTAATATCTCTTTAATTAGCTTGTTACTAGAACCTCTCCATCTGTACGTGAGTAGTTCCGTTAATATATCAGGTAAAGGACCAGGGTCAGTATGTTGGCTCTTATATAATATGAGGAGTTGCTGAATCATATAGATTCCAGCTAAACGTTGTTCATCTGTACTGAGGTTGAGAAACGTGTGTGCTACGGTCTCATCACCGTATTTTTCAGGACTAACAACCCAGTGAACGGCTGATCTGGCTAATTCTTGCTCATCTATGGAATCGAGGAGGTGGTAACCTCTTCGTTCTCGTAGTATTTTATCTGCGGCTTGAAACGAATGTTCAGGAGACTTCAGATTTATTACAGGCGTCGGATACGTTCTGTTATTATTTGGGCATACAGAGTGTATGGGATCAGAAAAACATCTAGCATTATCACAGGATCTTCCTCTGCCTACATAGGCTATGGTCTCTGACTGTCTTGCGGAATTCCCTGATTCGGACACTTCATCTTGCTCAAACTCGTCTGTTCCCAATCTCTCTTCATGAATACGCTCTATTTCTTTACGTATTTTTCGGCACATGGCTATTATACAATTTTGCTTATCGTGTCTCCCTTCTGATATATTCTGACTCCATCTTGTAAGAATAAGCATTGCATTCGGGTCTACCCCCGGACGGTCTTGATTTCTGATCACACAGTTTATGAGGAAACGTAACAGTTCCCCCTGTATCTCTACTTTCTGGAATTCCATCCTCAATTAATAGATTTTCTTGAACTTTATTTGAACTTTCTTTACTCCTCTCTTCTTGTCTACGTGCTTTTTCTGTTCGTCTATGAGATTCTTTACGCCATAACTCAACAGCGTCTTTCTGTGACTGTCTGACCTTTCTTTTCCATAACTCTTCCTCCACTTTCATGATGCACTCTGCATCCCAGGTTCCCGCTATGGGCCACCTTTGACTTTCCGGTAATCCTTTGGTATAATCTACCCATAGATCAAGAAACAATATGGCATCTAAGCCATGCTTATGGTACATGAAATGTCCTGGAGTGTCTCTAGGAGGAATAGGAACTGCTTCTTCAAGCACCCCTTTTCTGGTAGTAATCTGTCTTAACTTCGAGAAGAGCGGCATATTGACAACTGATCTGATACTTACTCTTGAACTTACTTAATACGAAAAACACCATAAATGAACAGTGAACAATGAACAGTCATTCATACCACAATATGCAAGACATTTCTGAATACTTTAAACATTAAACATTAAACATTATAACAATGATCGACAATGATGACAGTCTGCCTAACTAATCACCACGCTGAATTCTTGACAATAACTGAATACTTCGGAATACTTGATATACTGCTAAACAGTACATATACACTGCTAAACAGTGCAGACCGGATTTGTGTACCCAAATCCGTCTTGACCGGCACAACCTATGTGCGCGTCAACACGCCTCCCCGGCGATGGTACTCACCGAGTAGCTCCTTGAAACGGAAGGCCTCAGAGAATGGACAGGACTCGATAACTGCGGACATCGGACCCTCTGGACGTCGGGATTTCGGAAAACCTGGTGGGCCTCTGTATACCTCGGATCTTGCTCTCTCAGCTAGGCTCTGGTCGGGATACTTCGCACTTCTCACCGCCTCGTCTGGGTTGATCGCAGCCTCAGTCGCCCCCGCTTGACCGGAGGGAGCTTACAGGAAATCCTGCTGGTACGCGTTTATGGTCCGTCCAGCTGTGGCAGGAGACCGGGCCTGCAACGCACCGCCGGCGCGTGAGATGAGAAAGTGTCCCTGTTCGGGCGCCATTATGTGGTAAATAAAATACCGGACTGAATTTCATACGGAATCTTAAAATAAAGTAAATAGCTCAAAATAACAAGAGGCAGAATCCGTGGTATAAGAGGTTTTCTAATGGCCTTTATTCCATTCAAAATGGCCGACTCGAGTCGCGGCCTTCAGGTTCCGTCACCACGAGGGTTCAGGAAGTGAAGTACAATAATTTATTGATAGACATGTATTTTTATAATAAGTACATTACAATGAAACGAATGTAGAAGGCGTAACATTTGATAAGAAAAGTGACAAAACAGTGACATAATCGAAACTAGGCGTAATAAGGAATAAAAGAAACATGATTGGTTAGAATTATCAGACATAGGTGGATCTATAAGATAATACTTGGCATAGATGCGCGCGCAGCAGTATGACGTGTAATTGACGTGCAACTAGGGGGTGAAGGGGACTTGACATTTAGCCCTACATGTGGAGACGAGAAGTCTGGGGGTCAAGTCAACCTAATCCCAAATCATATCTAACATCCTATGTTTAAAGAACTATGTTATCCACAAGGAAGAGACTCTCGGACAGAATCTATTCTATACTGACTGTGTGTGCGTGTACAAGCGTCTAAGTGTCTATATGAGATGCGAGGGATAGAAAACTTTCCATGGCAACAGGGCTATGAATCACTTGCAGGAGGACGGAAAGGCTGAGTCCTTTGCTTGTGAGCTAAAGGAAATGTTTACCTAAATCACTGGACAGGAATGCATCGGCTGGAGAGCAAAATAGATAATTCGAAGGTGAAATACAGCTTCTTGGCAGACAGGCGAAAACTGGCCGAGGCAGGCACCGTTAGCTGCACAGGGAGTAGGACAAAGTTCATGGATACAGATGCGAGCTCAAGCTGAAGCTGTCAGAGACAGAGAGCAGGGAAAGGCTTTGAGGACAGAATCGGGCCTACTCGCCTGAACTGTAAAAATGGAGTAACTTAGCCATATAAAGTCGGTGGCCTGTCATACCTAGGAATCGAATATCCAGCCCATTGATGGCGGATCTGACAGAGAACATGTTGACGGTAGACACACATATGTTTGCGTCTTAGAAACTGGAACTGGAGGGAACATACATGTACTTGTAACATGCATATAGATCCGTTGGGGTCCAAGATAGGGGACATAACTGATCAGGAAAATCCACATTTCCACAAAAGGATGGATGAGGGATAGGGTCAATGGATGGATTCATGAGTGGATGAGTAGATGGATGGATGGGTGGGTGGATGGATGGAAGGAAGGATGGCTAAGTGAAAGGGTCGATGGAGAGAGAAAGGGAGGATGGATGGATGACTGAAAGGGTGGATGGGTGGAAGGATGAGTGACTGGGTGGATGGATGAGTAAGTGAAAGGATGGCTGGAGGGGTGAAAGGGTAAATGGCTGGATGGATGAGTGAATGGATGGATGGGTAGAAGAGTGGATGGATGAGTGTACAGATGGATAGGGTGAAAGGGTGGATGATGGATAATGGATGGATGAGTGAAAGGATGGATGAAGGGATGGATGAGTGAAATGATAGATGGAAGGATACATGATGGATAGGTTGGCAAATGGATGAATATGTTTGGATATGGCTGGACTTACTTATATACTATTGCGCAACCTCCTCTGATGTGTCTGTAAAACGTACCTATTGTCCTGAAGTTTTGTCCTGACTTTTGACCTCCTGTCCTGAATTTGTGTCCTGAATTTTGACCCTTTGTCCTGAATTTTTACACTCACCGTCCTGAATTTGCACCAATGCCAGTTGGTCACCCTACCACCACCTGCACCAGACTCTTTGTTGGCCAAGATTAACCCATCTAGCACCCTGTGGCCGTCGCTTGTCGTTTGAGGTGTCTACCAAATTCATCCAAGCTGAAGAATTGTGCAGGGAGGGAGGGATGAGAGGAGTGTCTCTACAAGTGAGTATTTTATTCAGAATCTTCTAGAGTTCAGTCTTTACGTGATTGCCGCTCGCAGGTTCTCAAGAATAGATTTGTAAAGAAATTTCAGGCTGCAGAAGTTTCAAAGGCTGTCTTCGTCCACGCCCATTTGCTCCTCTCAGTCGTGTTGCCAGTGTTTCATGGGCAGTAGTGCAAGGAAGGTAATGGACTCCCTGGCCGCTGTCTGAATTGTGAGATACCACAATAATCAGGGTTCCGTGTGCCCCTCCAGCCCTGGTGCCACTTCACCTGCTTCAGAAATGGAGGGTACGACCCTGGCTCCTCCCACTCTTGACTTTGAAGTTTTTGTTCACTGTTAATTTGTGCTCTCGCGTTTGTCATTGATTTGGGAGCTGGCATTTAGAGGACACCTGGATTGCACGTGGATTGCTGAGCGGCGGCTATTGATCAACTTTGAGGCAGATGTTAGTGTTACCCAATGTAACTTTACTCATTGCAATAGGACTCAGTTCTATGTTCTGCCCCCAGAAAAATGGAGGACTGGATTAACCCTGCCAAAGCTCTAACTCGTGACCTGCAGATCACTACAGATGTTAGTAGTCAGCGTTAACTAAATGAGATACCTTCCCACACCCTGCCCAGTTACTACATGTCAGATATCACCATCATATGACAGACAGGCCCCATAACATGACAGACATTGCATCATATGATTCAACCACATACTAGGGATTGCCCCTTCATCTTAGGTCAGTGGGACATCAGCCCCCTCCTTTGTGCAGCCCAGCAGTCCTCTCGAGGGCCCTGCCCTTCGCCATGCTGGGTTCAAGGGCCCTGAGCAATGCATACACCACTCCCTGCGCTGTTATGAGTCAGCCTACCTATTGGGAGATGTTTAACTGATGTGTGCATTTGTTACACTCATTAACATAGATTATACCAGGAAGGGGTGCAAGGACTGTGCTTGGGTGTCCAATCACAAACCACAGATTATCTATTAAGGAAGCACCCTGCAGAAATTTGCATTTTTAGTATGTTCTGTTATTGTAATGCTGCTAAAGGCAAGTTCTTCCAGTCCCCGTAAGTAGTCAATGAATGCCCGGTCTCTGTAAGTGAAAGTATACATTGTGGGGATTTTCAAGAAGCAAACACTTGGCTTTACTGAGAGAGCGTGAAAGGTGGTGGAGCGAGTATTTCAAAGCCAGGAATGCTAGGCGGTCAGTATGAATAGACTACTACACAACTGTCATGGTCCAAAAGATTACTTTTGAGTGAATTGCAGTCGGAAAAAATGATCACAGAGTTATGGAGTGCTTTTTTAGCAGCTTCTGTTACTATACGGGTAGCCATATTTAGGACGAGCTGAAGCTGGTTGGGCAGTTTATCAGGGGCTTCCAGGTGGATGGAATTTGCTCAATCCATTCTTGTTCAGCTTGATGCATTTATCACAGTGACGTGTTCATTTGCCTCAAAAATAAAAACAAATGTATTTAGGATCTTAACCCCTTCCGTGCTCCCGTCGGCCAACGGCCGTCGCGAGCACTACCTGGCTAGTTCTGCGCACGTCCATTGGCCTACGCTCCCCACCCACTATTTCAAACCGCTGCACTGCAGCGGAATTCGCACCGCAGTTAAGCGGTTAAGTTGGTCAAAGCAAGTCTGGGCAACCCTGGAGGCTCGGACTTCCAAAGCCTGGATGTCATCTAGGAAGACCCAGACATTGTGAACTGCTGTGGAAGGGAGTGGTGAAGGGCCCAAAACCATGGCCACCATGATGCCTCGATCTGATTTTACCTGTCAGGGCAAGCAAAACGTCTTTTGTACCTGGGTTTAGAAGCAAGAAATTAGTGGACACCCACCACTGCACAGGCGATAAAGCTTCGGACAAGGAATTCAAATCTTTCCATGGAGAGGATTGTTTAGTAGAGACCTGAATGCTTGGTTATTCCAGGTATTACTTTCTCCCTTAAAATTTATATTGTAGATTGTTATAGATGAAATGCTGATCCTAACTGGTGCATTGTTTTTGCAATGTTCCACTTCTGCATAGAAAAGAGGATTGCTTGTCACTGATCCCAGTTTCATCTAACAGATTGGGTTTGGACATACAGACTCAACTGTTCATATCAAAAACATACACTTTGTTACTGAAAGACTTTAGGCGCACATATGCTGGTATTGTTTGATTGAAATAATCTTTTGAGAGATTTTTATGGAACCAATCTTTTATTTGTTTTAAATGGCAGTCCCGCCGCATGTGAAGTACACAGCTGTTTGCCTACAACCATAATGGCTGGCAGCAAAGTCACTGACGCAAAGCAGAAACACAGCTTTTGCCTACAACCCAGGGGCCGGCAGCGTAGTCGTGTGCATGTACCAACTGGGCAGCAAGAACACAGAGGATACACAACGGCCTACCACCAAAAGAAACCCCCCCCCCACCCAAAGCAAAAGAAAAGGGGGCATCTGCATCGGTATGCAGTCTACGTAAAGCGGAAGCAAGTCTCTACCCAAGTAAACCGTACTTCACTCCCCAGCCCCTTCCCTGTGGGATGTTACTGCGTCACCCTGTGTAGGAAGCAAGTGTAGTATTTGGAGATATTTAGGGCATGTAACTTCACGAAATTCTTCAGACAAAATACGTATGAAGGGGGCCCATAACTCAGCGTATTTCTCCCATTTATGCTCCTGAATCAACGAAAGGCGTTCCATGGTCAGGGTCAACCAAAGTCGATGAAGCCATGCCGTATGGTCAGGAACATTTGCTGTGCCCCACTGTGCCAAAAGCGTCTGTCGAGCCGCTAGTAACGCCAGCACTATCTGCCTACCCCGCAAGGAGCGCAGGGGAAATGTCAGCGCGTTGGAAAGACCCAGCAAAGTATACGCCGGGAATCATGGGATCTCCGTATCAAAGGCCTTGTCTATGTCATTTAGTTCTCCCTTCCAAAAGCGTCCTAGACGTGGGCAATGCCAGAGCAGATGCGCAAGGGAGCCAGTGAGACGGTATCCTCACCATCACTTTTCTGTGTGATTCTTGTCCCAGCTATGTATACGCGCCGGTGTGAGATACCAATATGATGCAACTTTGAAAGCCAATTCAGT
The DNA here is from genome assembly GCF_964204655.1 of Triturus cristatus. Taxonomy (NCBI): domain Eukaryota; kingdom Metazoa; phylum Chordata; class Amphibia; order Caudata; family Salamandridae; genus Triturus; species Triturus cristatus. Next base: position 333,864,046 of record NC_140580.1, read on the forward strand.
GCCAGCAGTACTGTGCGCTGTGTGGTGTGCTCTACAATGGATGTTTTCCCATTCTTTGTCCGTGAAGGTCCTGCCCAATTCCTCCTCCCTTGAGAGATTTTTAAAAGCTATATGTCATCCATCGATCATGGGTGTCTAGCGTATGGCCATAGTGGCTGGATTAACATAAGATTTTAGACAAAATACATATGCATACAATTAATCGAGTCGAGACTAATTGACATAGCAAGCGGTTGTCAAGAAAGCCTGGCATGGACCTATCCTGTCTGGACCTAGCTTGGACACAACCTGTTATACATCATTGTTGAGGAATTATATTCTATGAACCCAGTAAATATGATCGATTATGGTCTGGATAAGTGTGTATGGGTTAAAAGGAGCATCCGCTTAGCGGGGTCTATAGTCTGTCCAGGCATGGACAAACTTTAATATAGCCATGGCATGGACAAACTTTAATATAGCCATGCTCACGCTTCAAAACAGTCCGATTGTTTAGAAACTGACTTTCCAGTTCTTTGACTGAGCATGAAAACATCTGTTTGCAGGCTTTATTCACAGTTCTTAATGTAGAGTTATTTTAGTGAGCACCGAGGAGCAGTTTGACAAAATGTATACGTTTAATATTGGTATATATTTACTGCCATCTTTATTTGTAACACGTTTCTCGAATTAGCTGTCCGACTTTCTAAACATTTACTGTTGCCTTATTAGCAATGCATCTATTTACTTTCACGCGATCTGGGTTCCCAATGTAAACATAAGAGCCTAATTAAAAGTGCTCCGTAAAATGTGGGATTACAATTATAAGTGGCGTCAGGTTAATCTCGCCTGATGGCTACCTAGTGCCACAGCATTGGCACCCTGGGATAAATTTGGGTGGGTTAAACCTACCAGAAATTAACAAGTGGAAGAGACCTCGGGCCTCATTTAGGAGGCCCCTTGAGCCGCCGGAACGTCTCTTTTTGTGAAGCCTGCACCAAATTTAAAAGGCAGTAAATTCACTCTTCTTGCCTTAATGCTGTTTCGTAAATATTGTCTCCTGTAACGCAGTTTTCTGCGTTACAAGGGCACTCAATGGGTGTTGCTCAGGGCATTCCCAGCAACATCCAAAACATTTTACGAGAAATCTTAAATCTGAGGCAGCGCCAAAAACTTAAGGGAGGCAAAACGTGCAGAAATATCTTTATTTCTCCTCGTTTTTACTCTTTCTAAGTGTGCTGCATTTTGCATTACACATAGAAAAAACGAAAACGCTTCTTGTAATTGTTTTTGTGAAGAAAGGTTTCCCTTCCTGCACAAAAACAATCATCATCTCAATGTAGGAACCCTTCCACAATGGTGTAAAGGTGCCTGCGTTGGATACGGCTGCCTATTGTGTGCCGGTGCATGGGAAAGGGACAGGAATGCACCGTATCTCATAAATACGGCGCATTCCTGACCGTTTCTTTTTCCTTAGGGTTGCAGCAGGAAGGCCTGCTGTGCTGCCCTATGGCAAAAAATACATAAATGAGGCCCCACGGTTTTACTGGCACATTACATTTTAATGCAGGAAGCAGCAATATCCACAGGTAATTCCCATAAAATTGGAATAGGCGATAATTGGCAATTCGACAAATTCTCGATGCCGAATTTTATCAGATGTGGTAATCATTCATTTCGCCCTATGGGACATGTAATCAGGCCCATGAAGTATTTTTTTTTATAAAATTCATAACATCGGACATTTTTAGCTCTTTGATATGCTACAGGAATGGCCTATGCAATAAGCAATGATGGCTTTCTTCTCTTTGGAGAAGCCTTGCAATGTTAAATAGGTTGACTTTGACTTAACTGCAGCTTTACTGACTATTTCTATTGCGGTAATTCGATCTTGTAGTAGAAGTTTCTACCAGCAATTGTCGGCGACTAGTAGAAACGTGTTGACATCTTCTGAGCTTTGTTCAGGAGCATCTCATGAACTTTTAAGAAAAAGTTGTTCAACGCACTCCGCAAGACAGTGCTAAACTATTTTTAAAATATTCTAAGGGTATAGATCTGACTAGGATCTTCATGAGAGTAGAAGGCTTGGTTGCTTTTGTACTTCACCCAGTACATAACAGTACCCTGGGGTGAGGTATTTCCCAGGTGGAGTTAGCCTACTGCTTGGCCTGACAGAGCACAAAGTGCCCCCAGGCCTTCATTCAGAATGGCGTGATGTGATGCTGCCCATGGGGAAAAGTCCCCTTCTTCCACCATGTGCAGAGTAACAATCCCACTTAACAGTACCCGCCTGTGATTTTACTAAACCCTGGTGGTAATTTGTGTCAGTACTCCTGTGTAAAGTATTTTGTCACCCTCCGTGCTATGGGTGCAGAATAGTAGATAAATAATCTGGATGCGATCTAGTTTTGACTTGCTCAAGCATTTATTGTCATCACCATTGCCTTGATTGTCATCACCGTTGATAGCGGCAATAAACATTGATGCAGGATCTTTGACAATCTTTTCACTGGTGCTGTGTAAGAGGGCCGAACCTTGGTCAGTAAGATTGGGAGGGGTGTGTTGAGATTCAGATTTTCCATCGTTCACGTTGCAATGTAATGTTAAAATACATTATAGGACAAGCAGGGTGCATGAGAGGGGCTTAAGGGGCAGTGGAAAGAAAGAGGAATGCAGTTTGGTTGGGGTACTTAGAGAGAAAATACTATATTTTGTAAAATAACAAACATTTTTGAAGACTTTTAAAACAGAGAGTGGGAGAAAGTGTGTGTGAGTTTTTGTCTGTGTGTATGTAAAAATCCAACAGACACCTCACCATACCTGACTGTAATCACCTGTACCCAACTATTTCTCAGAAAATACAAACATTTATTAGGGGGTTGTAACACCCCCGAAGATACGCCCCTGCTGCTTCAGCATCCACTTACAGTGCAGTGCTAAACCAGGAGGTAAACCCAGGTCACAGAAGTATATTTTTTCTCCTGGTTTACACCTCATTTTGAATATCGAGGGATAAAAAAGAGTACCATGTGTGGTGAAACCTTTGCTGCACTATTTTACGTACTTTAACTAAGAAGTTGCCACCAATTGCTATCAAACTTTGCTGGTGCCGATTGCACAAGGTTTCCAGGTCTCACCTACAGAAAGCTTTAAATATCTCTTGGTGTCAGACCTGTTGTATTCAATATAGACTTAGGGTGGGTTTTTGGTCCAACTCTCTTATGATCCAGTGGCTTCCTTGTCCATCTCAGTCCCCTGCTCTTGAATTGGTGACTTTCCACCCTATTCTTTTTAGGTTGAGCCTAGTGCAGCGCGCATGCGCTGCCCTACGGTAGGCTTCATGTCATCACTCCAAACTTCAGGGTCAGACTCCTCCCACACATCTGATTGGCCTTTGCGTGTGTCTTTCAGTAATGAAAGCACACAAATGGCAAGAGGCGGGTGAATGTCCCACCTCTTCTTGAAATGTTCACTCCCATAGTGTTTTGGGGTCGAGAGCGAGCAGCGGCTTGCATTGTGGCAGCTGCATTCCTCCCTTGTTGTTGTGGATCATGTTACTAATGAAACACAGTGCTGTCACTTTCGCAGCCGCGCTTGTTTCTCCTGGTTTCACTGGGCTCTCTTCACAGCGCTCTGCGATCGGTGAAAAACGAGGTACAGAGGCAATTGACTGAATCTTACTGACATTGGAAGACCCAAGACACAGCTAAATGGTTTGCAGGTCTGTTGTTCCCTTCTGATAGTCATGCAGTGTATTCCCAGCTCACTGTAAAGTGCTTTCTTTTATGTAGTTTTGAAACTTCTTTTCAAACCTTTGTTGAAACCTCCCTTTTCTACCCAGCTGTAACGTGTCTGGTCTCGCCACCACTCCCACTGAAGCTGCGATTTGCATCCTTTTATTGCCCGCACCCTTATTTTTTTGCTGTAGTTCAGGGTCTGGACGTGCCTGCCACTCTGCCGTAGTCTGTATTTCGGCGAACGTTCTGACACCTCGTGACGCTTTTTAGGGTCTCTGTTGTTCTGTATGTCTTGTCTGTGGTACCTCTTCTCTGTGATTGCTGCGCAGTTTCCTCTCTGAATATAGAGTGCAAGGTTCTTTCCTGCTGCGCTTCATTGAGGGGTTGACGCCCATCTGCACTACGCAAGTGTGTCTGAGGGCCATCCACTTTCTTATCTGTACTGTGCAGCTATTCTCGGGTGAGGCTACAGAGACGTCCAGGCTACCACGAGCCGCCTCCTGCCGTTCGCAAAGTGGGGAATGCTGCCACTATTAGTCCGCCTTTTACTGCTTTCATCGTGGTTGACCTGCACCCTTCTTCAGCCAGTGAACAGCTGCGCTACCCGGTATGATGAGTTGATTTTTCTCCATGATGAGTACGTTTGGAAGTGTCGCATCCATAGTGACATACGGACAAAAGTCTTGGTATATAGTTCTTTTTGCCATCTTGTACTTTTCCTTTAACTAGGAGAGGGTTGCTAGGCTGTGGTCTACAGGTATTGGATGAATACGAAGCATGGGTAATGCAGAAGACAGTGTTTGTTCTCTGAGCAAAGACTACAACAAGCATTGGCATAGCCAATAGGTCTCGCCTTTGGGACCTTATCAGTGTTTAGCCATGGAACAGTTGATGTTGTTGCACCAAGGATATTGTGCTGCATAACTAAATACTTATAAGGTCCCAAAAGCGAGACCTATTGGCTATGCCAATGTTTGTTTTGTTCTGTTTTGGTTAAGTACAATTTCTTCTACACTGTGTTTTGATTGGATGAGTTGTATATAGATAGCTGAAGTTCAAATTTCTCTCTCACTCAAAGTGCATGCATAGCAGGTGCAGCACCAGTGCACAGTGTCGACCGGCACAGCTCACATGTGGTAGGTGGGCACTGGGATGGAGGCATGCAGGGGGCAATGTAAAAAATTTTTTTTTTAAATAAACACTTACCTTGGCGCCGGGTCCCGCGTCTCTGCCCCATCTCTCCTCTTGCTGGACTCCAGGAACAGGAAGCACAGCCAGGCTCCCCTGACCAATCACAATGCTGGGGGAATGGAGCCCTGGGCATGTTCTCTTACGCTGTAATGCAGCCTGCGTGGAGAATATGAAAAGTGCCTATGACTGTTGACCGGTCCCAGAGGGCTGGCCAAACAGTCATGTGCACTTAGGAGTGGGCAGAGCAGCCCCACCCTCTTTCTGCAAACATAAAATGATAATAACTTAAAGTTATTATCATTTTATACTTCCTTTTTTTGTACTACTTGAAAGCAATAGGGCAATGATCCTCCGCCATAGAGGAGGAGCCGCCACTGCCAGTGCAAGCTTACATCACAGACAAAAAAGAGTAATGACCCACGCAAAACATTTCACAAGCACAGAGTAAGTGCAGCATGTGTAGCAGACTTCGTTCACACACAGACAGCATCAATACATGTTTGACCATGCACTGCATACATTTTGTATCATGTCTGTCACAGCTTTCACACTCTGTTGTTATCATTTGTGTGCCAGGCTAGTACACTCTCCGCTACAGTCTTCTAAGCAAAGCTCGCCCTTCTGAAATCTGTGTCCCCATGGCTCCATGTTTGCTGAGGTTCTAAACAACAAATCCAATCACAGGCAATTCAGAGACAAAATTAGATAGACCAAACAAAATCCATCTACATTAAAGGGAGGTGATGATCCCTCGGCTGCTGCCTCTGGGAGAGTGTGACATCTATGCCGGCTTCAACCGGCTAGGAGAGCACAAGAGCTCCTGAAGCACATTCAATGAACCCCCACATTTATATCTCCCTCATCAAAGGAGTATTTTTCAGGTTTTGTCTATGAGAAATTGCGGCACAGACGAGGGGCGCAACTGAACACCGGATCATAGAAGGGGCGGTTCTGAACGGGACTGGGTCAAAAGTTAAGAAATCAAGCACTGTTAGTGGTGGAGAGTCCAATAATAATCAATAACCATTGGATTAACAATTTGACCTTGGGTTCCGGAGGAGCATGCAACCACTGTAAGCTCTTCAGAGCCTAGGCACTGTAGAGAGCACTATATAGATGTAACTACAATACAACACTGTAGAACACAAGAAGAAAAGGGCGGATGGAGCACTCTTTGTGGAGCCCAGGTAAAAGCAAAAAGAATCTTTAGGGTTGTTGATATGTGTTTTTCATAGAACATTTTTATATACAATTATTACTATACAAATTAAATTGCTACCCATTTCACAGGTATCAGAAGGCTGAGTGGCTGGGTAGAGCATGGCAGGACAGGAACTGTGGCCTGCAGACCACCCACAGATACCCACTCATACAAACGAGCACTCAACTCAGTGAGTAACGGGTCTACGAAGCACAAACAACTACACTTGGATCCCTAGTCATCATTGCGCCGCCTGTTACCGTATTTCACCAGGCCATCTTCACAAACAAAATGGAAAGTGTTAAGAATCCGCCTGCATCCATATATTCTACGACTATCACACATTTTTTTGCAGCAGCACCACTCACCAGTTCCCACTGAGCTACAAGGGGAAAATTGCATACCTTTTGTTTTTGGGTAGGAAATCTACTACCCATGGGTGTAGGCATGGCTTGTACGATATTCACTAGTAGGGGTTTTCTTGTAGCACTCACTCCTGTCACCAATCTGAGTGTTTAGCATCCACTTTGACCAGCAGTCACTATCGACTCATTTAATCAACCCTATCTTCCATCACGGTCTCCTACTAACGATCATTGCACGTCAAAGTTACCCATGGAGCCAATCATACCGTCTATTCCCCATAGCACTCCGCGCATGCACACACCACTTCCATAACCATGACGCCCACCAGCAACGCATGCAGTCTATCGGGAAATCAGCCAGGCACACGAGCAGTTAGAGCTTCCTTCAAACACTGACCAACTTAGCTACCACCAGGCAATCCTCCGAAGGGTCAGAGCTTGCCCCTGCCAATCACTCTAATATCACACCTTCCAGTAGACAGCCATTCAAGCAGAAAGAGGCTAATCAGCTATATTAGTTGCAAGAAAGCATTAATGCCATTCATCCAAGCTGCACTAGTCACTAATACAATGTTTCAAAGCTCCCAGCACATACATTGCCTGCATTCTGAGCATGCATCAAAACTCACCCAGCAGTAACAGACTGTGAAAGAAACTCATGTTTTTGCTCAGCTTTTCGATTTTCTTTGCTGGTGTTTCATGACACCTTAGTTGGCCTGAAGCTTCAGATTCCATTAATTAATGAATTTAAACTTTACTTCTATAGAACTAATATGAGCTTCTCCAAAATAAAGGAACTCAGTGCTTCATTATCTTTATGAAAAACTCTACACTGCCCTACTGTGACAAATAACTACACCTGGTAGGAAACTTAAACTACCCTCACCTTGGGAACACTGAGGCACTTTTTTTTAAATTCATTGGTTGGCCGCCAGTCCACTGGGGCAGCAAAAGTCCAACATTTGCCCACATAATGCAGAACTGCCCATCACATTTAGAGATCTCTGGTACCTTGGTGAGGATCTTATTGCCCAAAGTCCTTCCTCGGACATGTAATACTGGCCTAGCACAACAGTAAGTGTAATTGTAATTGCATTTATATAGCACTTACTACCCCTGACAAGACTTTGAAGTGCTTTAAGCTATGCAGCACGATGGTACAGAACCCAAGGTTAGTGGTTAGCCCAGTGCAGGGTTCTCCAGCCTTTTCAATAGTGAGAGTTACTTATGTTCAATACAAATCATTCCGAGCTACTAATATTATTAGGGCCATACACCCCAGAAAAGATTATTTTAGTGGCCACCCTATGCAAGCTTACCAGCCGTGATCAACTCAGAGCAGGATTACCAGCAGTAATGTAAAAAAGGCTGTGTCACTTTGAATGCCTCTACAAGGGTAATACATAACAGCCACTCCTTGGCACCAAGGTAATAATATTAATAATAAATCTCCCAATGCTGCAGGATTATCATTTATCAGTTTAAATATTTTTGGGAAATTATGGGCTCTGAAAATACACGTTTTCATTTTGAATCCTCCCATTTCAGTTTCGGTATATGGATATTAATTCAACCAAGCAAACGCTTTTAATTTAGTAGGAAGGGTAGCTGGAGAGCTACTCAAGGGTAGCTGGAGAGCTAGCAGTAGCTCACGAGCTACTCATTGGAGAAGCCTGGTCCAGTGCAATTGGTTACTGTTTGTTATTGGAATCAGTCTTCTCCGTTCAGCAAGCCATTCCATGCATTCATTCCAGTTTTTTTATTACAGTAATATGAGTTATGTGTGATCAATAGTGGGGGCGTTATGTGAGTTCATGCACACGGGTGGTGGGGTCAGTCGATGCATTGGAAGAAATTAAGTGTTGTTAGGTTGCAGGGGAATGACCTACAACGAAGGAGAGGTTGTGATCTTTCATATGAGTTGTGGGCAGTTTTCAGAAATACAATCATAGAGATTAAGGCAAACATGCATGTGACTTTGAGACAGTTGTTCTCAGAGAAAGAAGGCATGCAGAGGATGGAAGAGAAGGGCAGGGTCATTTGAAAGAGAAAAGGAGAGAATCGGATGTTTTAAGTAAAGATCAGTTTTCATGCCAGATGTAGAAATACTGAAGTTGATTTTGAGATAAAATGAAACTTGAGAAAGCAAGACCGCAGAAAGTATTCAAGTACTTTTTATGCAAATATAGTGATATATTATATACTTTTGAAATGTTCTAGAATCAGGCAAACAGTCTATCAACTGCATGGCTCCTGCTAGACTACTGCCCCAGCAAAGTCTGCTGATCAATGCAGGTGATGCAAAGCATAAAGTAATGGCTGGACGTACATACTTGAAAATATAAAAAGCTTTAGGCTGTGCTTGAAGGAAGCAGTAACTTCAAGATCATAGCAATGTGAGAAATTATGCAGGTAAATAGTGCTAAAATAGAGATTCTGCGAATGCCTGAGTGAATGTCTGGGGACGTTTATCCTTAAGTAAAGGGTTTGTTCCTGAAACACAAAAAAGCATTGTCTCAGGTAAGCTGGAAGTTTTCTCCCTGATTGTCACAGCCATTTATAATTTGTTTCTACCAGTATTGAGGAACGGTATCAGAAGGCCGCCCTAGTAAAGGTAGACCTTTCAACCCACTGGTGCCTGTGGACCCATAGTAGATGGGCAACCAGTCAATGGTTTTCAACCACAGTGACAGCTCGGGCTCTGCTGGAGGAGAACTGGTGGTGGTTCCACTGTCTCCAAATGAGATGGGGCAACCTAGGGGTTTGTTGGAGAGAGAGCCCAGATAATTTAAGGCACATCTCCAGGTATGCACACCATAAATACTTCCCCAAATATTGTTATCTCCTGCTACATACACCTATTCTACTATGAACTGTCACACCTCGTAATCCTTTGTGGTGGGCCTATTCTGGTCTGCGATGGGGAAAATATATCGTGACATGGCTTGTGGTACATCCAGGTGGACCTTCCTTGATGCAAAGTACATCAATTCCTCCCTAATATGTAACACACTTAATGTCTGCTATCTTAGGGTACACATGGTCTAATGTTCTTACCATTAGAGCTTGGGTCTTGCACTTTCTTTAGAGTTTACTACACTCATTCATTTGTAGCTTGAGATACACAGTTCTCCGGGCTGGAGTGAATAAACTTTGCACAAATTTGAGGTAAACATAGTTTGCCTTAACGTGAGGTGGACCCAGTTTGCTTGACTTGGAGGAAAATCATTTCTTTTCTCATAATTTCATTTACATACCAGCAATAAACAGAAAAGAATATTAGTAAGAAATGCAACTGTATTAATAAATCGCATAGGGCCTGATTACAAGATGAGGCATTTTTTATCGCCCCTGATAAATAATGACACAACAGGGTACGTTTTTTATCGTGTGCAAGAAATGACACCTATTTTGAGTTTATGGGGAACAACATATGGATTTTGGTCTTTAATACAGCAAAAGCCGCATGAACAGTAAATAAATATCATATTTTTTACCCTGATAAATTTAAAGCATCCGATGATTATCGGATGCATTAAATAAAATCAAACTCGTAATTACGTCCCGTGCGTAAAAAGGAGTTTACGTAGGAAACACAATTAACCACTCAACTTGTATTCAGGGCCATAATCTATTACAAACCCCATCTCTTAACCTTTTTAATTGAAAGGGAGCAGCAATATATTCGAACAATCTACATTCACAAATACAAGAGAGCAGGGAAGCACAAAAGGTGAAACAACAAACAGGATGAGTGAATGAACTCTGATCAATAAACTGACGAGCGAAAGATATCTCATGGATGATGACATGTAAACCAAAGCAAAGAATCAGAGTCATAGCAGAATTCAGTGAATGGCGACCAAATATTCAATGAATGGCGACCAAATATTCAATGAATGGCGACCAAATATTCAATGAATGGCGACCAAATATTCAAAGGTTTTGAAAAAAATGTTTTTATACCGGCTTTTCTTGGAACCTACCAGTGAACTTAGGTACAGGAACCCGTCATCAACAGTTGGAAATATTTTATTTCTTTCGCAATCGCGAAATATTCTTTTATTTGTTGCCAACAGTGTCTCCCTAACGCAGGACATGACAACAACAAAAAAGAGAAAACTTATTCTCGACATTATATGCCTTGATAATTATTTATATGGAGCCCTCGATCTCTTTACACCTGCCATCGAAGCCTATCCATTACAACCATAAGCATTACAGCCCCCCTAGACTTATGCATGACTTGAGTAAGAGTGCACTTTTAGACACCTCACAGGTGCAGCATGGTAACCATCTTGGATGCCAAGGGCCTCAATCAAAGCGTGGTGGAGACAGAATTAGGCCATAATGTTGATGACTTGTGAGCAATATGTAATTGACCCACCTAAGTGCAGATTCTCTCCAAGTTCTGAGACCCATGGCGAGCTAGACTAAAGACTTGACAAAGTGGGAATTGGCATATGAAATAAGTTTTAAAAATTATTAGGACAGGTGAAACAGTTTAGGGAACATCTGAAGGACATGGCAGAAACGAAGAATAAATTGAACGAAAGCTTTGGGGATAATGCTGTGTAATGCATGGAGCACTGACTGACTGTCAGGAGGGGAGAAAGACAGCTCATGGGTGGTTTCTGTTTTGTTCAGGGTTAATAAAAGAAGGCACTGGTGAACAGAGTAAAAGATGAATAATAGTAGGGAAGGTGGTAGTGGTGTAAGCAAACCCACAGCGATGGGTATCGATCGCTGAATATATGTGTGGTAAGACCAACAAAAAAATGCAAATGGTGACTGGATAAGGATAACTCCGAATGTGTAACAACTCGTGTGTATTAGCTCGCGGTTGATTAAATATGTGGTTAAAATGTTGGATGACTTGAAAGTATAAAACAAGATATTAAAAAATAAAAGTTCTGAGACCCAACCCTGTTACACATGTTACTCACAAAACAGGAAGCTTCCCATCCAAACTAATTAACAACAAAATCCTTATAGGGTCAATTATTATGGTCTCAATATATATTGAGATTATAATGATCAGACAGTTGCTGTTGCACAAAACCTCTTTTTTAACATCCTAAATTGTGGTGGCCCCACCAACCTGTAGCCCTCTTTTTAGCTATATCAATTTTTAACTTGCCTTCTTCCCTGAAGCCCATAGAACGTCTCGCATAACTTTTGCATAGCAAATAAAGATTTGTTTTTGAACAAACGTAGAAAAAGGCTAACTTAATTTTGAAATCTGCGCATTACATATATTTTAGTTGTCTTAGCCTTTACACATAATTTAAACCAAAGACTTAACCTTCTACTACAATACTTCATCACACAGGCAAAGGACTTGTTTAACGATGTATATAAAAATTAGGAGTCTGGTAGAATAGATATTCTGATGTATACAAACACCTTTAAATCAAATTTGACCTCAGAGGCGTGTATATGATATTTGAAGAGGAATTTGATAATTTAGTTTATAGTTTTTATAGCACTGCTATACCCGAATGGCGCTTTGGGCTTAACAAATACCAATAAGCGATTACATTGCAAAGTAATTTTGGGATTAGACTTTATAAAAAGTATACCAGGCAATTCAAACTGATAGGATGGATGGAGAGAACAACCAATAAAATGAATGAATAACACATTGAAGGAGATCCATAAACCGCATGAAGTACAGAGAAATTATTGTTTAAATGTCAGAATCTTTTTTTAGTTTCACAGTTTCCAATTGTAGGGCACTTTCTCCGAAAGGTCTTTATACAGTCATTCCAAAACTGATGGAAGGAGAAGCCACAGCGCGTCAGTGGGGTATGAGTTGGGAGGTCGAAGACAGATAACCATGCAGAAGACAGGCTGTTGCCTGGCAAACAGAGCGTGCTCCTTTTGCAGTGGAGGCACTATTTTATTTGGAGTAAACTCACACTGGGCCAATAATCACTCTCCTCAGAGGCATTGGTCCTCGGGTGGACCTTTCTTCGTTATAGTGAGGGGTGAGAGAAATCAGGGTGCACCACTGTCGGCTACCCAAAGAGGACCAATAATTGGTAGCCAACTTTACAAATTGGAAATCAAATTCAAATACACTACTCTCAAGACCATATTATAGAAATAGAGTATTGCAATTGGAAGACACAGCCTTCTAAAGAAGTTCAGTCTAACCTGAATTATACACATTAAGAGTTCTGTTGGGGCTGCACAGCACAAAAGCAAAAGAATCTGGTGTTCAGAAAATATTCTATGACTCTTTCTAGAACGCATTTAGAAATCATACAATCAAGAAGCACGGTTTCGGTAGAAAGAACATTAATACACAATGAGAGTCTCAGACAAATGTGGATAATTTGTCATTATGTTAAAGATCCAAAATCAACGGTTGTATGACAGAGGCACGCTTGGCTAAACCGCACGTGCCTCTACCATGTAGACCACACCATGAATGCGTCTTAACCACGCATTCCTTTACCGCGCATGCCTTTACCATGCAATTTCGTTGTAAAGACATGAATGGTAAGGGGTATGCGTGGTTGAGATCACCACTACCCCGACCCCCCTGCCCTAAGCTCTAAAATTCTAACCCCCTACCTCGCCCCCACCCTAAGACCTAAAACCAGCCCTGCCCTTAAAACTACTCCTGTTCCTCCCCCTGCCCTGAGGCTGAAAACCTTGCCCCCTATCATAAACTACCTCTACCCCTTGCCCTTAGTCCTAAAACTTACCCCTATGCTGTCAAGAAACCCCAACCCCTTCTATTGTCCTGAGGCCTAAAATCCTATCCCCGATTAAAGAAAATATCCGATCCCCCCTCCCTGAGCCCTAAAACTGCTGCCCACCCCTAAAAACTCCCCCAACCCAGGTCTTAAAACTACCCCAACCCCTCTCCCCGTCCTGAGCCCTAAATACCTGCCTCCTTCCCAAAGTACCCTGAACCTCCCCCACGCCCTGAGCTCCAAAAGCGATCCCCACCCCTAAAAACTACCTCTGCTCCAAACTGGCCCCAGCCCCACTTACGTGTCCGTGTCCAGAGCTTCCTGTACCGACACTTCCTCTTTTTCTCCCCTCCCATCCTGAACACTAGACTGCTACCTGCCTTAATCACTCATGTGCGTGGTGAAGGCAGATGCATTGTTCAAGCAATCGTGGTTGCGCTTGCGCTGTTCCAGCACACGTAGCTCTTACCGTGTTGTTCCTGCCGTTCCCCAAAATCATTGCATATAAATAACATTTTAAAAAGCTTGGTCATAAATCTAACACCACACATCTAGTCAAAGTAAATCAATTGCTAAATACAGGCATCCATAGGCGGATGGTAATTAACCCCTAAAGATTCCTACCACTAACTAAGGTAGGTGAATGGTTCACAAAGGTTATCTTAAGCATGGGTAAAGGGATCAGGATAAAGTCCACTAGGGAAAAGTCCATGAGTATGGGCAAGGGGAATAGAGCATAAATCAGAAAAGATCAAGTCTGGTGTCTCACCAAACTGCTCCAAATCATCCAACAGGCAAGTTAATCAACAAGGGGAAAACGGCAAGGGGCATAAAGAGAAAGAGTCCAGCAGGCAGGCTGGAGGCACGGAAAGGGAAAAGGGGTAGGCTCCCTCCTCCCGAGAAAGGCACATTATATAGTCCACATTTTGTCACTATAACATCAATAGTTGGTCCACAATGGTCTGATCGTCCTGTGACCATTTTTTCACTCATCAGGTGCAAATTGCTACACCAAAATGTTTCCCATGTGACTCATGAGAAACGACTGTCCATTCCGTCTTCACAGGTTAGTTTTTTTAGAGTTTTATATAGCGCGAACTAGACCCGAAGATATCGGGTATCAGAGCGCTTTGCATAGCAGCAGTTTCGTTACACAAAGACACATTCATTTTTGTTACGCACGGGGAGATTAAGTGATTTGCCCAGAATCACAGGATGCTGAGTGTCGTTGCCGAGATTCGAACCCGATTCCCCAGCTTCCACGTTGACTGCTCTAGCCCTAAGGCTACATCCTCTCGAACGTATTTACTTTGTTGCACTTCATGAAAATAGACCAAGGACTCGCTCTCACCAATTCTCACAATGAAGTATTAAGAAAAAGTCTCTCAGTGAACAAAGAATGTTGCATGAATGGGGCAGATAAAGCAAGATTTAGAAAATGTAACAAAAGTCCATTGCAACAGGCTATGCAATAATGCAGCCTAGTAGGGTGGAAAAAGCAGTCAAATGTACTATAAAGTTAACATTTCTTATTTAGTAAAATAAGCTCATGTTTAAGTTCAAGCATAATGAAATAAGTCAAACATATCATATATGAGAAATACTAAATTGTCAGTGATTATTACACAAAAACATTCAACCTCAATTGTGGCCTACTACCACAATTTTTAAATGTAATTTATTTCTAAAAATTATTAAAATAAAATTGTTTCACTAAATGTAAGTCCCTAAATGTTAAGCATTTATACTGAAAGGTTCAGTCATCTGTACACCAATTTGTAACTATAGAAGGGCACACTGCACTATAATCAATATAAATGTATATATATAAACTTTATTGTTGGATAGTTAAAACCCTTACAATTTAAAAGTCTTGCAGCATGACATAAAATTAAGAGAAAAATACATTTTTTCTGTTAAATAATTTCTTCTAGATTTCGCTTCTATTCGTCCTCTGACATACACACTGAAAGACACGTTGTGTGTTTACATCATCTTGGTAAGCTAGTTTTACTAGCTACTTTAGATATTTTTACTCACATTGGCTCTGGGTTATAAGGCATTTTTATTTTTCAATTTTCGATGTTACTATTTTATGATGCTCACCTTTCACTAATTCTTGCCCTGTTTTTTAGGCATCACTTCTTTTTCCCACGGGTGAAATGCTTAGTCCTATAAGGGATGATTACGTTGTGTGCTGCATTACTCTTCACACGTCTTACTAACACGTCTCTGCAGGTATTGTTGTTCTGCAGATCATGAGCTGGTGTGTATTCCAGCCCAGAAACCAGATAAGATTGCCCCAAAGCTTCATATCTCTGAAGATACTTGATGGACGTGAAGCATATAATTACTGTTTTAGGCTACCAGCACCATGTCCACAAAGAGGACACATTCATACCACACATGGACTCCCAAACACACTATGTTTAAACCATGCACATCCCCCACAAGAAGGGGCAAGTGAAGAACCCAAGCACTCAAGAATTTTGCACTTAGTGACTCCAGGGGGTGCAACTAAAGAGACTTGAACACCAAAAATGCAACTACTGAGAAGCATTACAAAAATCTAAATATGTAATTGCTTTTCATCTTTACTTTCGCAACATCAGTAACTAAACCACCTACTGGTTTATTCTTTTCTTATAAACATTTCGGAACGTATTTACAAGCCCCTTGCACCGCTAGTGCGTCTCTTTTAATATGGGAATATAGTCTAATGGAACTGCGACCACATTTTTAAATATTTGTGCCATTTCATCTGTCTGTAGAAAAACTGCACTCGGTTATATATTGACTAGGGTTGCAAGTACTGTAAATACAGTAAACCTGTATGTCAAATATTACAGGAATCGTTCAGTTCTGAAGGAGGTTAATGTACTTTATTTCCGGCTCATGCCTCATGATGCCAAAGCTGACTGTAGCGTGTCTGATATATAGGCAGTGTGTCCGCCGCACTGTCATTTCAGCTACCATAGTCATTGTGAATAGTTCACGGGTCGCTGAGCGAGTGGCCTTAACCCTTCCAATGGAGGTGCGGTGTCTTTTTTTGTTAGATGTCACACTGCACATTTCAAAAGCACATGTGTTGAAGTAGGGTCTAAATTCACATTTTCCACAACACTTGTGGGTACAAAATCATTATTTTATAACAGACACGCAAGCGTATATAATGCAAATTCCCTTAACTGCCCTCATCCAGCACCAACATACCAAAGCAACGTTCTCAGAACATTGAACATTCTAAGATAACAATAAAACAACAGCACATTCAGTCACCTTTTTTCTTTTATTGCGGCAACAAAGGACAAATAACTTTTCCAGTTCTACCCGCCAGGGCCGGACTGGGAACCCAAAGCAGCTCTGGCAAGGGGTGGGGGGGTGTGGGGGGGGGTTGAAGTGTGAAGCACCGCTGCTTTTGTTACCGGGTGCTGATATTGCAGCACTGCTGCAAAACCGCCCCCAGTAGCAAAAGTGGCCCCCACCACGGCAAAACCAGTCCCCACCCTTCCAGACTCCCGGGAAAACGCCCGATGCCCACCACGACCAGTCCTGCCCTGCTACCCCCTCTTAGATCTTCGTCCCTCCAATTTTTATTCCTGCATTCAGAAATTCATATAACCCCCCCAAACCCTCCTCCCCCAGGCCCCACTGCCTATTCTTTATCACACCCACAACACACCTCTCCCCCTTCGCCCCATTGACTATCCCCTACCACTTTATGGCATTGCGCTGAACAACAGTTTGTTACCATTGTTGTGCCATTACATAGTCTTCCTATACCTATACACTCAAATTGTTATGAACAAATACAAAAATGTTAAAACAGAAATTCGCATAACCTGATCGTCCAACTGTTTCTATGCTGAAAGAATCAAAACAGCATAAGGTAATGGGCAGCTGTATACCAGGATGTGGCAGTATCAGCCCTGTGTCTTTTATAAAGTCATGGCTTTCTACCCAACAGTGCTGTGGAAAATCTGAATTTGATGGCAAGTTACAGAGTCTAACACTTAGGTCATTGCAAATATTTTCTCAAAGCCAGAAGGTTTAGTGGGTGGTGTAACCGAGGGTCACACTGATGCCAGCAGGGGGTGGTCCGAGGTGGGTGTAGGAGAAGCGAACCATGTACATCTACTGGCTAAACTCAATTGCGCATTGTGGAACCAGAAAAGCTGGTATCAATCCCAGCTTCCCCACTTGACCAAACTGTGTGATGCTAGGCAATTGTTTTATTTTACTTTTCCTTGATTATCACATATAAGAGGACCCCGAAATACATGACTTCAGGATATTTGCGGTACAAAAACTTCTCCTGTGTTTGATTTATTAAACTATCATGTTTTTCATGTATAATCGCAAACCTGGTACCCAAAAGGTGTACTTATCAACTGACTTGCCTCTTTGTTACCTATAGGCATTACTGCCAGGGTTGGGGGGAAGCTTGAATGTTTCTATATTCGTATTTGAAAAGTATCACCTTTGAGAAAATATTTCTAATTGAACTGATTTTGGAGAGACTTTATCATATTTTTACAGATTTACTGCAAGATGTCTTTATAAATAAAGCTTTTCTTGAAGTTAAGCAGTGCAGGACACCCTAGTTACTTCCTCTCTTTAGCTGCAATTAATCCTAACACATTTACTTGCCATATTTTTAATGGTAGTGCTTTGTCGAGTAAGCAGTGGCCCAGTTTTTCTGTTGACCTGGGTGCTGCACATAAAAGTCAGGTGATCGCATGCGGAAACATGGTACTTTGAGTATCAATGGTCTAACATTATGCCTCTTCAAAGCCTTGCCATAACATTTCAACAGCACTTTCAATTGGTCTGAAACAGAACCCCTTGAAAGTAGAATCACTTGACTAATCAGTGGATCTAAAAATGTCTTACAAACCTCGGTCCATCATGAAAGCCCTAGATGCCATTGCACCAAACAAACAGTGTGTCCCAAAAACAGAAATATTGCTGCCACCTTCTCTCGTAATCTCATAAACCCATCTATCCTACTTCAGCCACGGCCCGTATAGGGTGTGTTAGCGGGGCGGTGACGTGGGGAGGAGGAGGGGCAGGGTGGGGGGGTTGCAAAATGCGGCATACGGCCGATTTCAGGTAAGTTACGAAAAAATGAAATAAAACGAAATTCCTTGCGCGCGCTGCATCGCCAAATGCGATGCAGCGCGTGCAACGAAATGTGATTTTTTTTTTTCCCGTAACTTATCTGAAATCGGCCCAATGCCGTATTTAGCAACTCCCCACCCTGTCCCTCCTCCGCCCCACGTCACCGCCCCGCTAACATGCCCTATACGGGCCGTGGCTGTCCTACGTAGGAAAAGACATATGGTCTCTGTGGTTTCCTGTTTGAAAATAACAATTGTCTCACACATACACCTCTTAACCTCTTCATTCTTCTCCCATTCACCTTTAGACACTTAACAACACACAAATTCTCAAGGCCTATAAACTCTGGATGATAAATTAAACTAGACAAAGTTTTTGATTTCCTAGACAAAAAGAAAGAAACATCTTCCAGCTGAAACCTATAAGAAATATCCTAGATTTTAATGTCTAAAACCCTCCTCTATGAAACTAAATACAACTAAATAGTCTACTTGAATGTCATCTTTTCAAAGTGATATTCTTGTTTCTTCCCCAAACTTGCATCCCTAGCAAAATCATATTGACATCCCGTAAGGAGTTATACTTTGCCAAAAACTCCCAATCCTAGCCAAATTCCAAATTAACAAACTTTGTCCAACATGGACTCAAGAAATTTAATATTGTGCAGTTGACTTTGTCAACCTATACAAATAATCTTATAATACAGCAAGATTGACCTACCTAATTCAGAAAAAAAGTTTAACACATGTACTTAATCAGTTGAAGCCTGATCCACACGTTGTTCCACGCGCTAACAAACCCAATTATTCAATTCCAGTGTGTATCCCTTTGCATTTCAAAAGCCCATGTTTGTTTGATAAGAAATAAAGCATCTGCAGGACGCCCCGGTAATTGCCAGGCTCACTTAAAGTCCTCTTTTCTATTAATTATTGACAATTTTCCTGCACCTTACTGTGAAACTCCCCTTGCAAATAATTCCCTTGAGGACTGATTTTATACCATCCTTTTTTGGAGTGTATTGTTATCATAATGCTCTTGAATCATTTACAATGTATATGCTTAAAGCTGTAGGAAGTTGATGTTGGAGGCTCTGTCTGCTTGTTGGTGGCATCGCTCTGAACTTGTGATAAGCTCACTTGAACTATTTCTGTGGAGGCGATTTATCATTTCCAGGCAGAACACTTCAGAACCCTCAAATAATCTTGATGCACGCAGCACACTGGAATTGTCAAATATGCATCCTTCAAATCTAACCAAGTCATCTATCCTGCTTAACTTAGAAAATACTAAAAGAACAAGGGATAGACTGCATGCTGAACAAAGCAAACATTCACCCCCAGTCACAGGTATGGGTTTAATGCATCGTTTATTTGCTCACCCCACCGCCCCAGTATGGGCACAGGCATATTCAAATCAGTCTTGACCCTGCTCCCCATGGGAACAGTCCAGCCTGCAGTGCCAGGCTAGGTCCTCCCTGGATGGGAAACATGCAACCCGGGACCAGTTTCGGGGTATCACCCCTCATCAGGCAGGCTAGCTTGAATTCAGTGTCACAGTGAGCACGGGACCCACGTCTGGGTATACCCTTCCCACTTAGGGCGACAAAAGGAAAAAATGATGGATCGAATCTGGACAAATCAAACATTCACTTCCAGTCACAGATCTGGGTTTAATCCATTGTTTTGTTTGCACTGCATTTTTTGCCCTAAGGGGGGTGGGTATGCCCAGACATGGGTCCCTTGCTTGCTGTGCCACTGAAGGTTTTGACAAGAAGGTTTTTGGACATTCCAATCAAATTCTCACCCTCACCTCCTTTGAAATCTCTCCTCTGATCTTGAATTCCAATTAATTTACTACACACTGAGTTGAGTACCACTCCTGTGACTGACAAGAGTGGGTCAAATTAACACACCTCCAAGAGGTTCAACCAACCTTTCTGATCTTCATTTTCACACTGATTATCCAACGTAACCTTCTGTTTTTAGACCCTTTCTACTTCATCAGAATCCAAGCCAGAGAATACATTAACCCAACATTCCCTCTTCCTGACTCATCACCAGAAACAAACGAATCAGACTTCTTCAATGGCTTTGTGGAGACCAAAGGAATCATTTGTGTCCCTGAGCCCTTCACCTGCTCAATGAACACACAGTTTGCTTCTCCACCAGTAGTCTCTTTCTGTTGGATTGGACCGTCATGTCTAGTCCTACTCGACTTCAACTTTCACTGCAAATATTTTCTTTTTACCTGTACTTTACCACCCCTCCTGCTATTGCAGCGAGGTTATGGTTAGGTGACACCCACTGGCCCATATCTTTCTTTCTCTTGACTAAAATTCTCTCTTCTCTCACTTCTAAACTCACCACATCAAGTCTGCCTACATGACAAAAGTCTGTCCAACGTTTTCTCCAGCTTCTCTCCCAGCAATTTAATAGTGCCTTGTTCACACTTTCTCCAGTCTTCTCATCTATAAATGAACTCTTGTCTGCCTTGGACAATCTTAAATCAGAATTATCGCGACAAAAAAGACACCTGAATAACTGTCACTTTCCCTCAGACAGAAGCATCATTCTGGACCATATCATACTCAACTGACATCTCAAAAGTAGTTCCTCCGCTTTATCATGTTGCTAGATGCAGTATTCCCAAACTAAGAAAATGGCTTCCTCACTGTCGAAGGGTGAAGAAGAGACCCAACAGCGAACGGGTTCACTTGAGATATTATTTATTAGGACGTGGTCAGGAACAAAGAAAACAGAAAGTCACTTCATCCTGTTGAAGTCCTCGGTCAGCAAATTAGGGTTCTCCACCAAAGGGCTTTCTCTTCCAGGGCGGCTCTCCGGTGTACAGCTTGGTTATCAGCTTGGACTCACGGGCATTAAGGAAAGAAAAAGGACACGGTTCAGTCTGTTGACTTCTATCACTTGTGTCAGGGAAGAGGAGGTGAGGAGGTTTCCACCAGACTATCTAAAGGAGGAGTATGTGAGGGGGGGGTCCGTCACCAAGACAAGGGAATTGCGGGGGGTTTTGCTCTGTTCTCTATGTAAGCGCGAGCTGCGCAGAAGCAGGCTTCCCTCTACCCCGGCTTTCCGGACTCCCTACCCGCCTCCCACGGCCCTCGCAAGCGCTGCCGCACCTGGGTGAGCCACGTCCCCCCCGGGGAGTGGCTGGGCGAAGAGCCAGTCCGTTGGCCTCCTGGCTTGACGGTCTTTGGTTCCACAATCGTATCTTCGGTCTTCGGGTCTTTCTCCGTCTTCTCCTCCGCTCGCTCCGCGTCTGCCTCCTTCGGGATACTTCCGCCTTCTTCTCCTAATGGCCATTCTTTATTGGGCAACGGTGCCCCGAGGCTCCGCCCCCAAACGCTCGTCACGGGTGGTTCATCCTGGGTCTTAAAGGGCCAGCTACCCGCAACAGGAAGTTGTATCGGTCCAGGTGAGGCAGTCTGCCAATCGAGGGGCTGAAATGGTAAAGAAGGGGTTGTATCGTCACCGTGGGTTGGATTCGGTCTGTGGAGGGTCGGACTCTGAAACACCCCCACCCCAGCATCGTCCCGATCGGGGAC
The DNA here is from genome assembly GCF_964204655.1 of Triturus cristatus. NCBI lineage: Eukaryota > Metazoa > Chordata > Amphibia > Caudata > Salamandridae > Triturus > Triturus cristatus. The sequence continues at coordinate 333,885,909 of NC_140580.1, forward strand.
AAGAGGCAAGCGAGAGAGAAAGTCAGCGTTGGCGTTGAGGAGACCCTTACGGTGACGCACCTCAAAGGAATACGGCTGGAGGGACAAGAACCATCTCATGACACGGGGGTTGTTACCCTTATTCCGGCTCATCCAAACTAAGGGTGCATGGTCCGTAAACAGGATGAAATGAGTACCCTCCAGGTAATATTGGAGTTTGTCCACGGCCCACTTAATGGCAAGACATTCCTTCTCGATAACGGGGTAGGCTCGTTCCCTCGGAAACAACTTCCTGCTAATAAACAAGACAGGTTTTTCGACCCCCTCCCTGGTGGATTGGGACAATACAGCTCCTATTCCCACCTCTGAGGCGTCAGTCTGGAGAACAAAGGGTCGGGAGTGATCCGGGGAGATGAGGATGGGACGACTGGTGATTGCCTGTTTTAGTTCATGAATGGCCGTTCGTACAGCAAGGGAGGGCGTGGATAAGGCGGTTTTCGGAGTGTTTTTCTGTAGGAGATCAGTAAGGGGTGCGGAGATTTCTGCATAACGGGGGATGAACCTACGGTAGTAGCCTAATAAGCCCAAGAACGCCCGAACTTCTTTCTTCGTTGTCGGCAAGGGGGCTTGTTGGATGGCTCTGATCTTTTCGTCCTGGGGTTCGATGCACCCATCTCCTATAACGAACCCCAGATACCGTACCCTATGGAAAGCAGCTCTGGATTTCTTGGCATTGATATGCAACCCAGCCTGCTGGAGGGAGCTTAAGACCTTGCGTATATCCTCTAGGTGGCGTTCCCAGGTGGGACTATGGATGACGATATCGTCCAGATATGCAGAGGAAAAGGCCTGATGAGGTTTTAATATGGTGTTCATCAACCTCTGAAATGTAGCTGGTGCTCCGTGTAACCCAAAGGGAAGGACTGTGAACCCAAAAAGACCGTCGGGTGTGGAGAAGGCGGTCTTTTCTTGGTCCGAGGCCCGTAAGGGTACCTGCCAATAACCCTTTGTTAAGTCGAGTGTAGTTATATAACTGGCCTCCCCCAGTCGTTCTACTAGATCATCTACTCGAGGTATGGGGTATGCGTCCAGTTTTGAGATGGCATTTACTTGTCTGAAGTCAATGCAAAACCGGATCGACCCGTCGGGTTTGGGTACTAGGACTATGGGAGAGTTCCAGTTACTAGTTGAGGGACGGATGATTCCTGTTTGTAACATCTGTCGTATTTCATCGGAGACTGCCTGTTGTCGGGAGGCGGGAAGTCGATACGGTCTTTGTCTAACTATCTTCCCTGCTTCGGTCTCGATACTGTGTTCAAGAAGGTGGGTTTTCCCAGGTTGGTCAGAAAACAGGGTTTGGAAGTCTGTTAGTGTCTGCCACAACTCCTCCCTTTGTTGTGAGGTCAAGGTTTCGTTAATGGGCAGGTGAGAGAGAGTGCAGGGGTCCTGGGGTAAGGTCTGTACTAGTTGGTTAGGAATTGGTGGGGGTCCTAGCCATTTTTTTAAGAGATTTATGTGGTATGTCTGAACCTTTCGTGGCCCCAGGCGAACATGATAGGTGGTGGCTCCTAGGGTTTTAATAACCTCAAAGGGTCCTTTCCATTCCGTCTTAACGGAAGAAAGGGAGGATGGTATACGGACCAACACCCAGTCCCCCACCCGCAGGGTTCGTAGCTTTTTCCCTTTGTCATACTGCTGTTTCTGCAGTGTCTGTTTTCTATCCAGTTTGGCGTGGGCTAAGTCCCGAAGTTTCCCTATTTTCGCCCGCAGTTGCTGGGTGTATTGTAGCATGTCTTGTGTATCATTCTGTCCTTTTTCCCAGGCTTCCCTGGTCATTTCAAGAAGCGTACGAGGTTGTCTCCCGTAAAGAAGCTCAAACGAAGAACACCCTAAACTACTCTGGACTTGACCCCGGATGACAAAAAGGGCAAGGGGGAGCAGGCGGTCCCAATCTTTTCCCTCCCCCGACAAGAGTTTTTTTAATGTAAGCTTCAGGGTACCGTTATACCTTTCGACAAGACCATCGGTTTGAGGATGGTAAACCGATGTTTTTATATGTCGCACGTCAAGGGTTTTACATATCTGGGCCATCAATTTGGAGACAAATGGGGTGCCTTGATCCGTTAGGATTTGTCGAGGGAAACCCACCCTAGAAAAGTACTCTATCAGTTTATCCGAGATGTTGGTGGTAGTGGGTGCTCGGAGGGGGAATGCATCCGGAAAACGGGTACAGTAGTCTACCAATACCAGCACGTACTGAAACCCCTTCCGGGAGCGGGGTAGAGGCCCAATGAGGTCCATCCCTACCCTGTCAAAGGGTTGACCTATTATAGGCAAAGGCTGTAGAGGGGCCTGTGTGGGTGTATAAGGATTCGTTTTTTGACAAACGGGACATTCACTACAGTACTTCTTGGTTTGTGCGTATATACCGGGCCAGTAGAAAAGACGTAGGAGTCCCTGTGTGGTTTTCTCGGCCCCCATATGGCCGGCCAGGAGGTGGGAATGGGCGAAGAATAGTATTTGTTCGCGAAAGTCTTGAGGGACCAAGGGCTGAGGGTGTTCGCCAGGTCCCGGTATCCTATAAAACAAATCGTTAGTAATTTGGAAGATAGGGTAGGAGCGGCTTGTGGGTTGTCGGGCTTCCGCCCAAGCATGCGCGAGGGAAGCGTCGTTGCTTTGTGCCCAACGGAAATCCCTATCAGACACCCAAGGTTCTTGTGTTAAGAGTGCACCATGGATGGGGGTTTTAGAGGAGGTTGCCCTTTTTCCATGTAGTATTTGTTGAAAGAACGAGAGAAAGGAGGGATTGTCGGTACCTATGATAAGTTTCTCGGGTAGAGAGTCTAAGACCCCAACCATCACTGATGAAGGAACTCCTCTCCACGGTTGTAAAGTAACCCGTGCTACCGGATAGGGACGGACGTCTCCGTGTATACAGCGGATGAGGACCTTCCTGCCAGGCAGAATTTGGGAAGGGGACACGAGGGAAGCCCGTATTACGGACTGCCGACAACCGGAGTCTAGAAGTGCCTTGACTTGTACCCCATTCAGATAGAAACTTACGTAAAAGGAGGTTCCCATCTCGGCTGTATACATGAGGTTCTGGGGGAGGTAACTAACGTCCATCGGCTCTTCTGTTTTCTTGCGCGGACAAAAACGGGCCATATGGCCCCACTCCCCACAATCAAAGCACTGGGCGGATCTAAAAGGAGGTTCGCTTCTTTGGTGTCGTATTTTCTCTGGTTCTTTGATAGGTCTTAGGGGCTTCCTCGGGGCAGGAGCTGGTCTCGGCTTCTCAGGCTCCCAAGGAGAGGTCCGAGGCTGTGCACGAGAAAAGGCAGTTGCTAATTCCACCGCTTGTTCAGCCGTGAGGTTTGCATGTTGTCGCAACCACCTTTGCGTTGAGAAGGGTAGGGCGTCCAGAAATTGCTCCAATATTACCGCCCCCATGACCTCCTCTTTTGATCGCTCCGCTGGTTTTAACCACTTCTCTGCGGCTAGCTTCAACTTAAAGTAGAGGGTTTTGGGAGTGTCTGCAGGGGTTCCCTTTTCCTTCCGGAATCGTAATCGATAGGCTTCCGTGTCCATACCTAAGTGGTCTAGAATGAGGGTTTTGATGTCTTCATAGGGGGTGACCCCACCAGCATTTGCCACCTGATAGGCCGCTTGTGCCTCCCCTGTCAAAAGAGGAGCCAAAAAAAACGGCCATTTGCTTACAGGCCAGCCTGAGGCCCGGGCAGCCCTCTCAAAATTCAATAGGAATGCGTCCGGATCTTCTCCGGGCACATATTTCTGTAAAGATACTGTAGCAAGGGCGGACACGCCCTTGGCTAGCCTATGGCCCGTAGGGGATGAGACCGGTTCTTCTGCTACTTTTATCAGGGTCTCCAATTGAGCCTTCATAAGGTCTCTGAATGTGTCTCTATCGGCCTGAGCGGAGGTCAGCTGACGCTCCACAGCCCATTCGAGCTTCTTCTGGCCCTCGACGATGTGTTGAATTAAAGTCTCCATGGGGAATTCTGATGCAAGAGGTCAAAGTGCCCGCATTCTCCACCAAATGTCGAAGGGTGAAGAAGAGACCCAACAGCGAACGGGTTCACTTGAGATATTATTTATTAGGACGTGGTAAGGAACAAAGAAAACAGAAAGTCACTTCATCCTGTTGAAGTCCTCGGTCAGCAAATTAGGGTTCTCCACCAAAGGGCTTTCTCTTCCAGGGCGGCTCTCCGGTGTACAGCTTGGTTATCAGCTTGGACTCCCGGGCATTAAGGAAAGAAAAAGGACACGGTTCAGTCTGTTGACTTCTATCACTTGTGTCAGGGAAGAGGAGGTGAGGAGGTTTCCACCAGACTATCTAAAGGAGGAGTATGTGAGGGGGGGGGGGGTCCGTCACCAAGACAAGGGAATTGCGGGGGGTTTTGCTCTGTTCTCTATGTAAGCGCGAGCTGCGCAGAAGCATGCTTCCCTCTACCCCGGCTTTCCGGACTCCCTACCCGCCTCCCACGGCCCTCGCAAGTGCTGCCGCACCTGGGTGAGCCACGTCCCCCCCGGGGAGTGGCTGGGCGAAGAGCCGGTCCGTTGGCCTCCTGGCTTGACGGTCTTTGGTTCCACAATCGTATCTTCGGTCTTCGGGTCTTTCTCCGTCTTCTCCTCCGCTCGCTCCGCGTCTGCCTCCTTCGGGATACTTCCGCCTTCTTCTCCTAATGGCCATTCTTTATTGGGCAACGGTGCCCCGAGGCTCCGCCCCCAAACGCTCGTCACGGGTGGTTCATCCTGGGTCTTAAAGGGCCAGCTACCCGCAACAGGAAGTTGTATCGGTCCAGGTGAGGCAGTCTGCCAATCGAGGGGCTGAAATAGTAAAGAAGGGGTTGTATCGTCACCGTGGGTTGGATTCGGTCTGTGGAGGGTCGGACTCTGACACTCACGTAACTTGATGCTTCTTAAAATGGTACGTGGAAGAGTAAAAAAGACTGCCAGTACGTAAACAATGCATGTGTCTGATGATGCCGCACTCCAAGGCGCGGTGTACCACTGTCATCAAACGTGCTGGATTAACAGCGTATTTAAACATCAGAAAATAGGTATTGAAAATACCCATTGACATGTCCTACATGAACCACTATGCTGAATGTAAGTATCTAGCTATTAAACCATACAGCATTAATAATCCAACTACATTCTAAAACCAAATTTCTCAAAATCATACACGCACGCACCTACCACCAAATTAAATAAGGAGTAAGGATGCACCCACCAACCAAACAACTATTTCCACATTTTATCCCATAATTAAAACCCAAACCATTTTTTCTGACAATATAAAGACAAATACTTACTGCTTGATGAGCAGCAATAAAAGAAGTCAGATGGCTGCATGTTCTGTTGTTTTATTTCTTTTATTCAATGTTAAATGATCTAAGAATATCGCTCCTGCATGTTGCTGCTGATGAGGGCAAAAGAAAATGGGGTGCCATTATGTTAGCCTTCGAAGCATGCCATAAATGTTTCCTTTTAAAGACTATTTTGTAAGGGGTTTGTGTTTTCCATCTAACACTTCATGATTCACCATAGGATCCCAGACATATTATTTTTTGTGCAGCAACCAAACCATTGCTGATCAGAAAGATTTTGGTTCTAGTAGAAACACGGCATAAACATTGTGTCAAGAAGAATAATGTCCTTCCAATGAGGTCGGATGCACCTCTGAAATGTTGTACAGCCAGGTAAATTCCCAAGAATAATGTGTCATAAAATAATGATCCCTACATATTGTGTCAGGAGATAGTGTATTTTTTTTTTTTTTTACGTGGATAAACTTGAACCAATAACGTTCAAAAGGAAACCCCTTTGTGTGTATCACGTTTTATTCAGTACCCCAGATACCCTAGGAATAAACTTACTGTTTGGGTATACCTTTAGGTATTTTTAACTTCACCCATCTGGTTCACTGCATGGCCAGTTAATATTTTATATAAGAACTCCCATAACATCTTTTGGTTGAGTCCCCCCAGGTAGTACCATCTTACCTGTGTGTGGAAAGACGCCTATGATGAAGCATGTCACGATAAGTGAGTGAGGCGTCTTCTCCAATATCTTTGGATATCCCATCACCCAAAGTTAGTTAGAGGTTTAACAAGTGACCAAAGTGGGACCTATTTACACTCTTCCTGTCTATTTCATATGTTCTTAGATTTGTCTGAACATCCCGTAGGGATATACAGACAGCAGCAGTTGCCTTGTGTGATATGAGGAGATAATACATGACAGGTTGCACCCTAAAATGCTATTAACGCACTGTGCAAGAACAAACTTTTTCCCCAAGGTTATGACACAGAAAATTGCCCAAGGTATGATGCCACAATACCCACTGCACTCTGCCTGAGGAACTGTGGTGAAAATGGTCCATTCCATCACATACTTGGGGGTTGCGCACTGATACATAATATCGGACTTAAGGCTGCACTCCCAAAAACTCTGGGAACAGACTGGCCTCCTGCTTGTTAAATAATTCATAGAAAAGAAATAGCTGAATTTAAATTGTTTGCATTCAACAAAAAACAACTAAACCTGAAAGAGATGTTGTAAATTATGATAGTAACACTACATATCCTTACTTGAAAGAGATTGCTTACTCCACCACTAACCTACAAGGAACAGACACTCAATACAAAAGAAGGTCAAAAATAGGTTCTGAATCGCCTGATACCAATAAATTGATAAAACATCTTTACTGTTTCATCCCCTAGAATCAACATTTCCCCACCTTTAATTTCCCACCACTGTCGTTGCTGCAGAGGAATAAGTTCGCTGCAGATTTTCCAGGTTTGTCTTAAATAAATGTAATATTAGCAATTCATAAAATAGATTGGATTACAAGAAAAAATGTGTTTTATATTTTTCAGTGCCCAACATAAACAAACTTCTTTGGAAGATGGTGTAAATGGTTGATGGATCAATAACTTGCCTTTCACCTAAACTGAGATATTGATATGAGCACAACCGCACCTTGCTTTTTTTTAAATAAATATCTTGATACTCTAATTTTCCAGTAAGGCAGTAAGGTGAGAGCTTTGGGTGTATTTAGTATTTATTGGAAACTTTGGCCTTGCATGTATCACAGGAACTCATAGTGCCTTTTCCAACACATTTTTCAGATGCCCCTATGCTGCACCCTGTACCCTTCTGGGAATTACTGATTGCACCAACTGTTTAGGATAACAACAACAGCAGCATTTGAGCTGTTGGGAGTCCATTTTGCAATAGTGCTTAGTGATTTTTTTTTACTTCATCTGCGGCTAACCTGTTGATCGCATACTTACTGGTCTTTAATAGCCCAAGCTCAGTGGTGAAGTTAGAGAGTTTTCAAATAGCAACTTCTTATTCTGGACATTTGGCCTGATCCTAGTTTGTATGCCCTGTGCCACTGGGGATATTTTAAAAAAACTATTATTGTTATTATAATACATATCCTTGGTCTGAGCTTTGCAAAGAAGAGATCATTCTGATGAAACAACTGATGGGGATCGTCCTTTGTTTGGTGAAATCATTACGAAATGTTGCACATAGATTTTGTGTAACAAATGGGTTTCAATTGTGTAGATATGCATACTTGTCCTGAGGACGCCCAGAAGTGATTGAGATTGGGCTGAAACGTGCTGACATTACAAATTAGGCTATCCCATCATTAAGGGCCTGGATTTTCAACCCCTGGTCAAAAATGTGATTATTGTCATTTTGTTCAGACATGTTTTCTGTATTCAACCTCTATCAATTAATTTTTGTACAATAAATATTTTTACATACATGTGTGCTTTGCATGTGACTTTAATGTGGGAGAAAACTTACTCTGTTAAAAGGAATTATTATGACTAAGAACCTATGAAAGTACTGTAATAGGAGAACAATGACCAAGCGAGGATCGCCTCTACCTAAAATGTATTGAAATTGACTCCCTTTAGGATCAAACACATTTGTGATGTTCTTTTTCCCAACTCCCCATTGGTTACAGCCCTGCCCTTATATGCGCATGCTCTTCTAATGCCATGCACAGCGCCCCAGGAAAGATTTCCTTCGAACGGTTGCAGGACCCAGATCCTTCAAAGCACCCTGTCACTTTCCTCTGCTTGCTTTCAGACAAGGGTCGTCCCTCGTCACCCAGTCCCAGATCAAGCATCGAAGGTAACTGGGAAGCAATGGCTGAGGACTGGGATCGTTTCAGTGGTTTGGGATCTGGAGGTGATTGGTTATTGAAAAACATTTTGAACGTGATGACTTTATAAAGCTTCTCTTTCTTCTGAGATACTGCGGCAGACAGACACCTGTGGTGATATTTCTTCATAGTTGTAGGGCTTCAGATAGGAGCCTCAGCATCCGGGGGGAAGATTGTATCTGGGATGGAAGCTGGCAGATGGGGTGCAACCCTTATACTGAGATTCCAGCCCTCTTATTTTTTAACCCTCCAGACAAACCACACTCAGCTGGTCCTACTAAATTGTCTCTCCCCCTTTCCCATTCCTTGCTCTCACCACTCTGCCTCTCGTAGAGGTGGTGCTAACCTACTCAGAGGCAATTTCTTGTTCTCTCCTCTCTCACTTTCACTCTGGCGGGTCCCACTTCCCGGGGTTTGCTTCTGGTCTGTCGTCTCTGGTGACAGCTGTTCCATTTTATGCCCATCTTCTACATAGGTGGGTTGTAAGTGTACGCCCGTCCTCAGACCTCCTCCGATTGTACCACTGAATATCAACCCCAGAAAATCATGATACAAGACTATTGAGGACAGAATATAGAGGGACAACTTATTGAAAGGTAAGGGCATATAGAGAAGCAAAGAGGTTCTTTTCCGAACCCCACATCTAAGTACCTTAAAGATATATGTACCGTGTAGGTAAATATATATAGAGTTAGGCCTAGTAAATCTAGACATACTTGCCAATACCTTTTTTCAATAGTTTGTCCTCTGTATTGTGCTTCTCGATATGTGCCCATTGTAGGGTCGATATTTAGGGTGCACACCACCAGTCCTCCCCAAGTACACTGACTTCTGAATGTGTGACTTCTGAGAGAGGAAGGGGGACAGGGCTTTAAGTGGGCCGGGTCCTGCCAGTGCTCAGCACCAGCAGTTGTAAAAAAGATCAGGTGCTGAGACTGGTCCTTATCGGGCTCTCCATTTTTACCCTCATCCTCAGGGTGAAAAAAGAAATCTAAACTCTGCAGCGGTGCCACCTTTCACAGCCTTTGAGGTAACTTCAGTTATAGTTCTGTCAGTCTCATCATTTCAGAATGGAAGCATTTTCAGTATTATATACAACAAAGCCATAGTTGTTGCCTATTTATCTTATACAACTAACAACCATTGGCAAAGCCAATAACCCTGGCTTCTTGTAGGTGTAATGTTACTTGTACTATATATCTGGATGCAATGACAGAAGCAGCAACATACCAGGCGGGCGGCACACTATGCTAAGCACAGATTTTTAGCTTGTGTGTTTTTAAGCCACACCCTTAATTACATCGGCCACGTCCCTTTGAGAGACCCCCCCAGGTTTTTCACCCCACTTAAAGCCCTGAAGGGGGACTAATACATGCCTCTCTGCCGGAGAGAGGGGAGAGCATTGCACGGAATGCAGATAGTAAAGAGATGAAACGTAGGCGTTGCCGTGAGACGGGCCCATAAATAATCGTATTCTAGTCAATGCTATTAAAAGTCCATTCTCGAGCAGTGACGTGACGTGAGTGCAGAGAGGTGAGATGTGGAAAAGAGTGCACCCGCCTGCTGCCTAGAGTCCTGCGGCTTCCCAGACAGTCCTTGTGCATACCCCTCCCCGAAGCGCCTTGTGAAATAGCAACTCAGTTGCTAAATGCACCTGCGCGATGCAGAAGACATGCACACCTAAGAGGCATCGGTTGCCATCTTGTCAAGTACAACTCGGCCTTTCAACCTTAATCTGATGATAAAATAAGGGCAAGTGCGCCACCCGGACAGAGGATTACCGCCTGGATCTTAATGGTTAACAGCCCAGCGTGAGAAACAGTTGAGCATTACTATGATGATGGTGTAAATGATCCCTGGTTGGCTGCGTGCTTCCTGTCCCTGGACTGCACGTGAAGGGTTAAAAGATGCAACACGCTCTGAAAAATGAGAAAGACGTGTTAATATACCGCTCACAAAAAAAGACGACAATCTCCTGACAGGTATATGGGAGGCCAGTCAATAAACAATCATGCCTAGACCCATTGAGGGGGTCTGGGGATGGCGGTCTGCAGAGCGCACATGTGAAGAGACGGGGAACGCTGCCAGGGGGGAGGGACGCGACTGGCTGCCAGCACAGACCCGCAGTGTCCACCGGAACAATGGCACTTTGCAACACACCCCGTCTGGCTGCTGTCCCCTCTTGCGCCCTCTTCATTATATGCTATTATATTCATTTTTTTTTGCATTGAAGTTAAAGTTAATATTTGATGTCTCCTCGGCCTTCTGCTTTTTTTGTCCTACGCGTTATTAGCGTAACAACGACCCTACATGTCGCGAGCGAATCTGTGCATTGCCCCCATCACTCGCGCGTGCAGACTTGTTCTTTTGTGTGTGCCGATACAGGCTGTATCCCTTTCTCAAGGAGAAATGAATTATTAACCAAAAGCAGTCCTGTGTGAGGCTGAGGTGCGACGGATGAGATATGATGCTCTGTGCCCAGACCCTCTCAGACCCCACTGTGCAGACCCCGGCAGCACCGCCAGACCCTGCTCTGCAGCATTCTATAAAACCTGGGCAGCATTTCTCCTGAAATCACGGCTTTCTTCTGCATGACAGACAGCTGGGCGAGACCATTCGCAAGGCAGGGGGGATCCGGTTTCATCTGGGTCGAACGTTGCTCCTGTCTGGTCGTGTCAGTGATAGCCTGCCTGCTGGGTCCCATATAGAGTACTACAAGGTACTGATGCAGACCTGCACTTGCTTGTGCTCACCGACTTGCACCTGACTGTCCACGTTTGAGCCTGCCTCCCCCCATGCCGGGCTCCCGGATGGACTGTTCCCAGCCTGGGCTCCTCTCGGTCCCTCTTTCTCTTCATTCTGCATGGCTCGCTCGCTTGGAAGTGGTTACCCTCGCCCGCCTTTCTTTGACTGCGCTCGGGTCTCCATGGATCTCTGGACGGCCCCCCTTTAGTGCCTGCTCTGGCCAGCCCCGCCGCACGATGGCCCTGCTGTGGATGGTGCTGCCGCTGGTGCTGCTGCCGGCGGTGCGTGCAGTGGAAGGTAAGTCTGCACGGAGCTTCAACAGGGGTGCTGGGTGGCATATGCGTGCAAAGTTCACCAACGATGTAGCCATCGGCCCAAGATAAGGTGGTTGCTTCTTTATTAGGGTGCGGGTCTCCCCCACTTTGCATCCATGTGGGTGGTGTTCTGCTCACTTTGTCGCCTCTGGCGTGGTTGTGTCTCCCTCACTTTCCTTGTATTTTTGAGGCGGTGGTGGGTGTGCTCGCCAGTTCCTCCCCTTGGCAAGGGTGAGGTGATTCTCGTAGGTTTCCTCCCCAAGGTGATGAGGTGGGGGTCTGCCCTAATCCCCCCACCCTACCTGGTTTGAGGGGGGATTGGGGTCTATTGTGGGCAAGGGGGTGTTATGGAGCCTGTACATTTTGATACATCACGCAGAGGTGTTGTATTGGAAGAAAGGACTGGCCATTCTGTGGCTGACTCGTTGGGGCATCGAATGCCCCCCCCTCCCCCCCCCCCTTCTGCAGACTGGCTAATCGGCGAGCATTGGGGATATCAGCAGCCCCTGTGGATTTAATTGCAATGAGCTGTGTTTATAACTGACATTTAAAACAAAACCCTCTCTCCCACTCCTCAATATCATATTTGGGAGTCTAATTCCTAATGAATGAAAGTGAATGTCATCCCTTGAGAAGTCAGGCCTCAAGTTTAAAAAGAGACTGAAGAGTTGTAATCAGGAACTGGTCTGCGGTGACTTGACTTCAGTCTCGGGTGTCATTCAGTCACAGTCCTGCTTGAAATACCCCCCCCCCCCCCTCTATGGGTCAGTCCACAGGCATATGGGCAGAGATTCCCTCTACTGCATAGGTACACCAGCCCACCCCCAAACAGGTTTCTGTTGTGAAGTGAAGTGCCGTCACAAGTGTGCTCTGGGTGTTGATTTGTTGCTGGCATGACATTATAACCACAGTTGTACCCGCAGGGCGCCCCCTGGTGGCTAGGCGCACTGATGCATAAGGGTGCCCCCGTGGCCTTGATGGGGAGTCCTTGCACCCATATCTGTGCAGGCAGATGACAGCGTCATGTCCGTCTGGACCTGTCACTCTGTGGCCGCACTGAGGACCAGTGGAGGGTGGAGGGGGAGGGGTTCATGGTCAGGTGGTTGCTTTGTGTGTGTCTGTAGTGGTCCGGTGGGGGCGATGATATTCTGATCAATGGCATTGTAATTTTTTGTTACCAGCACTGTTGTTACCGTCGGCTGTGCATCGACCAGAGATGACGCTAGGCTCTTCCCATGCACAGCATTGCCCCAGGCTAGCCCCCGGGGAGAGGGCGTTCTGTTTTGGAGTAATCCGGCGTCGGGTTGGACTCCTTCCAGTTGTGCGCCGCTGGGGAGGAGGGGAGGCGGTCGGTACATCCGACCAGGAACGAGCGACTTGTGGACTCCTCAGGGGGAGCCCCCAGCCCTTCAGGCAGGGCTAGGGGTTAGAAAGCAGTACCCATGGGGTAGGGTTGAGCCTCGCAGGTCCGGCATCCCTGCGAGGGCCTGTCCGTGGTTCAGCCGAGCCTGTTGATGAATTGACGTGTGGGAGGAAGAGAGGCCGCCAGCGGCGGTACACATGCAGGGCTGGTATTGGAGGGCGCAGCCGGTTTTAGAGGGACATGCACATCTGGGTGTGCCCTATGCAGAACACTAGAATCAACGGTACCAGTAACATCCCTGGAACGTCCGTTAGTGATGGAGAGGCGCGAGGCTGGACCGGTCCAGGCGACACTATTACTTCTGGGACAGCATCCTCCGCATCCCCACAGAGGCCTGCTCCCCACATCATATAACACTCACGTATTTCTATGTCTGTGTGTGTGTGTGTATTTATATATATACGCATATACATACGTATCTCTCTTCATATATATATATATATATATATATATATATATATATATATATATATATATATATATATATATATATATATATATATATATACACAGATATATATATATATATATGTATATATATACATAAATATATATATATATATATATACATACATATATATATATACATGCATATATATACATATATATGTGTGTGTGATAAGCAACACCGTGCAGGATGCAGCAGTAGCTGTGTGTGGGGGGGGGGGGGGGGGGGCTGTTGCTTTCGATGCAGACGTGTGTGCGGCGACGGTGGTGCTAATGGGGACCCAGAGTACAAAGAGGCCGGGGGAGGGGCGGGGATTCCATGAATGATATAGCACCTTATGTGAAACAGCAAAGTAAGCGCCTCCCTCCCGTCTGGGAGCTGCTTTCCCCATTGACGGCGGCAACCTGAAGACGGAAGCCCCTGTCAGGCAGCCGCAGAAGAGTCGTGATTGAAACGCGCGTTTTATTTTTCAAGGGAGATTGGGGTCTGCGGATGCTCCGAGGCTTCGTTCATTTATGACAAGCGCGCGGGCGAGGGAGTATTTGTAACTGATATATATGCCCATCACTGATATTTTCCAAGTTACGGATTTCAACAGATGCCCGTGGATTGTCATCAGATACATAGATTTAGTTTTTGAAGGTTCGCTCTGTATTTTACACTGTCGCGGAGTCCCTGGGAGCCACAAACACCCCCCCCCCCTCTGCTGTGGACATAAGGTAGCGCCCATCTCATGCCCCCACCGCCACCCCGATGTGCCAATCACAAAGAGGCACCCGCAACCTGAACTTATTCCAACATCTCTAGGAAACTTTGTGACCAGCCTTTAGCGCGCTCACGGTGTTTGGAATCTCACAATTCTACAATATGATGTACTTGGGGAAAGCGGACCCAGAAAACAGCGGCTTTTATTTCACTGCAGTTTTCCTCCTGCCGCAAGTTACTTTTTTCTAGACCGCAGTAGGAACGCTTCCTTCAACCTCACATCAATGTCATTTTTTTTTACCTTCCTCGGTATTTTTTAATATAATCTTTATTTTATCAGGAAAGGAAGAACACTGTAGCCGAAGTGGCTGGCGGTACAAGGGCGCATTGTGGAGGCGCTCGGCGTATAAAAAGAGACTCGAGTTTCATTCTGCGCTGATCAAAGCCAGGCAGCCGTGAGTTGTGAGTCAGGTGATCGGGACAGTCGGGCAGCTCTCTCTGTCCGTTAGCAGAAGGTGCTCCAGGGCTTTTAAATCGGGCCTGTAAATATTTGTATAGCGGCGAGTGGGGATGGCCTGTCTCTTAAGTGCAGCTTGTAAAGGCGAGCGCCTTTCAGCCGAATACCCGGAGAACACGCCTGTGCTAAGCCACTTGCAGGCGGTGTTTGGAAAGAAAATAAGCAGATACTCACTGCCCCCGCCCCCCCCCCCCTTCCCGCCAAGTACAAACACGCTTCTGAGAAGCGCTGCTATCCGCCTGTTAAGTACTGGTGCTTCCATGGAAAGACTATTGTAGCAACAGAGGACTGTCAGTGCTCGCCTATTACCAGGATTATAACTGAGCGAGAGGTGGCAGGCACTTCAAGTATAACACTATTCATCCAAGCCGAGAAGTGCTGGTGCGCATATATTACCAGTATTCACCAAGGCCTAGAAGTGCTCATGCTCGCAGAGTACTAGTATTCACACCAGCCTATAAGAGCTCGCATCTTACCAGTATTCACACCAGTCTAGAAATGCTCGTCCTCGCAGGTTACCAGTATTCACCCCAGCAAGAAGTGCTTGTGCTCATCGATTACCTGTATATACTATAGTGTAGAAGTGCTTGTGCTTACGTCTTACCAGTATTCACCCCAGCCTAGAAGTGCTTGTGTTCGCATATTGTCAGTATTCACACTAGCCTAGAAGTGCTTGTGCTCACATATTACCAATATACACTCTATTCTAGAAGTGCTTGTGCTCACATATTTCCAGTATTCCAACCGTTTTGCGAAGTGCCAGTGCTCATGTATTACCAGTTTTACAACTCAGTCAAGAAGTGCCAGTGCTCCTTTATTACAACCTAGCCTAGAAGTGGTCGCATATTACCAGTATTCACACCAGCCCAGAAGTGCTTGTGCTCGCATATTACCAGTATCCACACCAGCCCAGAAGTGCTTGTGCTCACATATTACCAGTATTCACACCAGCCCAGAAGTGCTTGTGCTCGCATCTTACCAGTATTCACACCAGCCCAGAAGTGCTTGTGCTCACATCTTACCAGTATTCACACCAGCCCAGAAGTGCTTGGGCTCGCATATTACCGGTATCCACACCAGCCCAGAAGTGCTTGTGCTCACATCTTACCAGTATTCACACCAGCCCAGAAGTGCTTGGGCTCCCATATTACCGGTATCCTCACCAGCCCAGAAGTGCTTGTGCTCGCATCTTACCAGTATTCACACCAGCCCAGAAGTGCTTGTGCTTGCATGTTACCAGTATTCACACCAGCCTAAAAGTGCTTGTGCTCGCATATTACTAGTATTCACACCAGCCTAGAAGTATGTAAAAAGATATGGTAACCAGGTATACAGCGAAACGTGGGCGCACTGCACTCTTATTTAGAGGGAAATATATAGCAAATACAGAGTATAGGTGGTGCTCTAAGGAAAGGATTGGTTACCATCCACAATCCTATGATGCCCTCCCAAAGAAGAGCAGAAAAATTGAATATAAAAGTCCAAGCACTCAAATAATCCTATAAACAATAGTATTTTATAGTAGTCCACTTTAATCCAAGTTTTCAGTCCAGGCCCAAATGTTAGTCCAAGTCTTCACAATGAGTTTGTAGTAATTGTTATTTCCAGTTGTTTTCAGAAAGAAGACAATCCAGTACAGTTGTTCAAAGCGACGAGCAGTTGTAGACACCGCTTAAAGACAACAAGCCAACACGTGTTTCGGCGATAGGTCGTTAACACTTCGACTTCTTCAGGGCTGGTCGAACGGTGTGTAAGGATTCATCCACATGATCGACATCCAATCCGTTGGGCACTATGATGCCTGAGTCCAGTAAAGACCAAAGATAGAGTCGTTTAACCGAGGACATCCATATCTCCTGGGAGAGTACTCCGCGTGTTCGAGTAGCGTGGGCCTAGAAGTACTTGTGCTCGCATTTTACCGGTATCCAGACCAGTCGAGGAGCACCACTGATTGTAAATTATCAGTATTGCCAACAACTTGGAAAGTGCCAGTGCTGGTGTATTCTCAGTACCACCAACTAACTGTAAAGTGCCTGTGCTTGTATATTATCAGTACTGCCAATCAGCTGAGAAATGTCAGTATTCGTATATTAGCAGTACTTCTACCCAACTGAAAAGTACAAGTGCTAGCATATTATCAGTACTGCTAACTAACTGAAAAGTGCCAGTGCACTTATATTATCAGCACGGCACTGACATTATGCGATTGTGCGCTGATTTTCACATAACTACAGATCTGCCGCATTTGCCACATAGTCCACCATTTGCCGAATAACCTGCAGATTTTAACCCCAAAAATGTTTTTAGCTCAAACGGTTCAAAAGTTACTAAAGATGCAGTGACACGTGTTGCAGCTCAATCAAAGGCACTTTGGAAAGCTGGACTGGTCAGATTTTTGTTGGTTAGTGCTTTATTTGGGTATTAAATTAGTACTGAAGAGGTGCAACCAGTGCACAGACTGTTAGCAAGTTTGAAAATGACAAAAGAATGAAGTAATACTATTACAAAATATGTCGCATTATGTTCCAAATTTGCCTTTTCTTGCCGCATAATTTACCCAAACCAGCTGCTTAATGTGGCCATCTCCTGCCGCATAATTCCAGTGCTCCTTATTATCTGATTAGCTGAAAGGTGCTTGTACTTTATCAGTACTGCCAACCAGCTGAGAAGCTCGGTGCTATGGATTATCAGTACTGCAACCCCACTGGGAGATTGTGCTTCCAGTATGTCACTAGTACGGGCGTAGCCCGGCAGAGAAATGCAGGTATTTCCATATATAAGTTAGTGCAACCTGTCTTTGGAGTGCCAGTGCTTGCAAACAATCTACGTCGCTAGTCTACTGAGGGGTGTCAGTGCCTCGAGCCAGACATCCGGTTAAAAGCCGCGCATAAGATTCTCTCTCTCTTATAAAAGTCAGGACGAGCTCTTGAGAGGGGCCAATATTTTCATTTTTCATGTAAATTTATTGCAATCCGGCTGAGAAGTGTCAGCACTCGTATACTGTCACTGTCGCAGCCGGGCTACAAAATGTTTTTAAAATTTACAAGCACCCGTACTCTCGTTTAAATGCATTACAAACACCGAACATGGCCGACATTACCATATACAAACATTACAGCCCTGCTCAGAAGTGTCAGTGCTCGTATATAATGCTGATATTAGAAAAGTATTGTAACTTGTCTGGTAAGCGTCGGTGGGAACGCTTGTATCAACCAATTGCAAGCTATCTCCGAGCTGCCACCCGGTTGAAAAGTGCCAGTGTTAAGCGCCACGACGCCTGGACGAGACACTTCGCCTGTTAATGAACACATTCATTCATATGAAATAGTTAACTTGTGCTTTTAAAATGTCTTGTTTAGGGCTGAGCGGTGGTTGCACGTCGGTTGAGCATGTTTTACTGTTTTTCAGAAAACTGTGCCAAAAAGTGCTATGTAACGAAAGCGCATTATTACAATGTTTTTGTGCCGTTTCATATAGCGCTAGCTTTGCACCAAGGACTTTAGAGCGTTTAAGAAGATAAGTTATACTTTTGTTTTTAGTCACAGATACGTTATACTTTTTTAGTGCACGTGTAGGTTAAATGATTACGGGATGTTGAGACGAGGCGGAGATTTAAACCGGGTTCGGCAGCTCTAGCCGCTGGGCTACCTCGAATTTAAATTGTGGGACTTGCCATATTAGAACTATTCAGATGGTTGCTGGCTACAAGTGTCTGGTGCAGGGAACAGTTTGCAGAGTGGCGGGTGTATTATTTTTTGTATGGTGTTTCCTATACTCCACGCAGGTGTTGATTAACGAGCGCCACATTACATGTCATTTATGTAGCGCCTCCTAACCCTATGGGTCCCAGAAGCGCTCAGATTTTCATCATGTTCATATGCCACTTTTGTGTGTATGGTTGAAAGTGCCGGTTGTACATTGGCCTGTGTGGGAAATAGGTCAGTATTGTCATTTACTTTTGATGTTTTTATGCGGGAATAAGACAAAATATGAAGATACATTGGGTTTTATGTGTGTTAAATTACATGTAGAGATGCGGCCGAAAGCCACTCGTATTTGGAAAATTCGCTCACAGGAGTGTAGGGGGCTCACTGTTTGATACGTCCCAGGGAATGTAAACAAACCCTCCAACTGCCGTCGCGTGGCTTCCGTAGAAGGTCATGACCTATCGAGGCCCATCTTGATCCGAGGCACCTGCGGTTCTCACAGGCCAACGCTAGGGGCGCTCTATCCACCATGAGAGCTTGACTGCAGAGGCCTTGCCCAAAAACACTCCCCGACTCGCACCAGACCCAGTCACAAAACGTGAAATTCAGTTCGCCCTGGTGGATGTTACCGACCGAGGCCTATCTCACCCGCTTCACTGTCAAAATGGCCACCTCTCTTGAACACACTGCTTGACCCCGTTTCTGGACTTCATTCGACATCTGGGTTCCCGCTAGTCTTTAAACCTCGCGGCCATTGGCTACCCATTCTGCCCCAGACGGGCTGGGTGGCGTTGGTGCTGCACAACTGGAGCACAAAGGAAGCGATTCATGTGAAAGTCTAAATCCGCATTTGTTTTGCATTACAAAGCCTCAGATTTGTGGCATGCTGCGTGTTGTGGCGTAGAGCATAAATTGAGCCAATGTAAATAGGGCTTGCTATATTTTACATTCTGTTTTTAAATGTTTTTGTTTTGATTTCTAATAAAGTCATATTTTGTGCGTGCTATGACAGCGTTCATGTGTGCGGTAAGTTCACAAATACTTTTAGTCGTGCACTGTATTAAAAACTAATTTGAGAATGTTTTGCGAAAAAAAGTGGCCT